>NC_091821.1:181810335-182110335 GCF_038994185.2 Dermacentor albipictus | reverse complement strand
TAATTAGCAGTGATGTTGATGGCAAATGTTTAATTTCTTCAATGTTTAGTCTAAAACAAAAGTGGTGAGTTGATGTTGACGTTAAACATTACGTTGCATGCACCACTGCTGTTTGCGTAGTACACATAACACACAGTGGGAAGTGTTCGCTTGAGGCATTTTTGTGCACTATACTTCATAACCTATGAGAGGGTTGAGCATGTTCATTGCGTCACATTGCATATGGCATTGTGGCAAAAGTATGGAACTTAAATTGAATTATGGGGCTGTTCGTGCCGAACCCACAATAGGATTATGAGGCACGCCGTAGTGGCGGACTACTGAATAATTTTGACACTGGTTTTCTTTAATGTGTCCCTAAATCAAAGTGCACAAGTGTTTTTTATTTCACCCCCGTTGAAATGTGGCTGCCATGGTTGGGATCAAACCCGCGACTTCAAGCAATGTCATAGCCGCAAAGCTGCTGCGGTGGGCACATAAGTGTTGATTTGATGTGTGACCGCTTCCGTAGTGTCGCCTAGACCCTACGGTGCGCTTTAATGTGGCTCTGCTTCTGCTCAACCTGCGTAAGTTGTCCGCTTGACAAATTTGCATGGTGTTTATTTTTCAGAAATATCAGAAGCATACCGTACTGTACCTTGAACTTAAATTTATCCTGTTTGCGCGCAACTGCTGTCGTGTCTATCAGAGTAGCGTTTCCTTGCCTTCTCACGTCACTCCCCCACCCCACATTGTATGGGAACTGCGAGCGAGGAGTAGCGAGGCTGTTATTCACTCGTTTTGCGACTGTGTTGGTTCTACCCATTCTCTGCTTCCTCTCCCCCCTCATCTCTGCCATACTATCTAGCTTCCCTCTGGACTTGCACGTTAGTAGAAAAATAAGTGCTGCAGTTTCTGCAGTGCTTTTGTGTGGGGTCATGAATAAGTATAGCTGTCAAGAGGCTAATGTGGCGACACCCAGGGAGCTCCAGAGGGCATTGTGCACATTCGACGCAGCACAAAGCTCCAAACGAGTTTCTCGCGTCGCCTTTCTTCTCTGCCGTGCTCCTTTCATGTATACACACACTCTGAACCGCCCCCCGATGCGATGTGCCAACCAGCAGCAGCAGCAGTGGGAAAGTCAAAGAAAGAGGCAAGGAAAGCTTTGCTTTAATACGTATTGGCATAGTAAGCATTTGGTTGTTGTTTACTTGATAGCCTTAATAATTCAATATTCAGTTAATACGGACATTTTTGTTGGTCCCATGAAATCTGAATTAATGAGGCTTTACTGTAGTTATTTTTTTTTTTTTGTAGAGGCTCACTTTTTGTTTTATCTGTATTTGAAAGTGCTGGTGTTGTGAGCCTGTATAAATAGGTACGAGAAGGATGAAAAACATTGTGAGAGCATTGAAGTGACTGATTTTATACAAGGACATATAAGCATATTGGGCATTACTGCACAGGTAACCTTGGATCTCTCGTCAAGGAAGTCCATTTATGTGCAACGTCTGGTGGTCTCCTCAGACAGAACCTGGCTGTCGTCCTTGCTCCCCAATGAGACAAGTGTTTCTGGTGTTCTCTGGGCGGACCTGTATGTCCTACATCGTAATGGCACCTCAACTAGGCTACTCAGGTGTCTAAATTTTTGTGATACTCGTTTTACTTTATTGTAAACGCACAACTGATAATGTTAGTGTAATGTTTCATTCTTAAAGGGCGCCTTGGCAGATTTGGACATTGTAAGGAAAGAAGCTTGGGACACCAGATCTTGTGGCTATAATCGTCCCTGCAAAATACTGCACCTCAGTGTCTCTTGAAAGCAACAGAAATTTGAAACAATGTGGCTGTTGTCTTTACCATCTCGCCCACCGAAGGATAACGTTACTTATTCAACCTCTTACCACTATACTATTCAGAAGTGCATGTGTGCACATTGCTTCGGCAATGGAGACAGGGAAGAGTATTTGCCAATTGCTGTGCGCTGAGCTATTTATACTTGTCAAAAAGCACATGTGCACACCATACCATTACTTGCATGTCTATTTTGCTGCTGCTTCTTGAATTTCCAGCGTAATGCTTGCCACCATAAATGCCCCTCATCCTTGTACCGTAACTGCTTTGTGTGTGGACATTTAAGGAGCGGCTATGGCCACTGCCAGCGTAATGCTTGCCACCATTAAATGCCCTTCATCCTTGTACTATAACTGCTTTAAGTGTGAAAATTTAAGGAGGGGCTTTGGCCGCTGCCTGTGCACCACATAGCAAAGAAAATGGAAAGAAATGGGAAGTTGGGTGTGTGATATACTAGTTTGTAGTGTAGGGTCTCAGCTATAATAGGAAGTGGAGTAGAAGTGGAGGAAGCTTGCCCTGAAACATTAGTCAGAGGCAGCGGGAGAGAATTTTCATTGGGTTTGGATTGCTTGCCTTCTTGCATCATTGTCTCACAGCGTTTCATATTCTTGTACTTCACTTGTCAGCCTGTAGAAAAAAGAATATATTCTTGTAGAAGAGCACTTCCTAGGTGGTTCCTTGCAATTGCTTGATATATAATAAAGCTTTCAATAGGGCAGAATGAAGGGCCTTTAAAAAGAAAGAGAAGTGGCACACATAATATACACGAGTGTGTTCTAAATAAAAGTGATGTAACAGTGTGCACTATAATGGCGTATTCCTTGTTAGGGTGCATTACAGTTGTACTACGGTATTGAATGAATGATGCTGTATTTTTTCTTTACTTGGCTTTTGTTGGCTCAACGGCTCAATTTGTATGCAGGGTGAAAGAAGAAGATGGCTCACGAGAGAATGTGCTGCGAGTTTTGGAACCTTACATGCGAGCAATAAGCTCGAGTACCACAACAACTGCTAGTACAGCATCACCAGAGGAGAGCAAAATAGTGGATATGAGCAAGTGAGTAGACACAGCAGTACCAGCGTGCTTTCTTTGTCGAAACACAACTGTGTACCATTGGAAAGGCTGGAGTCCTTGAAAGACATTTCCTTTGTCTGTCAGTAGCACTTTATTTGACATGTCAGTCATGTAAAACATTGGGAAATTTTTTTCTGAACTGGAATTTTTCTACAGCAAAACTTGCTTTTCCAGGAAATGGGCCCTTTTGTAGCACTCTGCTAAGATTGGGCTTTTCTTGACTTGGCACTTACAGAAATGTGATACACACTCACAGAAATATATTATTGAGTGTGGTTCAAATGTGTAAGTACAGTAAAACCTCGTTAATTCGAAGTCATCGGGACCGCAAAAGATCTTCGAATTAAGCGGGTTTTCCAATTAACCGAACACACAAAAAAATGCAGCCCAGGCAAAAAATTTCGCTGCAGGAATGCACTACCTTTGTTCAGCGATCTTTGGGTTACTTAAAGTAATCAGAGATGCTGATTTGCTGCCTCCTGTGTTCGAGGCTCCAAGGGTCACATCTTCTAGTCAGCCAACTACTTGCAGCATTTGAGAATTTCCACCGTGGCACTCAACAAAACTGCAGATAACGTTCAGCGATCCGATAACTTCCCCGAGAGCGGGTGCTCGGGAGGGCTCGTTAGCGTCGTCGTCGTCGTCGCTGTCATCACACATGGTCGCATCAGCGGTAGCTTTACTCTCCAAGTCTGAGTAGCACATTTGTTAGCACATTTGCATTGATGTGGTCGCAATAATCGGCTCCTTCATCATCAAGTGCAGATGAATAGTCAGCATCAGCATTGACGGTGCTTTCCTTCGTGAAGCCAGCGTGTTCAAAACACCGCGTGATCAAAGTGGGTTCCACTTGCTTCTTCAATGCATACACAGTAATACATATGGCCCCAAGGAGGTCGATGAAGTACTCCTTGCCATTGTCATAGCAAAGGAGCATGTGCTTGAGCAGCTGGTGGTGGTAAGTCTTTCTCGTTTGGTGAATGATGCCTTGGTCCATTGGCTGCGAGATCGACGTGATGTTTGGAGGAAGAAATAACATCCTGATAGCTTTCAGGTGTGAGATGTCACCATGCGCTGGGCAATTATCAACAACGAAGAGTAGATTCCTGCTTGTTGCCGCGAACTTGTGGTCAAGCTGCCGAACGTAATCTTCAAATATTGCGCATGCGACCCATGCTCTCTTGTGCTGGTAGATAAGCTCATCCCTTGGCGGCAGCTGCGCATTTTTCAAGCAGCTAGGCTTCCCACTCTTTCCAACTACGAGTAGCGGCAGCTTGTGTTTACCGCACATGTTCGTGCCAAACAGAACGGCAATTCTTTCCTTGCGCTGCTTTCGACCCTTGACCACGGTGTCCTTCGCTGCGAACGTTTTTGTGGGCAGCATCTTGCAAAAAAGGGCTGCCTCGTCAAGGTTGTACACATGATCTGCACCGTACACACTAAGCAACGGAGCCAATGTGTGTTTCTTCCAGTCATCGACGATGCTCTCGTTTGCACTGCCGCTCTCGCCACAGATGTCTGTGAAGGTCAAATTATTCGGCTCTTTAAAATGGCTGAACCCTCCATTGCTACACTTGAACTCTTCGTACCCAAGTTGTAGAGCCAAGTTGTTGACGTTCTTCCTCAGTATCGTTCCATTGATGGGAACATGGGCTGTGTTTGCTTTCTGCAGCCAACAAAGTAAAGCTGATTTAACATCTTGGTACATGGGAGCTCATACTCGTGACCGCTTCGAAGAATGTGTCTTGCTGTAGGCCTCCAGCACTTTCGACTACTTCTTCAATATTGTGGACAACGTCGAGAGGAGCACGCAGAGCTTTTCAGCCAACTCGGTCTTGGAACACATGTTCTTATTTGCTTCTTGGATCAAGCAGAACTTCTGCTGCAGCGTTAAAGTCTTATACATTGGCATCTTCGCTCACTGGCACTTCTGCACAGTTAAAAAAAAAAAAAAAGAAACCCTAGCTGCAACACCCTTAACCACCGCACACAAACGACGCAGACCGGCGTTGCATGCACACACGTCGCCACAGGTGTGGAGACAGAATGGGCGAATGGCAGCCAGTGGCAGTGGCACAGAACACGTACTGACGCTGCGATCGCTGCAACTGCGAGGAATGTGTGGAGTTGGGGGCGAGAGCACGTGACAAAAACCGGTATGCCTGCTGCATTGCAGTGAAGCACGTCTTCTTCTCTGCAGGCGTGCGTTTTGGCGGTGCGCGAGGCGTACTGTGGACTGATTTTTGTGCTAGCGGTACTACGGGTCAGGCGCTTTGTTGCCTCACGGCTCCGAATGGCCATCGTTTCGGCTGGTTTGCGGTGAAATAGGGATCGGGAATATCCGCATAGCACCCCAAATCTTCGAATTAACCGGGTTGGTCTAGGCTGCTGGTTTGAATTATCCGGTCAAATTTACATTGCAAAGTATAGGACCACAGAACACCTTCAAATTATTTGTGATTTCGAATTAACCGAGTTCGAATTACCGAGGTTTTACTGTAGCTACATCGGCTGCTTTTGCAAAATCTAGCTATAAATCTAATTACATTGAGAAACTTTAGCAATAGTTTAGCTGCTCCAAGCACTCGGGAACTTGCTGCTTTGCTAAAGCTGTGAGAAGGGTTTCAGCGGTCTAGCGCTGCTTCTGGTGGCTAGTGCTATACCAAAGTGCTGCATTTGTTGCAGATTGAAGTAGTGAGTGAGACTTATGCTTGTATGGAGATTATTTTTTTTTAATGAAGTAAAATTATGAAAGCTGTGCAGTGGAGTTATCAGCCAAACAGCTGCAATCCTTCCTTTCTTTTGCCAGTGTAGTGATAGACATAGACGCAAGCAAATGACATGGACAAAGACTGTTGTTGGTGCTCGCTCTGCTTTGCCATTGACCGGACCGCTTTCGTGTCGCTTGATGATTGCGATGAATCACGCCTTGACCTAAATGCGTGTTTGCACCAGTGGTATTTTTTCTGTCATAGTGTAAATGCTTCATGACACTTGCCTCCAGGTGAAACATTCAGCAGTGTGAAAGCATCTCCAGTTTTAAAGTTTACCAGCCCTAGTAACCTTTTCACATATTTGCTACAGCACGACATCTAGCAGCCAACAATTGATTCATTGTGTTTTCTTATGTTACATTAATGGGGTGGGCGGGTAGTTTTTTGTCTTCTTCACTGTGGTATTCTAGCTTAGCATTTAAGTACATGCCTGTGCAACATGTCTATAAATATGGGCTAGTTTGTGGCTGGTTGCAGTGCAGTCCTTGGAAGTAAAAGCATCTGTTTAGACTTGCAAAGCCATTTACCACATAGACTCGTATAAGTGCCACACTTTTATTTCACAATTTTGATGAGGTGTGGCCCTTACACGGGACTGCACCTTTTGGTCAAAATCATGCCGGCATAGCCAGTGACTTGTGCACTCCCTGGCTCTCGCCATCTAATAGCGGCACGCAGAAGTATGCAGCGTGCAAAAATTCGCCAATGCGCACTGGTGGCATCAGAACACCAAGCATAATTGCTTCTCCATTGGAATTTTTTTTTCAAATCCTGGGCTGCCAAGTTGAGGGTGCGGCCCTTACACGAGTCTAGGCAGTATATGTTGTGAGAGCCTGAAAAATAGGACGATGATCAGTTGATATCGAGCAAGAGGACATAGCCAGTGACAGGCAGATCTTCCACTATCAACATCACTCTGAATGAAGACACATGCTTTTTTTCTTTTCTAGTGCTGTAATATTCCTTTGACATTGTTCCAAGACATCAGCAGCTAGTGGTAATCTCTGTTCTTCATCATGAGTAATGCTTACTTACCGCTCTTTGCTCATACTCCTCCCTATGCCCCCACAAAGACTGTTTTAACGCTACGGTGATAGAGTAGCACATTCAATGATAGAGGAGTACAGTCCATGATTATGTTGTGCTCGCTATTCACATGTGATAGCAGTCTAGGACAAGGACCAGTTCTGGTGTGACAATTTTTTATTAGTGCTTTTTACATTGTTTACATGGTGTCTTGCACATGGCAGAAGACGAACTGTTAGGAGTCTCAGAACAGCATTACATAGGTCTGAAAGTTGGTTTAAAGGCATTAAAAATTTTAGCTGCTATTTATCTACTCTATATCGTATTTAGTTGTCTTCTAGATACTCACAAGGGACATTTCATTTGCCTTTCTCGATTTCAGTTAACAGTCTTGGGCCAAACCATCTCAATCTTGCGAGTTTTGGTTACAGTGTCCACAAGGCTCTAAATTGAAAAGTAGAGGCTTTCTTGTTTATTGTGCTTAATATTATAGTGGTGCATTATCTCAAAAGGGGCTGTCTTCATTCACCTTCTTAACACAGCCACTCACTGCATGACTGCTGAAAATGTTTAAGGGAGATACCCTAAAATAGGCACCAAAACATGAATTACCTACTACTTTTGTATGCTTTGCAAATGCATGAAGCGGCTTCTTGTGTTCATGCAACTGTTGTGGCTATCTGCAGGGTGTACCTGGCTGACCTAAATAATGCACTGGTCTACTCTTTGCGCCAAGAGGTGGCTGGCCATGAGCATCTCAATCGCACTGAACTTGCCGCTCTGGTGCACTTTGTTGATGTTTTGGTTAAGGTGCGTACCAGCTGTGGATGGCTTTGCCTAGCTTTAAGAATGCTTATGGTCTGTTGGGTACCTCATGTCAGAAAGGGGCCAATGTAGAGGAAAGGTAACATATTGTTTTCTTCCACACCTCGCTATTCATCATGCTAGGGAGGAAAAGAGAGTGCAGTTCAGAAAAAAAAGAAAACTATGGTTTATAGATCCACATCAGGGTTCTCCCCACGGTGGGCAGCAGTGGAAATGCCGCCCACTGCTCCGGTTTACTGCTCACTGCACTGGGTTTACCGCTCGGTGCTCTGGTTGATTACAATTCTTTTTTCGCAATCTTCGGGTGTTCCTTTATCACTTCGCGAAATATAAGAAAGAAAAGTGACCTAAACGTTGACAAAATTGCACTTTTCTAGTGCGCTGTTAGCAAAAATTGGGTAAAAGATTGGGTGTCAGTAGGTGCCATTGCACCGTGGAGCACGCGACTTTCCGTTCACACTATGCCGTCATTTTGGAACCATCGTAAAGAGGGGAGATCTAACCTTCAAGTAGCCATAGTGCCATATTTCACTGTGCAGAAATAAAGTGAACGGATTGAACGAAAAATGAAAAAAGTAGCGTCGCTGCTGCCACGTGGTCACAGGAAGTTCAGCTATTGAATGACGTAGATTTCAATCGCCAGCACCTGTTTTGCACTATTTTGACAGCGGTGAGCTGTGCGTTTGTTTGTCCTGACAAAGTTTGGCAATTGTGGTAGGATGCGTCGCTGGCTCACATTAGTTTCATTAATGCATCCAAAATGCAAAATTGTTGAACTTACACTTCAATTCAAATTGGCGGAATGGTCGTATCGGAAAAAATATATAGAGCGAAAGGCTTAGTCACATGTGTACTCCTCCCTGGCCGCAAAATGTCCACCCTTCGAAATTTTCTGGGCAGAATCCTGATCCACATACTAAATGTTTTAGCTTGTTTTGGCACTGAAACATTTGTATATAATCGTCTCCTTTTTTTTTCTTCTACACTTGTCACAAAAAATGTCAGTCTTTTCCCTAATTTGGATTTTGAAATCTGGCAGCATTGAGAATGCAGCTTGTATTTGAAATAAATATTACAGCTAATGCCTCTTGTACATCTTGCCTATATGTACCATCAGCATAAACTGAAACACTAACAGGAAATAACTGATCAGAACATCTCTTACACATAAATACATAGAAGTGTGATATGCGATTGCTCTGTATCTGGTTCTTCAGCATGGAGTAGCCCCAAGTATACATTTTGAGGTCTCAAATAAGCCACTGCTATGAGTGCATGTGAAGCTGGAAATGGAACAGCACATTAGAATAGTGTCGGAATAATTAGTGATACACAGGCAATCTTTTACCAGTAAGCAAAAAGCTTTTAATACATTGCTTGCCCCTCTCTCACTGTCTTCGTGACTCTAAAAGCAAAATTGTGTGCTGTTGTTGCTACAGATGCAATGATTTATAGCCATAGCTCTTAATTTTGCCTGTTGGATATGTGCATTGTGCCCATCTGCAATGCCATGTTGGCGAGCTGCGAAATGAAGCAACTGTGTCCCATTAGAATTTTAATCTCTGCTATTCTATTGGCATGTAGGTTTTAACAAGCACACACTTTGGTCATGTTATGGTTGTCTAATAACTACTATTCTCAGTTAATTATTGCAACTGAGTGTAAAGGGACCAATATGATTTTATGCACAAAAGAAACTAGGCTCCAAGTGCACATTTCAACGTGAAATTTGAATTTCGAATCACTGACAGCAACCAGAATTTTGGCATGGTTTGTGTGGTACCAACAAGTATGGGGCCTCCGCTGTGTCGTCTGCTCCAAAACATTTTGAAACAATGTATGCATCGTGCCAGACATTTAGCTCACGCTCTGGCATCCAATGGGGCATGAAAGGTATCACCGTTGCATTGTGCCTTGAATTCTTTCACTCGTATGATAAAAGCAGCAGAAACCAGACTATGCCTGTAGGAACTATCTTCGGCTGACCGCTGAAATGCACATGCAAAAACGAAACCACTCATATACCGCATGCATCGACCACACAGAACGCACTTCACCTGGGGCCAAACTGCTGTACGTTTCAACTGCAATATAAAAAATTTAAATACAAATTTTCAATCGCACCGAATGCGCTCAAATTATGCCAGCTTGCTGTTGGATGCGTGTGATTTAACATACAATTCTTAATTCAGGCTTGAAAATGCAGTGTTGTGGCCCCTTAAGACAAGGATTAAACGAAAGACACACAACCATTCATTCTTGTCTTAAAATGTACATTTGTTAAAACCTGCAAGTATGAAAAATTAATCCTGGAACACATTTTTTTGAAGTTTATTGGCATGGAATATGGTATAAAGCTGCTGTCTGTGATCGACACATGAAACTGATAGTGTGCGCCCCAGTTGCCTGGAGCATTGAAAAGCAGCCAGGATTGTGATAGATTAACTCTACTTGCGGAAAGTAATTTTCACTTAGGATTGTGAAGTCTTGACTCAGTTCATCTCAGATATGGAAGGGCTACTTATTTGAATAGACCAGATGCATATGTAGGGCAGCTGTTTATTTTTTTTCATATATTTTAAATGCATAACCGAAATTTAGGTTGTGAATTAACCTAGAAATAACTTTTAAGTCCTAACAACTGTGTAAAGAAAAACTGAAAATGCACATAATGATTAGAGAATTACAGTAGAACCTCGTTCATATGTGCTGAAAAAAAAAAAAAAGACATCTTAACTGGGAAAATGTACGATCCGAAATCACTAAGAGAATTTGGCAGACTCAACTGTAGTTGACATCTATTCAGCGAAGTATTGCTCGAATCGTTGAAGCACAAGACTGTGATCTGCGCCAAGTCGGTGAGGCCCGAGCAGCCAAAAACGCACATTGTCATTTTTGCAGCTTCAGCAAGCTTATGTTTGCCTCCTCAAGTACGGCCTGGGTCCGCAGCTCCTTTGAGAGGGGGGATTTTGGCAGGAAGTTTTGACATGCCCACTCGGCGCAGCGAATCATTGAAGCAGGAGATGCCGAATTGGAGCATCGAGCTGGTGGGGTTCCAACCCGAGATGTACATTGTCACTTTCCGATTGCATAGTGTGCTTTCTAAAATGGCAGGCAGAAACTAAAACGATATCCAAAACGAAATTTACTTGGTGGGCGACAACAGATGATGCCACCAGAGCTAACCATGATGCCTACTGCAGGGAATGGCAGTGCATTTGGCAAAGCGTGCAGAACTTCCAGCAACACTATACCCCACGCAATATTAAACAGATGAATAAAGTTGCAGTTTCGCTCGAAAGGCAAAGCATCGATTGCGATAGCAAATTAGGAGAGGTGTGTGAATATCAAGATTTTAGAATATTAACCGAATATGAATACTTAGCATCAAATACTGAATTGAGTATTGAATAATGATATGCAAGTGCATTTATTAGCAAGTTGCTTTAATTTAACATGCTGGAACACTGCAATTATATTGTAACTGGTAAAAAAATTAACCTAGTAAGCCATTATACTAAAAAATTGTGTATTTGGCTTATGTTAGCTCTGGAAAATTGAGTAATTTCTGCTAGTTGTCTGTTCTCGCCAACCTGTGCCTTATTATACCCCATCAATTCCCCGTAAACTCAGAACCATTTGACCATGTACCAGCCTTCACTCATCGCATTTGCTGTCAATCAGTAAGCTCAGGACTCGGTGGTGCGACCTGCACAACTTGAACATCCAGTGGCTAAGCTTCGTTTACAGGTGAAATTTTGCCAGCAGCATGAGATTATCGCAAAATTCAGAAAAAAAATCAGACACATTTTCTTAGTTTATATAGAAATAAACGCTAAGAACCATATTTGCTCCTGCACAGCCAGTAATATATTCGATTTGCTTCGAATGTTTGTATTCAATCGAATATTAGAAAATTTTCGAATACCTAGTTTTTGAATCAAACACTAACATTAGAAATGTAATATTCAGTAGTATTCGAAATTTTTTAATATTTGCACACCGCTACAAATTAGTTACAGCTATATGAAGTAAGGATAGTAGTTTTATCAGCAGTATAAACTTGTAAGCATTCGCTTGCTAACTAAATTAATAAGCATGGCATCATGCACACACAAGCAAACATGAACACATCTCATTCGATGACTGCGGATACTCACTGTCAAAATGCTGGAGTGAGGAAGCGCGGCAGCAGCAGTGAGCGAATGACCTTCGTGCTGTCTCTCACTTCAAAACACAGTGCACATGAAGCTATCAGTACTGTGTCCCCGTCACAGATGGCTTTCAAAATAGGGCCTGCGTGTCCTTGCATGGCCGTGCCATCCGCAGCAGCCGCTGGAGTAAAATGCCCCCCCCCCCCCCCCCCCCCCTGGTGCCTTGTGTGCGACAGAAGACGACGCACTTTTTCCCCACTTTCCTCCCTTGCGTGAACGAGATCGAACCACCACCATCGGCTCACTCTTGCACATATAGCATACGGCGTGCGTTGATGATAGTGTCGCCCTTGGACTTCAAATGGAACGTCACGGCGACAACAGAAATGTTCCTGGAGTTTCCATGTAATTGCTATCGCAATGAAAAAACTGAATTGCGGGGTTGTGGTATCAGGACGTCATAATGCACCAATCTCCTGACTACCAAAACTGAAGCTGGTTCATAGCATCAAGTAATATTATATTAAGTTATCTAGGATGCTCTTATGCATGCCAGTGTTTTTTCTGAGGGCTTGAACCTTCATTTAGCACAAAAAAAGGTTTTGAATATATAATTTCAGTGCTTATTTAATAACTTGCTTGCCTTAACCCTTGAAAACAAGTGAACAAGAACATAACTTCTGTGACTGTGGCATCAGTATTTTCCAGGAGGCGACCCGACAAAGGTGGCATTGCAAAACTTGCACACCTTTGTGGCATCAGCTGGAACAGATTCCTTACGGGGAGAACAGCTCTCGGCTTTTCTTGACAAGCAGGTGAGAGCACAGAGAAATGCCTGCCAGTGCATTTTTCAGGTGTTAGAGAAATTCCGCTGAATGAATTCTTCACAAACAGAAGTAACAGGAGTTGTGAGGGCTTGTAGTGTTGTGTAGAAACTGAAAAGCTTCATTTTCAGTGGCATCAGCCAGCAGTCCTCAACTTTTTGAGTCATAAGGAGCCTCACTAGCTTTCAAACTATGCTTTGAAATGTTTCTGTTCTTGCCACTTTAGGCATGCAAATTAAAGCAGTATAGATGCATGACCACTCAACATAGGTCTGCCTCGAATTAAGTAAAATTGTTATAGAGCATGCAGAATACAAGTTAGTGCAAGAGGGTGCATCTGCTTGCTTTCGAGCAAAATCAGTTTCTGGCACATAAACACATTGGATTGTTCTGAAGTTGTATGGTACACATGAAGCTAATTTGGTGCTCATGTTTTTTGTTAGATTAGAGCTGAAAATGCTTTTCTGTAATATGTGGTGGTAAAACAAAGTGCCATGTGTGCCACTGCAGTTGTAATTTATCTATTTATCTATTTTGTTTTACTTTTCCCCTTCAGGAACTGTGTACATAATTGTATACACTGAGATAATATTGAAAGAAAGAGCAGTGAACAAAATAATTGTTATTAAAATGTGTCATGTACATATCAAAACGCTTCTGATTGGACCAGACTTCAAAGTTTGAATAATATATAATAATATAATATAATATATAATAATATAATACGAGTTGTGCAGTAGATGGCTGGACGTTTGCGCTCAGCGTTAGTAATTCGTCAGGTAACTGGTTCACTTCTTTCATTGTTTCTCGCAATGTTTTACGCCAGCCATATTTTTCGAGTGGCTGGATAGGTTCCTTACATGTATGCTAGACGTGAAACAGTTACATTTCTCATATCTGTCGTTCAAGTAGAGAGCTTTCGCATGGAGTCTACAGTTTAAGAACATGACAAAGCTCACTGAAGAATGGGAAACGTTAAATTCGTTATCCAGCTGTGTGATTTTCATGATGGTGAAGATGCAAGAAATGTAGTGAAACTAAATTTTCATGGGACAAAATTGATTTGCGTCTGAAGAAGTTCTACTGTGGACTACCATTTTGTCCTACGAGGAGTGGCCAAAAGAAGCACTAAATCAATGGCAGCATTAAGACATTACAATGCGCTTTAACACTAAACACGGAAGAAATACCAAGTTTTCCCACAAAATCACTATAAGCAAAAATCTCCTGTGGTAATAAATTCTCCTTTGTCACTGTTCTGGGGAAAAGAGCTTTATAGGCATTAGCTCATGCAAATACAAGTGTGAATGAGTGATCATGTTTATTTAGGTTCTTCTTGCTGTAACTGATTTAACACAATGGGGCACAACATTTAATCCTTAAGTGAAGTTTATCTAAACATATTAAGCGGGCTCAGTTTCCTTCATGTTTTTAACAAGGGAATGTTGTTGCATCAGTAAGATAGGGGAGTCTTGTCTTTTATGCTTGCTAATTAGGTATGCACCCTATGACTTTTCGTTTACCTTCCCTAGGTACATAATAGCATTTTTCAGTAAAAGGGTCTCATATGACTGCTGCATATTCAAACTGAAACCAAAGAAAAGCATTATGAGCCAGAGTTGTTGTGCTGGCAGAAAGGTCTTTTCATTTCCTTTTAAGAACAACAGATTATGAAGCGCTTTAGTACAGATACAGTGGAACCTCATTTTTACGATTTCATTTCGTACAATTTCCCAGCTTCTACATTCGTGATCGAGTTAGCAGAAAGTGACCTAACATAGTTACGCTTCTTTTTTACCAGTTAATACGGAAAACGATTTTTTGACACCAACGTTCAATATGTTGAAAAACTGTGATGGGATGATACATTTTCCGGCTGTTAGTTCCCATGCAAACGGACATGCCAGAGGTGGAAGTGGTTAATTGGTCCAAAGGCCTCACCGCCATGTTGATGTGCCCACCTGCTTTGCCAACTGCCATGTTTCATTCTTGGCCAAATTGGTGTGAATTTGTTCCACGGCTGGAATATGGTAGCTAAACTGAAAGCATAGTTATGTGGGGTGTAAAATACACTCAACATTTCATTACTAATCATTTCCAGCACCCACCAGCACACATAGTTGCCCCATTAAGCTGGGACCAGCAAGCATTTTGGAGTTCTCTTAACCAGCCCTTCCTTTCGTTTTATGTATTTACTTATTTGGTACTGTCGGTCAACTCGGGACCAAGCTAGGAGTAGAAACATACAATCGACTCACAGGTAACATGGCAACAAATCATTAAGTAATAAACATATAATCAATAACTATTACTTAGATCTTATGATGGCAGTAAATAATCCATAATGCAATTAGGACAAATATATTAAATATACATACAAAATATAAACATATATATTACTCACAGTAGACTTGGCAACAAATCAGTTGGCAAAGGAACATGCAAACTATGCCCGCTTATTTAGGTGCAGTTAAACCTCGATATAGTGAAGTTCAATATAACAAAATTCTCGATGTAACGAAGTATTTAACTTTTCATAACCTCTTGTCCATAGAACACCTTGTATTTAGATCCTCAATATAACGAAGTGCATTTGTATGCAATTTCAATATAACGAAATTTTGCTTGTGCAGCAAAGGAAAGCCAAGACAATAAATGAAACTTCTGCAGATGCAGCTGGTCAAATGATTGAATTACAAGCAGCTGCTTGCAAACACACCTCTCAAATCGCAAGCAGCGCGACAAGAGCAACTACCGATGTGTAGCCGCATCATATTCTGTATAAAGTCCAAGTGCGATAAGATCCTATGCGCCCGCCCCGCGCACATTGTGCTTTAGATGTGAGTGAAAATGTGGGAGGGTGAGAAAGAAAGATGGTGACTTCACGTACGAGGGCCGCTCCGCGCGGAAGCGAAGGGTAAGAGGGGGAGGGGAGCGAGCTCGCGGTAGTGCAATCAAGTGCGCGGGGCGGGTAAGTTGACGCACGTCGCGATATCTGGCCCGCGTCTCGGCTGTGGCTGCACGTGGCTTAGCGTGGCTGCAGTGCGGTTGAGCGCGTACACAGCCGCGCACCCTGCGTGCCGTCGAGTCCGCGTGGCATCATGCAAGCTGTCTTCCCACAGCACGTTTAGTATTGAGAGTTGCGTAATCTCAAGTTTCGGTGACCCGTTGAAGCGAGAGGCAGACGAACCATTCAGTCTCCCCTGCAGGCGCTTTTCATGATAGTGCCATCCCATTATGGGCAACGCTATCAGCCGCGGGGGAAGACAGCACGCGAAAACGTGGCTGGCTTTGCTTAATTCGTACCACCTATGTGAAGATATCGTCGACATGGCATGAAACCGTATCATTTGTCGCTGACTCCTGAATTCATCAAAATTGTTTTCTCATTCAAATGTGCTTTTTTCGATTGCTCGATAATTTGGAAAATTCTTTGGCCCCTTGTCATGTGAGAGAAATCGATCGGCAACTGTATATATTTGCTTAAAAGGTCGAATTCCAATACAATGAAATTGCGTTATAACGAAGCAAATTGCCGATTTTACCTACTTTGTTATATCAATGTTTAACTGTACTACGAACACAATTATTACTCAATTACATATTTCAACTATCTCCATGAAAAGGCGCCAGTAATACTATGGTGTAGATACAGATAGATATCTAATTACTAGGTAAATAATTACTGAATAATTAGGTTAGAATAATCAGGAACCAAGGAGAAGAACGCATGCTTGTCTGCCGCCATGACAACGTGCTCTGGAAATTTGTTCCTGTCACATGCTTATCTGAGAAAAAAATATTACCTAAAACAGTCTTTTGAAAATCTGTGTTCCTCTACACATTTGCAATGTTTATTCCATTTAATTCTTGATCTCGATTTGCCTATATATTTTGACTTGTCAGTAAACATTAAATTAACTGTTTTGTAAAAGAGGTTAAACTGTTTCTGCTTTCTTCATGATTCTAGCAATGGCAGATTTGCTGTGATATAAAGCAGGGATAGGATACCAATATGTCTTGACTGTAAGCCCAGTACACAAACCGAAGAGCATGCTGCTGTACAATTTCTAATTTTGATATAAGCGTTTTGGAGTGCAGATCCCATGCCTCACAGGTGTACTCCAGTATGGGTCACACATCTTGTAGGCAGTTAGCTTGGTTTCGAACGTGGCGTGCATAAGCGTCCGCTTTATATACCCTAATCTTTGGTTTGCTTTACCTATTATGTTGTCTATATACATTTTCTAGTACAGGTTAATTGCAATGTTAACTTCTGAGTACTTATACTCAGTTATTTGCTGTATATTTCATGTTCATTTAGCGCGCAAGTTTAGCTGCTTTAAGTGCACGCCTGCAAGGCATTGTGTGGTACCAACAGTTGAAAGCGTCAGTCTTGGAGGCCAAGCATAATTACTGCACATGCAAGTCTTTACTGTGGTGTCACCAAGCTGGATAGTTCCTAATAAAAATAGAATTCTTGACCTGTTTTACCACCATGTTAGCAAGACATGTTCGAGCTGTACCAACATTTTTTTCTCCCTTTCAGTGCTACATGCCATTGGTTTGCATTACTGTGAAGGAGCCTGTGCTCCGAGTGTAAAATTTGGACATGACACTTTTAATCATCTAAAAAAATTTTGAATTTGTTTATTTCTTTGTTCCTGGTGTTCTGAAAAATGAAAACAGGATGTTCTTTATAAGTACTCTAGCTTTTTTTCTTCTTTTTCTTTAAATTCTGAACATCTTTAGCCTGAAGTTAAACTGGGGAGGCCTCAAGTTTCAAAATACACACACAATTGTGCAGTAACTACTGTTCTGCAAACTGCACACACACACACACAGCGCAATGGTCCTGACAGTGTGGGTTAGTTGGTTGTAGTTGTTTTCTGGCAAAGCTCTGAAAAGCTTGCTTTCCTAATCCGTGCATTAACCCTGGTTGGCCACTTCTCTCGCTTTCACTTGACTTGGTGGTGTCTCGAGCATGCACCCCGCTGTCAGCTGACGTTAGCCGTGCATCATGCACCATCTCTCATACAATTGTACAACCACAGATGCTGTACGTGCTACACAGGGAAGCCAAATTCCAGGAGACATGGAAGCCGTGTGGGAAAAATAAGATCAGACTCTCGTGTCCCCATAACTTTGAGATTGGGGGCACACAACCTCAGGCAATCTCAGAGGCCCCAGCTTACATAGTTGGTCGGCACCATGTGCCTTGTCCTGTCAGAGCTGTGAGCCATAGCTCGTATAACTGAAAGGAGCGGGAAGGATTTCCAGTAGCGTGTGTGCACTGCTCTCTGTGCGTCATCACTGGCAGATGCGGGACATGTAGGCCTAGGCAGCCGCCTGGACACCTCGAGATTTCAAGTGTTTACCTGTTTGTTCTTCGCACTAAGTGGAGCCCACTGCTTGTAGTTTCGATTATTCTGGTGCTGTATTTGATTTGAGAATCTGATATTTCATTAATATGAATATGTTATTGATTATGGCAAAATGTCTGCCGTTACCAACCAGGAAGTGAAGTGTTTTCCTTTTTGCTGATTTACATGTTGCTCAGTTGAATTGATATTCAAATAGTGCTGCATGTGCTCAAGAAATAAGACATTTGGCACCACTTCTTTTTTTTTCATGTTCTCTTTCCTATACTGATAAGCAGAAAAGTATCTTATATTCGATGTGATGGTATTTGACGGACAGATTTTATAATAGTCGTATTTAGTTCGATTAGAATTTTTTTTTTTTTTATGTGCACACCCCTAATGCGTATCCTTCATATAACAATACTTTACAGGTGGGCCTGCCAGTCATGGGGCCCTATGAAGGCTGTCTAGGCAGCCAGCCACGCTTACGTGGTTATCCCTGCGCTCTGTGGATGCTTTTCCACAGCCTGACTGTTAGTGCCTACCTCAAGTCTGGAGGTAGAGTGTCTGCATTATTTTCTTGCAAATATAGTTTAATATGTTGTGATAACTTGCACTGCTATTGCCAAAGGCTGTTAAGCAGCCTGTGAAATAAAGGTTGAGTTGCCATGGTAATCGACAAAACTTAATTTCTTAAGCGTGATGCATGTTAAAGCATATTAGCAAGCTGCCCCTCTAACATTTTCTCCATTGATGTCTAGAGAAAATCCGTTTACATTCAGTATATTACCATTTTACAGTCTTAAAAGGGAACAAAATCCCAGATATGTACTCATCTAAGTGTTTACGGTGTCCCAAATGGTGAATAGCTGTTTTACACTATGTATAGTACTATTGCCACTTTGCATGGCAGAATATACTGGGCATGCTGGTATACGAGGGACGTTCCGAAAGTAAGTTTCATCATTTTTTTGAAAGGGAAGATGGTACACTGGGTAAAACAAACAATCGCTGTAAGAATCCATGCCTGTTGCTGGTTCAACAACGGAAGGAGCCTGGGAAGTCCGCACAGCCTTACATAAGTTCAGAACTACATTCGCACCAGGAGAGGATAACATCACGAACAAAGCTCTTTGAAACCTTGATGACAGATCGATACAGGTGATAACCCAACCCTAACTCGCACTGGGCCGCAGGAGCCCTCCCACCACAGTGGACCCATACAAAGATAACCTTTATTCCCAAGCCAGGCAAGCTGCTAGGTCTAAAAAACCTACGACCGATTTTACTCATTTCATGTCTAGGTAAGCTCTTCGAACATGTCATACTAGAAAGACTCCAACAGCATATGCACGCACATAATCTCTTCCTTCACACAATGATTGGCTTCCACGGGCACATATCCACTCAAGACGTCATGCTTCAGCTCTCTAAAGAAGTCCTGCACCCCCGGCACGCCAAACGCACTAGAGCCATACTAGCACTCGACCTCACCAAGGCCTTCGACAATGTGGAACATATCACAGTGCTGAACGCCTTATCCGATCTACATGTAGGCGGGAGAACTCACGCCTATGTCACAGCTTTCCTACAGGCCATGACTGCAGTCCTTACTGTGGGAGAACTGACAACAGAGAAGCTCCAACTGGGTAGCAGAGGCACACCGCAAGGGTCAGTGCTCTCGCCACTCCCCTTCAACCTTACTCTCATTCCCATGGCCTGGCAAATATTCCCAACCTCTCGCACTCCCTGTATGCAGATGGTATTGCCTTGTGAACCTCTACAGGCAGCATAGGCGACATGGAGGCGACCTTATAAGCAGGAGCCGATGTGGTGGTGGAGCGGGCTACGGCAATAGGCCTCGCGTGCTCCTCCACCAAGTCGGAACTTCTTGTTCTCGACCCCCCCAAGAGACGCACAGGCCCAGCTCCACCCTCCCAGCATCCGTATCCACATGAGGACGTACTCCATTCCAGAGGTCACGCAGCTACGAGTACTTGGCATGGTCATGCAGAACAACGGCATACACACGGCGACCATGAACAAAATCACCACCACAATACATTACACTATGCACCTGATTGAACGGATAGCCAATAGACACAATGGGATGAGAGAGCATGACTTGAGAAAGTTAGTGCAGGCCTTTGTCATAAGCAGAGTAGTATTGGCGGCGAGGAGTTACGGAGTCGTCATCTATCGGAAGCGCCTCGCTGGCGTAGTATGAGGGATCACGTGGCGCGCTCCTCATAGGATTTGCTGTCAGCGCTCACCGAAAACACCACGTGCGAGCTCTCCCGGACATTTCTGTAAGCACTTTCGAAACGAGAGAAGTTTCTTACTGTCTAAATAATAATCTTGGGCAAACTGAAAGCACACAATCGTTTACAGACGCTATATCTCTTTACCGAATGCGTACAGTAAACGCCACTGCGCGCGGTCGCCGCGATGGAGTCTCCCGAACCGGCTTCTTACGTGAAAGGTAGGTAAACGCTGAGAGCAAACTATGTGAAATATGTTCTTATAGTGTTTGTATAACTAAATGGAGTGTAATAGAACGAAGCCTCAATGAAGCGATCGCGCAGATTCGCAGCGACCGAGTGCGCGTCTGCATGCTTGTCCGCGCACTGTTTCGCTTTCTCCGCGCGCGCATTTTCGCACCGTGCCATGAGCTTTGGGCCGCAGAATATGAGCATTTGACAGTATACAAGCAACCATTGTTGCGTGGGCGCTATCAGAGCTGTTCAAAAATAATTTCATTGTAGAGACTTCGATGCCTACGGGGACTGTGATGTGCCGTCGCGACGATTCAATCTTTTTTTTCTTCTAAATTCTTTGACCTTTCAATACTATTTCTCGAGTTGCGTCGCACTGCATGTTTATCGGTGCTCTCAGCGTGCAATTTCCCTCTGCTCCTTTTTTGTAATCCAGTGCATTAATTCATAACACAAACATGACCATATGCCATGCTTTTTTTTTAAATGTGCTTCTTACCGCTGCCTTTCCACTCCACTGAACTTGCCAGTATCTATAGCATCGACAAGTTCATACACCAAACCGTCATGACATTAGTCGGGCAGCGGACTCGGGCGAGCGTCTCAGTGCGCGTTTTCAGAACATCGCAGACCGGGCGCCGTAGCAGAAATCTTCCACGCGTCTGTGCTTGCTGCATACCCGATTTGCAGCCGATGACTGTTTGCCGGTTTTATGTTTCACGACGAGCCAAGCTTCATGCAGCTTCTTGTCCTGCGGCTACGTGTGAATAAGGCTGACACCGGCCTCCGTTACGTGCGTCCGGCCCTGCGGCACCGAGCAGTAGCCTACCATGTTGCGCGCCTTCAAAGGCAGCCACTACCTATTGTAGTGCTTTGAAGCGTTGTTAAGGAGACACTCGAAGCGGGAAAATTTCGTCACTAAATGAGGACCGCAGCGTTCGAGGGAATTTAAACTCGTTTTCAGCTCCCTTCGGCGCGCCCGAAGCAGCCGACGTGGCCGCTATGTCCACGTGATCCCTCCTAGCACGTCACGCCGACGGTGGCGCCAGCTTTTCCAGTGGCGGAGCTCGAGGCCAATACTCGCTCCCATACCTACATCTCAACCGGGCAGAAACGGAAAAAGTGGATGCCCTTATACGTCAAGCGTATAAGACAGCACTCAACCTCCCCAGGCACACGCCAAATGAGTGCCTCCTTCGCATGGGGGTACATAACACATTTGATGAGCTCATGGAAGCCCATCGCACAGCCCAAATTGAGAGGCTGTCCTCTACCACTACAGGTCAACACATCCTGGACAAACTAGGACTAATCCTGACTTCCAAGGCCAATCGGACATGTCCCTTACCATCGGACATACAAAACTGCATCACTATTCTCCCCCTGCCTAAAAACAGGCACCTCATGCATCACAAGGCACGCAGGCAGACCAGGGCAAAAGCCCTCTACAAACAATACCAGCACGACCACCTCACTGTGTGTGTCGATGCCGCTAGCTACCCACAGAAACCACCCTATGCCGTAAGTGTAGTGTCACATCAACTTGGTTACATCACAGCTGCTACAATACAGGCGCGCACATCCATAGAGGCGGAGGAGGCTGCCATAGCGCTGGCCATCTCAACCACCGCTGCCGAGGTTATCCTTAGCGACTCCAAAACTGCAATCCGCAACTACTCTGAAGGTTGAGTTCATGAACCGGCACGGAAAATTCTCAATCGTAAGACCCCTCTCAGACCAATTAAGCTCATCTGGGTGCCCGCGCACGCAGGCCATCCAGGCAATGAGATGGCCCATTCTATCGCTCAAGTAGCCGTCAACCGAGCCATGCCGTCCGATGACCTGGATAACACCAGAGACTTGGTAGAATATCATGAGGTCACCCTCCACTACCGCGAAATGCGGTTGAGATATCGTCCACCACATAAATCCTTAACGAAATTCCAACAAACTACCTGGCGCCAGCTTCTGGCACAAACCTCCCTTTCTCCAGCTTTTCTCACCCTGGTTCATCCAGGCCTATATCGACAGGAATGTATGCTCTGCGGCGCGCCTAGAGCCAACTTCCATCACATAATGTTCTTATGCCCTGAGCTCCAGCCACCCTCTGAGTGGAAACTCACCGACGTCGAGGGATGGGAGAACGCGATGTCTAGCTTCAACCCAGCCGACCAAATACGGCTGGTGGACTGGGCTCTGAGGGTCACCGAGGGCCACAAACTCCCGGACACCTTACGTGCTCCTGAGCCCCCTCACAAGTTATGTTGTAAAAAAGCTCAAGTAATAAATGTTTACCACTACCACCACCTCAAAAACACTGCTTTGGTAGAGCAGTCTGTGCAACAATTCCTTGTATTGCAGGGCACCGAGTTTTACTAGAGTGGTTTCTTCAGAATGATTGCACGCTATGACAAATGTCTCAATGTTGGTGGCGACAAGTGGGAAAATAGTGTAAGGTGTATGGTTCATGATGCCATAGTGCATTTCTTTTTGGCAATAACATTTCCATGTGAAAATAAATGACAAAACTTGCTTTTGGAACGTCCCTCATACATACTGAATTGAATAATGTGAACAGATGACGAGGAACAGCACTTCGTCTTGTCTCGTCCGTCCTCGTCCTCAGTTCAAGCTGTTCAATTCAGTACCACATTAAAGCCATAAATGGGGACTGCAAGCCCCGATCCGTGCTCCTGTCAGTGCTTATAGAATTACAAATGGTGAATATAGCTGTTTTACACTTTATATATTACCACTGTATAGTCATAAATGGGAGGAAAAAATCTCAAATTTGCTCATGTCAGTGCTTGTAGCATTATAGATGGTGAATGGCTATTTTATTGCCCAACATAGCGCAGTTGTGAGTGATATTGTGAATTCTTGTACATGACCTACCCAGTGCATGCACTTGTGTTGTTGGAGCTAAAGGTGCACTGTTCTAATGCTACAAAGGAGCACCGACACAAAAAACTAGCTTTTTTTGCTTTATACAGTTAAACCTTGATATAAGTAACTGCGATATAGTGAAATCCTCGGTATAATGAAGTATTGATCTTTTTATAAGTTCACATCCATAGTATATTATGTGTTTTTAACTTCAATAAAACAAAGCATATTTATCTGCAATTTCAATACAACAAAATTTCACTGCTCTCGCCAAGAAAAACCAGTAAATGACAGCTACTGCAGGTTCCAGCGATCAGATTGCGCGCTGTGTGTTAGAAAGCAGCCTCCAAAACAGAGCAGCGTCTTCTCCGCAGTAGAAAATTTAGCTGGTTGTGGCTTCTGAGATGCACCGCCAGGTCTCGGAGGCCATAAGCTGGCAAGTGCAATGTTGATCAGAGGCACTAGGGCATACACATCAACGCATCGTATTGTGCACTCTATGCAGCATAGTTCCATATTCCACGTGTGTCTTCCGTCAGCGCCAGATTTGGTGTCTCGGATGCTTCTGTTGTCTCCATCTCCAAGGTCAATACACCAATTCTCCCTGTCTCATGTAGCAAGTGATAAGCATAAGTAGCGGTAAAGGCGGTAGCACTAAATGTAACACCCTTTTGCTGTAGGACGAGGCTAGCATCTTGCAAGCAATCTTGGTTGGTAAGAAAAAA
The DNA here is from genome assembly GCF_038994185.2 of Dermacentor albipictus. Taxonomy (NCBI): domain Eukaryota; kingdom Metazoa; phylum Arthropoda; class Arachnida; order Ixodida; family Ixodidae; genus Dermacentor; species Dermacentor albipictus. The sequence goes on along the minus strand of NC_091821.1, from coordinate 182,086,355 downwards.
GGATGTCGCCACTGGTTACGCAATATACACCACAGAGCTCGCTTCCTTCAACTCGAACTCAAAAGAAGCTGACCTAAACTTGCTGAAGAAAAGGACAAATTCCCAGTGAAACCAAATGAAGCCAACAAATGCCTTTACTGGAAATGAAAGTGTTTTCTATGAATTTACTGCTCCTGCAACAAGTTTTGGATATAAGTAGCCTACCGGTTATTCAGAGCTGCTTGCACTTATCTGTGGCACTGCTGCCTACTCCATAAAACCATGTAGGTGTTCGGTCATAAAATTGACTTACAACTATTGAGCCAATCTGTAACAGCGACTGAAATTTTTGACACTATACCAGATCTTGCTCGATTTCTTGGACATGATGTGCGTGCGCTGTAGCAAAACAGGAACTATGGCAGCTGTGAACAAACTTGCGATAATTCAGGTTTTCGCCTTGCTTCCACAAAACTTTAAAGGAAACCTTTCTTGCAGAATCCTACAGGTTTTGATGCTGCATTTATCGGGCTGTGTGGAGAGCAGCACTTCGGTTCGGTGAACATAACATTTGGTGTCGTACAACTCTGGGCGACACCCGAGGTTATGTTGACGAGCCGCAGCGGTGGAATGGACACGAAAGTTTCGCTTACACCGATCTCCGCAGCGCGTTGAACTTGCAGTCCCCGTGACAGCGGCCATATGCCAGCTGTGACGGGGAGTGCATCGATGCAGCATCAAACTGTAAAAGTTATTGGTGGCTCCCAAGTTCAACAAAATTTATTCCTCTTTTTGTGTTATTGAAATTAGTTTTTTTCTGACTGCCTGATTATTCAGACTTTTTTTATGGCTCCTTCCATATAAAAATGAATCGGTCAGAGTCCGCTCTGTGCAAAGGTCAAAGTTCAGTGTAGTGAAATTTCCATATAGTGAAATGAAGTGTCGATTTTACAGACTTAGTTATATCCAGGTTTAACTGTGTATGGTAACTGCTGACTTTGTAACCATGATATGGGACCTCAGTTCTTTCAATGTTTTGCCACATGCTGACACATACTTCTGAAGTATGTACCCCCTTATGTAATACCCCGTAAGGGGCCTTTAAGGATTAATAAATGATGATCATGATGAGGTTGTAGAAACTGTACCACATGCTTTTTACACGTAAAAGGGTGACACATGACAATTATAAAGGTTGGGAAACACTTATATATACTAACATATCTGCCAACTCTTCAGAATTTTCCGTGAAATGTACGAATTTCGAGCAGTCTTACGATTTTACAAATCTTGCTTGAAATCTTACGGAAAACATTTCATTTGCGAAAAAAAAAGAACAACCTGAAAATGTAGTAAAACTACACCCTGGGTACCTTGCGCTGCCACGAGAGGGCTGTACGTATACGTGGTATCATCATCAGCAGCTGCAAGGTTGTAGTGACTTCTGTCGTCTACTAGGGGGGTCACAAATCCATATCCAAAGCTCGATAGTGCCAATAGCGCCTCTAGCACCTCCGCAAACCTGTTGCCATGCTGTTGCCTTTGTTTGCGCGGGCTCACAGGTTTGGACCAGTCAGCTTCGGTCACTGCAGTGTTGGCCTCGCCTTTTGTGTGACTAGCTGCCACGTCGAACGCAGTGCGACTCCAGCCTGTAGCGGCTTCGCAGTGCAATGGTGGGCTCGAAGCCCCGACAGTACTTCCAAGTGTTTTTGATATCGCACACGGCAGAATTTCTGTGCTTCATGCCATCAAAGAAAGGGGAGAAGTTCGGATTCTGCACCACGTGTGCCATGTGATGTGAACATCTCACATGGCAGCAAGTCTGACATCAAAGTCCACATTGCTTCGAAAAAGCATCGGTTATATACGTGCAAGCCGCGGACAGCCAGCCAAGCCTAGCAAGTTTTGTACGCAGCAACAACGGCCTCGATGTCATTTGTGCTGAATGCCTCTTGACGGCATTTTTAGTTGAACACAAGATCCCGCTGAGTGTCAGTGATCATGCCAGACGGCTTTTCCGGAAGATGTTCCTCAAGTGCGAAGAAGCGAAATGCTATGCCTGTGGACGAACAAAGATGACTTCAATTGTTTGGGAAATGGCCGCCAACTTTGTTGACTCCTTTGCTGATGCCCTAAAACAGCAAGTATTTTCAATCGCTGGTATGCAGTAACAATACGGATACGCAGCTTTACTCTATTGTTGCGACATATTTTGTTAAAGAAACGAGTAGAGTCGAAAGCCACCTTCTTTGCCTTAAGAAAATTCAAGCGGAAGCGACGGGTCACAAGATTGCAAATCTGGTTCTGGACGAGATGAAGTCTCAGAACTTGCCTGTTGGAAACCTGTTGGCTATGTGTTCAGACAATGCCAATGTCATGATTGGCAAGAAAAACAGTGTTTCTACTGTATTGAGAGAGGCTCAACCAGGTTTGATAGGGGTTGGTTGGCTGTGCCGTCTCATCAACTTGGCCGCCCAAAAAGGAGCTTCGTTTTCCAGTAAAAATTGATGATGCTTTGGTTGACTTTTTTTTTTTTTAACCTAGAGAAAAGCTCGAAATGAAAAGATTGACCTAAAGAGTTAAAAAAAAATGCAAGACGCCGAGGTCAGAAAGATGAAGCATTCGCCGACACGTTGGCTGTCGTTGGGAAAGTGTGAAGATGCTGCTCGACCAGTGCAAACCACTACTCAGCTTTTTTTTTATCTGAAACAAAGCAGTCAACAAGCAGAGCTTGTTTTTGTAGTCATACCAAATTCTGAAGACTTCTCACAAACCCCCAAGAATCCTGCACTGACCCCAAAGTCTGCTACGCATCTTCAAAAGACTGCTGCAGGCCTCGGGAAGAAAAGCACCGATGGCGATGAACTCTTGCTAAAGAGGAAAGGAGCTCGTTCTGGACCTCAAGCAAAAAAACTGAAACTTCATAACAAGGATTCTGGGGAAGCCAGCCATGTGACCCGTGAGGAGCACCTATTTTATTTGTGTTCATCATCATCATCATCATCATCATCATCCCATTTTATGTCCACTGCAGGACGAAGGCCTTTCCCCGCGATCTCCAATTACCCCTGTCCTCCGCCAGCCGATTCCAACTAGCACCCGCAAATTTTCTAATTTCGTCGCACCACCTAGTCTTCTGTCGGCCTCTACTGCACTTCCCTTCTCTTGGTACCCATTCTGTCACCCTATGGTACAACGGTTGTCTACTCTACGCATTACATGACCTGTCCAGTGCCATTTTTTTCTCTTCATGTCAATTAGAATGTCGTCTATACCCGTTTGCTGTCTGATCCAAACCGCTCTCTTTCTGTCTCTTAAATTTATGCCTAGCATTCTTCATTGCATCGCTCTTTGCACGGTCCTTAACATGTTCTCAAGCTTCTTTGTGAATATCCAAGTCTCTTCCCCATATGCCAGCACTAGTAAAATGCAGTGATTCTACACCTTCCTTTTCAATGATAATGGGAAGCTTCCAGTCAGGAGCTAACGATGTCTGTCGTATGCAATCTAACCCATTTTTATTCTTCTGTGAATTTCCTTCTCATGGTCAAGGTTCCCTGTGATTAGTTGACCTAGGTAAACATACTCCTTCACACACTCTAGAGGCTGATTGGCGATCCTGAATTCTTGTTCCCTTGCCCGGTTGTTCATCATTATCTTTGTCTTTTGCATATTAATCTTCAGCCCCACTCTTACACTCTCTCTGTTAAGGTCCTCAATCATTTGTAACTCATCTGCAGTGTTGCTGAATAGAACAATGTCATCGGCAAACCGAAGGTTGCTGAGGTATTCGCCATCGATCCTTACTCCTAAACCTTCCCAGTTTAATAGCTTGAATATTTCTTCCAAGCACGCAGTGAATAGCATTGGAGAGATTGTGTCTCCTTGTCTGACTCCTTTCTTTATAGGTATCTTCCTACTTGTGTAGAATTAAGGTGGCTGTGGAATCTCTGTAGATATTTTCTAAGGTATTTACATAAGCGGTCTGTACTTCTTGACTACGCAATGCCTCTATGACTGCTGGTATCTCTACTGAATCAAATGCTTTTTCGTAACCTAGGAAAGCCATATAGAGAGGGTTATTGTACTCTGTGGATTTCTCTATAACCCGATGAATGACATGGATATGATCCATTGTAGAGAATCCCTTCCTGAAGCCCACCTGTTCCCTTGGTTGACTAAAATCCAGTGTTGCCCTTATCCTATTGGAGATTATTTTGGTAAATATTTTATATAATACTGGGAGTAAGCTAATAGGCCTATAATTTTTCAGTTCTTTAATGTCTCCCTTTTCGTGGATTAGTATAATGTTTGCATTCTTCCAGTTTTCTGGGACCCTTGCAGTCAATAGACATTTTGTATAGAGAGCCGCCAGTTTTTCAAACATTATTTCTGCTCCATCTTTGATTAAATCGACTGTTATTCCATCTTCTCATGCCGCTTTTCCCCGTTTCATGACTTGCAAGGCCCTTCTGACTTCATCTCTAGTTATAGGAGGAGTTTCTGTATCCTGTTCATTATCGTTCCGAATGGAGTTCTCCCGAGTCCTCTGGGTACTGTACAGGTCAGTATAGAATTCTTCCGCTGCATTTATTATAACTTTGAGATTGCTGGTGATATTACCCAGCTTATCTTTCAGTGCATACATCTTGGTTTGTCCTATGCCAAGTTTCTTTCTCACTGATTTCAGGCTGCGCCCATTTTTTATGGCTTCCTCAGTCTTTCTCACGTTATAATATCGAATGTCACTTATTTTCGCCTTGTTGATCAGTTTTGACAGTTCTGCAAATTCTATCTTATCTCTTGAGTTGGACAGTTTCATGCTTTGTCGTTGCTTTATTAGGTCGTTTGTTATTTGGGAGAGCTTGCCTACTGGTTGCCTTGGTGCCTTGCTTCCCACTTCAATTGCTGCCTCTGAAGTCAACCTCGTTACGGTTTCATTCATTAGCTCTGTGTCATCATCATCGTCTCTCTGTTCTAAGGCTACAAATTTGTTTGCAAGTACCAGCCTAAATTTGTTTGCTTTTATCCTTACTGACTCTAAGTTGACCTGTTTCTTCTTTACCAATTTTACTCTTTCTCTCTTCAAATTGAGGTGAATCCTAGCGCTCACTAACCTATGATCACTGCCTATACCTTAGCTATCACTTCTACATCCTGCACTGTACTGGGATCGGAAGAAAGTATGAAATAAATTTCGTTCCTTGTTTCACCATTAGGGCTTTTCCAGGTCCGCTTTCTGTTGCTACGCTTCCTGAAAAAGGTGTTCATTATTCTCAGCTTATTCCTTTCTGTGAATTCTACCAGCACCTCTCCTCTAGCATTCCTAGAATCGACGCCGTGTTTGCTAATTGCCTGTCCACCCACCTGCTTTTTCCCCACTCTTGCATTGAAGTCACCCATTACTACTGTATACCGTGTTTGCACTTTTCTCATCGCTAATTCAACATCTTCATAAAACTGATCTACTTCCTCATCATCGTGGCTGGATGTTGGAGCGTAGGCTTGTACTACCTTTAATCTATATTTCTTATTAAGTTTGATTACGACTACGGCTACCCTCTCATTAATGCTGTAGAATTCGTCAATGTTGCCTGCTATGTCCTTATGGATTAAGAATCCTACTCCGTATTGCTTCTTATCAGGGAGACCTCTATACGAGAGGACATGGCTGTTATTCAGCAACATATAAGCCTCGCCAGTTCTTCTAATCTCACTAAGGCCGATGATATCTCAAACAATGTCTGATGGTTCCTTGAACAGTACTGCTAAGCTAGCCTCACTTGACAGACTTCGGCAATTAAAGGTTGACAGGGATTGTCTTTTTGTCCAAAATGTTGTACTGCTTTTTGAGAAGGTAAACTGCCTTCTTCAGGCACAGGCTCCTCAGATTCATATGCTGAGGGGCCTCTTGAACCGCCTTTTCGAGGCTCACCCGACTATATTTGTGCGCCCAGTTGTTGTCAAGGCATGTCGTTCATTGCTGGAAATTGACCGTGGAGCTCCAGAGAACCAGAAAGGTAATGAAGGCATAGTCATTTGCAGCACAACCTACTCTGTGGTTGAGACACTGAGCTGCATTGAGAGAGAGCAGTTCTTCTCTGCTGTACATCTGTACTTAACGGCAGCATGCGATTCCTTTCGCCACAAATTCCCACTAGAAGACGTCCATCTCAATATGGCTGAAGTTGCTCAAGTAAGAGCTCTGGAAACTGCTTCATTCAAAAGTGTATGTCATTTTATTATGGCATTCCCTGCTATCCTACCCCAGCCAGTGGCGAATCAAAAGAAGCAATCGACGCACTTGAAGTCGAGTTTTGCCAACTTGCAAGCATATCAGGTTCCAGCCTACATATTGAATGAGCCAAGGTGCGACGTGCAGTGGTTGCAATTAGGAAGCGTTCGAAATGTCGATGAACCGCGCATGTTCCACAGAATTTCAGTGGTTATGTTGGGTATTCTCTCCATTTCCCACAACGATGCTGAATGTGAGAGAATATTCAACACTGTGAATAAAACTCAAACATAGTTTTGCTTATCTGTGTGTGACAAAATACTCAAAAGTCTGCTGATGGTCAAGCAGCACCAGAGTGGTACTTGCTTTGAGCAAACCTACACGGAGAAGTTTCTGAAGCAGGCAAAGTCAGCAACAGCAAAATCATTGCAAAAATAAATTGTGCCCCAGTGGAGTTTTCGCTCTTTTCTCTCCAAAACATAAATTTCACTTGCGGTTGTGAAACTGTGGGTAAGCTTGTCGCAAAATGTAAATCCCGTAAAAAAAAAGGGTGCACAACCCCCCCACTCGCCGCGATAGTTTTACGAATTTCTCAATTTTCAGGTTGGCAGGTATGTACTGAAGTTGGTCTGGAAATGTTGGATCTGGCATCATTGATACTATCATGACGTCATTACAGAAATAAAAATGTGCTGTCATTGCGTAGCAAAATGGCTAGCTGTTATAAATTTGCTTACAAAAAAAAAAAAAATGAGTGCTGTGCACTTTTTTTCTGGCTAAGGCCTGAGTGTGGCAACCACCGCTATCGCAGTAACGGAGTGAGCCAGTGTATCATGATGTCATGAAATGATGCATCAACCTCCAGAGCATTGAAACCGAATCCTGTTTATAGAAACAAATGTTATATTCAATTATTTAGGGCGCTGTGATGCTTTCCAGTATTTTTTCTGGAGTTCAGAGGGCTTGGGTTTTGATTACTAAATGTCATGTCGGTACTCCTTTAAGGATTAAATCATTAAGGCAGGGTTGAGGCTTGTCTCATGTTGAATGTGGATAAGAACTAAGTGAAGGAGGAAATAAAGCTTTGGTTTGGGCTAGTTGCTAGTTGGTTCATCCCAAGACTATAGACAGGGCCGTGCATAAAAACACTTGACAAGAAGCATAGAAATATCCAAAGCAGCCTATTACTTGACTTGTTCAAAATATTGCTGGAGTTAACCTTTAAAGGCCAACTACAATAAAATTTTGGACCACATAAAACACCTAGCTTAAGATAGTGTAGATATAGAGGAGCCTCCGGGCAAAATTTGATGTTTGAAATACCAGCAAGAACGTCATGAAAAGCTTCCGAAAATAGCTGTTTCTGATACTGAAACTGAAACAAAACAAAAAAAAGAATGCTGCCATTACCACTCACTGGATGTGACGCATGACATAGCACATGACTCATTGGCATGATCTTCACTATCACGGAAGCCACGCTGCTGCGTAGCATAGATACCGTGGCTGCCGTGGGGCAACATGACGACCCCTCTCCCTGGGTGAGACGCTCTGACTACCGTCTGTTCTGATTGGTCTCATTGGTTCTCCGGGTGTGGCACCCATGGCAGCCTGCGGTGTGCTGAAAAATCTAGGACGTAGCATGCTGGGACTTGCGTCATAGTAACACGATCAGATGCATGTGTCGTCACATCATAGCAACACCATCAGGCGCATGCATCGTCTGCTTAGGTTGCTTAAGCAGCTTAAGCTTAGGCTGCTTAGGTTGCGTTTAAAGGCTGCTAACAAAAAAGCTATGAGATTACCAGCTGTGCAGTTTTGCTAAATTGGTTCAGCTGTCTACTAATTTATAAAAATATTTTGTCAAAGTGAAATTTTGTTGCAGTTGGCCTTTAAAAAGCGTGTTGCCCTCGCAAAGTTTTTAAATATACTTTGTTCACGTCACTTACTGTGCTGACTCGGCAGTTCTGGCATTCTGATATAGAAGGAATGTAAAACATCCATTTGGTATTTCAGTGAAAATTGCTGAACACACCCCAAAACTTTCATACAAACATTTGAGAAAACATTCTTTTTTTTTTTTTTTTCAAAGATCATTTGTGCATTGGCCGCACCTGCCTTGCCTAAGCATGCATCTTGTCATCCATGGCTGCACTGTCTCAGCATGGTATTGATGTAGCACACGGCAGCATATCAAATTCCTCTTTGGTCGGTTCATTGATTCTACATCTGACAGTTTGTTAGAGGGAAGCTTGCCCATTAAGTGTTGGTATCATCATGAAATTCCTATCCGGGTGTCCCACGCCATATCCCATTGTCTTTTACGTTGCTTTTTGTTGCACTTTCATACAGCGGCCAGTCATTAGGCCCTGTGTGTACGTGTTGAGGCAACACCTCTTTTTGCCAACAGGGCCTGCCACTGTACACAACCCTGAGTATGTATGCATCGCTCGGAGACTTTCTATGCTTCATATGTACATTTGTGCAGGAAGTTTTCGGCAAACTTGCACCTCCTGAAATATAAGTGGGCGCTCTTGATCGTAACATTTCATTAGCATTATACACGAAAACCCCAGTTAACTTTTCATAATGAAACTATGCACTTAGTGCAAAGTCAGGGCGAATCTGAGGACAGCTTCACTTTTCAACCACTCGCTTCTGCTAAACCAGATTCCAGTGGCTCCAGCTTCATGCTTGCATGCATTGATGATGAATGAGTAGCAATATGCTAGAGCAAAGGCATCCCAAAGTCATCACATATCTGTTTCTCAGAGGAACACTTATTTACATTTGATCCGTGTATGAGCTGCACTAATCAGCTTTGGAATGAAATTTAAAAAAAAAAATGTGCTGCCCTTACAAGAGAATGTGTGGTAGTTGGTCATGGCCTTTTACGTGCATATTAAGGTAATTTAGGTTCACATTCAACTTCTGGCTGCAGTTGTTGATGCCTTTTGGCTCTGTGACACAGGATACCCACTTGGAAGGGACGCATCCGGTGCTGATGTCCTCCAGGCTGTCAGGGGCTATGTGACCTATTTTTTCTCCTGCCGCTACTGTGCTGTCCACTTCAGCACCATGGCAAAGAATTTGGACTCCGAGGTTCAAACATCGCAGGATGCTGTGCTCTGGCTCTGGCGAGCACATAACAAAGTCAACGCACGGCTGGCTGGGGACATGTCGGAGGACCCGCTGCACCCTAAGCAGCCCTTCCCTCCACCTACACTATGCAGCGACTGCCGCGAGGGCACCCGGTGGAATGAGCAGCACTCACTCAGCTTCTTACTGCACTTCTACGCACCTGATGGCCTAGTGCCTGTCGGTATGTCTCCCTTAATTCCATTCGTCCTGGGGCTGCTTGTTTTTGTCCTGATGGTCGCCATCTGTGCAAGGCGCAGGCTCTGCCTGGCTCTCTGGAAAGCACTACACAGGTGGCACAGGCTGCCTACACGGTACTCTTCATATGCTGCGCGACTAGCTTAGCTGCTGCAGGATGCATCTGAAAGCCCCTTTTTTTTGGTACACCAGAATTTAGAATGTCATTACCAACCCAATGTCCTGCCCCAAGGCCTGTAGAGAAGGCATCCACCTTCTTTGGGCAGACTTATGTGCTTAAACATGCGTACTTAAGGGTGTTTGTCATATTTGCCCTTAACAAATGTGAACTACATGCAGTCTAATGTAAGCATGTGAGAACACATTGCCTATACTTCCACACTGTGATATACTGCTCAAACACTTGTGCATAAGAAATGTTGAGCTCCTCTGTCCTCTTAGAAAATAACAGAATGTTTATGTAGAAGAAATAATTTTCGGTAATTATTCTGGAAGTCTTTGCCAGTGCATAATTACCTCATGTAGGTTTACTACAGGCACCTCAGTCAGTTCTTCTCATTGTTATTGTCATTGCAGCTTATGTCTTATAAGTAATCTGCATCATGCTTCTACAGTATTCTTTGACGTTAGCCTTGCTGTACCTTTACATAATGCATTATTTTGTCTGATCAAGACTGCAGAAGAGCATGGCATACATACTTTTTGTATAATCCTTTAGTGATTGCCTTCCTCAAGCCCTATCATTGTTGCATTACAGAGCAACTACTGTATAGATTCGTGTAAGGGCTGCACCCCCAACTTGGCTGCCCAAAATTTGGAAAGAGAATTTTCCAATGGAGAAGACATTGTGCTTGGTGCCTCGATGCTGCATGTGCACATCGGCGAATTTTCGTGCGTTGTGTGCTTTTGTGTGCCGCTACTAGGTGGCGTGAGCTGTGCGTGGACCTCTGATCCAATGGTACATCCAGGGATCCGGGCCGTACACAAGTCTCCGGCTACGCTGGCATCATTTTAACTAAAAGCTTTGATCCCATATAAGGGCCGCACCTTGTCAGAATTGTGAGAAAAAAAAAAAGTATGGTCCTTACACAAGTCTATACGGTATCCTTTTCTCTTTTTCGCATACTTTATTCCTTAGTTAAGATTTATAGCACAGGTGTCTAATTAGGCTATCTGTGGTTTTTTTAACATTCAAAGGCACATTCACTGGATGAGTCAAAGCTCTGCATTGCTTCAGTTAGTTACACATTTTGTCCTTATCTGGTTGACCAAGCTCAATTAAATGTAATTTTCTTCCTCTGAACAAATGAATTGCATTCTTACAACAGGAACAGTGGACAAATTGTTGTAAAGGCATTTCTATTAAATATAATATGTAGCATTCTGACCTCCTCTGCTGGAAACAAATAAGCTGAACATACAAAGGATGAGTGTTATAAACAAAAAAATATTGTGCATCAAATTGCAGTTTTGAGTGTAATTTAAAGGGCCCATCCCCAGGCTTCATTGGATATTTTGGTTATATGCTGGAAGTTGTAAAGTGCCATCCAGGGAATGTTGCCGCAAGTTAAAAATGGTTTTGTAAGGGCAGAGAGAGAAGCAAATAAAATGTGAGGCGATTGTTCAAGGCGGTGAGCTACCCACTTCGAAGCTCACGCTCTCTCCTGTCAGTACCACGAACTGCATGTGCAAGTGATAATCATCTCCTGGATTCTCCAATATCTTTTTTTTTTCATCACATTTGCATCAGCGGTTTTGCAGACTCTGCCTATCATGGAAGGGTGACTGATTCGGCTAGTTGATTTGTCTTGGTAAGAGCCAGCAGCAGTGCATACTTGAGAGGTTCAAATGAAATGCAGCATTAGTAAGGGAACAGGTGAACTGGGATGTCAACAGGACAAAGACGAGTGTTCATCTTTGTCATGCTTACATCCTAGTCCACCTGTTCACTTAGTAATAGTGCATTTCACTTGAACCTCTCAAGTTTGCACTGCTGCTGTCTATTTTTGCCCTGCAAGGAGTGCATGTGACACTGAGACAACCGTCTATAATGTTGCTTCTGGCAGGAATGGGGGCTCCTCTGAGAAGCCTAAGGGGACCTGAACTTTTGTTGGAATTTACAGCTGTTTTCACTGCATCATTTATGCACTGTGCATGTCTGCTTGTCTGTCTGCTATGCTTAAAGCTGGTGAGGAGCCCTTTAAAGTTAAAAACTACACTCATACAAAGCTTGAACCCCTTAGCTGTGAATTACATATTTGTGCAGAATGTTTTATTCATATTGTATTTTTCTGCATTGCTTTCACTGATCCCTACACATTGTACACAGTGGTGCACATTCTTTAAGGAAATGCTTGTGCCATTATCTTTGTTGCTTTGAGTGGGCAGTTAATAGAAATCTAAATTTAAGTGAGGTTTGTAGATTAGAACTCTGCAAATTCAAATGAATCAGTTTTTTTTTTGTGACCAGGGGCTTGGGGTGGTGACACAACTTTGTAATTCTCACTCCTGCTTCCCATGATGTCAACTTTTGGCAGCATCTGTTTGGCAGTAGTTAATTGCAGAGGATCCTCTAACTTCTCAAGATCCTACAGATTTCAACATACATGCAATCAAAGTTGTCGTGAGAAGGCACTGTTGTTCCACTTACTTCTTTAACATGTCGTTTTATGCATTGAAGCCCAAATATAAATGGGATACCCATCTATTTTGTTGCACGCTTTGGCAAAGAATATCTAAAAACTGGTGTCTTCCTGAAAATTCATTCCAAGTGGATAAGCCTTGGGAACTCACTGACTGCAATTCATTAATTGCAGTAATATGTGCCATAAAGTGATAAATTAAGAAGTTCAGAAGTGAATCTTGTCAGTTAGTCGATTATGTACTTCTGTTTCTTGCGGAAGTAATGTCCGCTTCCTCGAGTAATCCAGCTCCATGACTAAAATTATGCTATGTGACACAGATTTTTTCTTCAAATTCTGTATTGTATGTATAAAAAAAAAAGCAGGGTATATAGGTATGGTGTATGCAGTAGAACCTCGTTGATACGTTCCTGTTACGTGCATTTTCTCGGCACCAACATTCGCAATAGATAATAATTTTAAAAATGACCCAATAGAGTTGGGCTCATTTTTTGCCGGCTCATATGTTCTCGGAAAACACGATCTTTCGGCACCAACTTTCAGTACGTCGCCAAACTGCAATCGTATGATGCGTTTTCCAGCCTCTAGATCCCACGTAAACAAGAAAATGCGCGAAACGCTCGCGATTGAGAACAGTACATAGGTGCCCACTACGGCAGCTTCACCGCAACACTCGCCCGCTTGCGTCATGTGAAAACACAGGCACCCACTCAGTTTCTCATTTCGGTACCAGCAAATCTTCTCCGGGGTCGTCGCACGCGGCTTTCACAGCTATCACCGCCAATCCTATTGCGATAAGCATCTTCGCTTGTCGATTTCACAGTGTGTGGTGCCGTCAGAAGCATAGTTCAGCATGCTTTTATTACACGATCACCGAAGCTCGCTGCCGTTCTGTGTTGCAGACTGCGATCGTATACGTCTTCTGGCCGCTAGATTCCATGTGAACAAGAAAAGGCGCAAAGCTCGCACGCAGCCAAGAACAGCCTCACGTGAAAATGATGGCGCGCGCGGTTTCTTGTTCCAGTGCCAGCAAATCTCTGCTTGGGTCGTCGCACGCCGCATTCCCAGCTATCGCCGCCAAACCAACTGCGATAAGCATCTTCACCTACCTGTTTTATAGCGCGTAATGCATAGTGCCATTGGTAGCGTACTGCGCGCTTTTAGTAGGCGCTAATCCAAACGCGCGGCCGTTCCCTGCTGCATGCGGCACGATGTGGGCATCACGTTATGCTTCGGCGGCATCCGGCGTCACCCACCAGCCTGGTTTCATCTGTTTTCGGTCGCCCTCTTAAAACATCACGCTATACGAAAAAAAAAAATTGTCTTGGGCCGCCGGAGCACCACCAGCTTGACGCGCGTCCGTGTCTCGTGCCGCAACGATCCACGCGACGCTTCGCATTATGCAAAATGTCAACAGTAGTTGAATCTGACAAATTTTTTTAGTTACTTCGGATCGTACGTTCTCCCGGTCAGTATGTTTTTCTCGCGGTGTTTTTTTTTTTTTTTCAGAACGTATGAATGAGGTTTTACTACTGTTCGTTTTTTTTTTTCGATATTCTATCTTCATATCTTTCCTTCTTTCATTTTTAGTGAGGCTAATAGCACTACTACATAAGTGTTCACTGCCTATTTGTTAGAACATTGGCTGGTTTTGCTGATGGTCATGACCAACTGTTAAGTTTATCACATTTCTTTAAATGTCGCAAGCCCTGAAAAGTGGGCATAGCAAACAATATGGTCTGTGTTCCTTCTGATCTATACGTAATATATTTTCTGGTTGTGTGTAATATGTAGTGAAATTTCAGTTTGATTTTAAGTGAATATTGCTGAGTGATTGCAAAAAAAAAAGCATGAATGTTGAATTAGGTATAGCCGACTTTTCTTGTAATGTGCAGAAACAATCAATGAACAAGTACAAGTAATACTTAAAGAAAAAATTCCTGCCCCATGTGCTGTCCAGAGAGCATTAAAAGCAGGGTTTCTTTTTTTTTTTGTAGCATCTATTTAACAAGTATGAAGCTTTAGTAGCTTTAATTATTTACACAGCTGCAAGCTGACACCAAAACACTGGCTTAATAAATCACACTTTTTTGTTTAGAGGCGTCATTAATGTCACATTCTACTCGTACATTTAATTCTCCCAAGATACCTTACAAACCTTCTATGCACTAGTGTAATGCCTGTAAAAGGAGGAAAACATTAGTGTGAAGTAATTTTCTCCGAAATCCCTGTCCAAGATTAAATAGTTCCCAAACATTACCCCGAACATGCCTTCTTTCCTTTAAAATTTATACGTAAACTTGGTGCAACATAGTTTCTTGCAGGAAGAACACATCTGAATAACACTTTTGAGCATTTTTACTGGAATTTGAAACAAAAAGAGAAAAAGAATGAAAGAAAAGCCAAAACGCATGACCACTTATTCTGAATCGAAGTTTTTGATGGAATGTATGCATGCTTTAAAAGAACATCTTGCGGGGCTAGTTGACCCATGATTGTCATAGGAAATTGCTGTATGAATAGGAAAGGAAGCCATGTAAATGATTGCATGGCAACACGAGCTGACTGGCAAAAGCATTGAAGGGGCTAATGTGCTTGCTCAGTCTGTGGCCTGACCTGTAAGTGTGAAGCACAATTTCACAGGATTTCAATCCTAGGAAAAAGCAGTGACACTTATGCACAGGAAGTTTTGAAAGTTTATTTTATCGAGGAAAGTGGAAATGCTTGTGTGAGCAACGCAACTATATAGCTGTTTGATTTCAAAATATCCTTCCTAGAAGCTATATAAGATATAGATAAAATATGTGTATATTTCAATTCTGTATAGTTGCCATTTGTTGTCAGCACATGTGCTGTGTAAGTTAAACTACTATATAAGCATGTTTTTTTCACTTGAATAAAATCAGTTAGTCCGCACTTAGGGTTTCCATGTGTCTCTTTGTGGGGCTCCTTTGATTCATTCGCTCAGTAATTTCCTATGATAATCGGTGCACAATTTTATGCAACCATGGACAGCAAGGAAAAAAAAAAAGGACATGAAAAAAAAAAGCGACGAGGCAACGCTGTAACACCACCACTATTCAAGGAAAACTCGCCATATGTTTGATAAAATGATAATATGAACACATTTCAAATTCCTTGAATTGTGTTGGTATTATAGTTTTCCTGCCATGTGGTCCCCCTTTCTTTTGTGACCTTTATTGTTGTCTGCTTTCCATGATGTTATATATTACATGTCGATTATAATAAAAACATTAGCTGCAAGTTAGCATGTTGTCTATTTATGTTCTTCTTAGTCCAATTCTTGCTTTCTTGTCAAGGCACCAGCTTTCTATGCTAGTCCAAGCAAAGTCATTACTTTTGGCAGGGCAAGTGTGCCCAAGTATTCAAAATTCCAAGTGTGGGTTCCTTTTGCCTTTTAAATGGTCAGGTTAATAGTGTTGAATGAACGTTATGAAGGTATTTTTTTTTTAGTGAGGGTAGATTTCTTTTATTGTAGATCTAAAATCTTCAGAACATTAAAAAGTTACATTGAAGTGAGAAAAAAAGGAAAAAAGGTTTTATGATACATTGTTTTTCAAAGTATAAATACACTGTAATAAGTAGTACGTACTAGGAAAGTAAAATTTGCACATGCTATTTTAATCTTCAAAATACAGTAAACACTCATTAACTTAAACTCTGATATCTCGAAATAATATTTAAGTTGAAATTTTTTCCTGGCTTGGTGTCAACTCCACGTATTTTTTGCCTCTTATTGGTGCATATAGAACTACATACTATTACCTATATTACAATTACAATTAGATTACATTTATACCTATACACATCAATATGTTAGCAAAAATTGACCCTGTCAGTGCCTTGAGCTGCCGGTCTGTAGATGCAACAAAACTGAACTTTCTTTTGAAATCCTCTTGGAGTCGTGATTTACAACAAGAAAGGTGCAGTGTTTATTTGTCTGACTAACATGGCTGCCGATACGGATAGAGGTACAGTGAAACCTCGTTAAACCGTAGTCGGCCGGAGCTCGGAAAAAGTACGTATTAAACAGTAGTACTGTTTAAGCGAAATAGCATGAGATCGCCCACGGACCTGTCGAGAACGGAACTCAGAGTGAAATGAAAGAGGAAATAAACATGCAGTATTTATTCACTTCACACAGCAAAAGTGTTATTTTCGTTTGACGCCGCAGTAGCCTAGCACGACGACAGCGGCCTCAAACTTGCTGAAGCTGCGTGCCAGCTTCTCAGCCAGCCCTCCTTCTCTCAGCAAACACTCGCACGGCAGATTCCTCGTTGGCGTTACGTATTCTCCGTGCACGCGCGCAGTAGTGCTGCATAAGTCCCGGGGCGCCTTTTTCATTGCCGGGTGCCGGAGTTCGGAAAACTTTTCGTTTGGAATAGTTACGTTATCGCGCCCCTGTTCTCCTTGCGACGATCGCATTCACGAGGCTGACGTAACGCGCAGCTTCTGCCACTGACAGACCTGAATAGCCCCTGCTGTCGCTTTCCGTGTCATCCTCATCACTGTCGCTAGTTGACACTTCGGCAACAACAGCGGCAACGATGGTGAAAAGTCAAACCTCGTAGCCGACATCTCTTCGCGGTCGCAGCAGCGCTGCCGAGCAACTTCGCATTCCAAATGCCACACACTGTAGTCAACAGCAGATCCATGTCGCGGGCCAGCGCCGACTTCTTCGTGTCACGTTCGGTAGCACGGACGATGTCCAATTTTTCTTCCATGCTGAGCACCCGGCGTCTTTTTTATCCTAGCTTCGGCATGACGCGCGTCCTCGCTTGCACGACGCAACAACGCTCTCTGGCACGGCGTCCATGCGGCGTCGAAATGATGTTGATGTTGATGCGGCTTCACGTGCAAACGCACAGAGCGCTTGGAGGCCGTTGTACCGATCTCCGAGGCTTGTTGTTCTGCCGGGCCGCCCGATGGAGACTACGCACCGCCGTGCTTGCGCGACGAAAAGTGGAAACGCTACGTTTTAACCGATGCGTACGCAATAAGCTGGTACGGTTTATGCGGATACAAAATACATTATGTTCA
Source organism: Dermacentor albipictus (assembly GCF_038994185.2). NCBI lineage: Eukaryota > Metazoa > Arthropoda > Arachnida > Ixodida > Ixodidae > Dermacentor > Dermacentor albipictus. The sequence continues at coordinate 182,069,102 of NC_091821.1, read as the reverse complement.
ATGGCCGCTGAGTCGGGGAATTGACTTTACTACTTTTAAACCGAAACTACTGTTTAAGCGGGTACGGTTTAACGAGGTTTTACTGTACTGTGAACGGTCAGGGCCTATGACAGAACTTGGGCCACGAGAAAAACAAAACTGCCTTGATGTTTATGACAGTGCAACAGAGCACAAAAAAGAAGAATGTGTAGGCGAGCTGTCAGGCATTATAAAAAATGAAATCTTGTTTATTTGTTGTTATCCAGTAGAAAAAAAAAAGAGCAAAAGTCAGGACATTTGGCTCTCCCGACTGGGACACTTGCTCTTCTAGAAGTCTGGGCTGTCTTGCTAAATTTGGGATGGTTGGCAACACTAGGTGGATATGGATTGCTGTATGCAGTCAGCAGGCTGAATCGTGCCCACTTCTGTGCTAGACTAAGTGTATAGAGACTGGAAAAGCCTTTCTAGTGTCTGGATCACAAAGGAAAAGTGTAATAGTTCTCAATCTTCTGGGTAGGTGGTGCTGCTACTGGCTGGCTCAATCAACTCGGGTACTTGCGTGCGCGGTCCTACAGTACTGAAACTCGCTGGAAGTGTGCTTTCTTTTATTTTGCTTTTGGCACGCTGTTTTTTTTTCTGTTTTTTCCCCCGAATGGCCCTGTCAGCCACGCGAGCTTGCGGCAAGAGCAAATTCTGGCTTCGACAGAGAAGTACGTGAACATTGCTTACTGTATCCGCAGTTGTGGTCCTCCTGATCACTGAAAATAAGTCACGGAGGTTTATATTTGTTCATAATAGCCCACAGGTGATTTTGATTCTTCCTGACCCATACCAAGAAATCGGTAGCATGCATTCTGTCAACACTATTGGAGTGCCCCAAAATGAAAGCTGCTTCGGAGGAGTGCGAATTACGGAAGAGCCTAGATTGAAAACAATGTAAGTAAGCTGAAACAAGTAAACTGAAATTGGGCCAAGCGCAATGGCACAACGGATGCTAACCGCGTACCTCGAAGACCTCTTCTTTTGGCGTAGGCAGTACCAAAGCTTTTCACTGGGCTGGTCGAGTGTGCTGAAACATTGTTGCAACTTGAACATTAAACAGTAGGCAAGAACTCAGCATATACAATATCTTTATTGTGCAAGTTTTCACAAAACATAAACTCTCCACAGTGAACTCGACAACATGTCACTCTCACTGGCACTGCCTCTAATCTTTCAAAGCTTTTGCTTTTGTCTCCGCAAGTTTCTAGATTTGTTGAAACCTTTGGCAAGGAAATGCAGCCTCTTAAGCGTATAAAACTTAATTATGTTTGCTGTCATTTTGTGGCCATAGTCTGGGCAGCCAACCATTTTGAGTTCATTTCCTTGAATAAAGCTAAGAAAACAAGTCACACTCTTGGCATGTAGCTTGCTTCTGCTAAAGAAAACAGTAAATGCTATTTCAAGTTCTGCCACAAGTAGTTCAAGTGGCTTGGATGGGTAAATCAAGCCGCCATGGTCAAACTCTTTAGTTAACGGAGCATTATCAATCGACACGCCCTGAACAGGAAGAATGCAGAGTGAAGACGTACAATGAGGACATGAAATTCTCTTCAGCGACTTCCGCACAATGTATCCAGCTATTTAATGAATTAATCGGCTGTCACTCTTTTTCTTTGCGTAGCCCTTGCGGACAAGTAAAAAGCTGTGCTTCTTCATCATAACTGTGGCATCTTCTAAGTTCCCTTTATCTAACAGCCTATCAACCAGTTCTCTTATTTGAGCAGCTTTCTTTTTTACATGTGTCACATGGCTCGGACAGTGTGATAAGTTCAGGCTGTGAATTTCCACTTCTGGGTGAAATCACTAAGCTGTAGAAGCTGAGGTTGTTCACAGTGATCAAAAACTGCTCTGGCGGGGTGTGATCATTTCATCCAAATGATTGGCGCACAATCACAAACATGTTCTCTACTTTGTCTTGACTGAGATTTGCAGTAAGTACTTAAGCATGGAAGTCACATAATCCAGAAAAGACCGTGCTCTTCAGTGTTACGCGGAGTGCAAGGGCAGGCCCTGTACACAAAAAACCACCACCATGCTTTGCTGCGTACTTCTACGACTCGCTTAAAAAATAATAAAATCTTCGAGAAAGTCCGCACTTTTTTACTTGGATTGAAGACCTTTGACTGGTGTTTGCGATGACATGACAAAAATTAACTTTTCCATAAGCCTTACAAAGTGCTCTGTTGGCCCTGTTGTACGGAACTTTTTCTGAAGATCACTCTTGTAGAAGAAAAGTCCTTTCAGGACCTTCTTGCTGAAAAGCTGGAATGCTAGGTTGGCACAAATTTTTTTAAACGCATTTGGCTCTACATGTGGTAAAGTAATATGTGGCATGAGCTTCTGTGTAACGGTCTCCCTATCAGTCTTCCAAGGCTCTTGGATGGGACCTATGGAGACATGACCTTGTGGTATCTGTAATCCTTTTGAAACAAAGCCATTCTGCGCACATTTAAAGAGATGAAAGTCAGAAATCATGTGAAGGTGTCTTGCTGCGTCAACAGGATGAGGAGCCTTGCATGTGATTCCCACGGATGATGCGGCAACCAGCGAGAAAATTATGTAAATGGAAGCAGGCAAGCAAAACATCAATAGTTTTATGAAGATGTATGCAATGAGGCAACTTACCCTTTATCCCAAGCAGCTTCCAAAGACTATTGTCCCATGGTGCACCATTGCTCGTCCAATAATCGATGCGAAGACCAGATCTTTTGGCCATTATCATCACTTCAAGTAGTAACTTGGACAGGAGCGGTGCCTTCTCCTTGCCTCTAGAACAAAATATGCCGAGTATATGGGTCCATTCTCCTGAGAAAAAAAAGAATAAAAAATAAAAAAAGCAATTATTGCAGGTTAAAGACAGAGGAAGGCATTTAGTTTCATAGATGCAGAAATAACGGGTGCATGAAGACCAAATCATTGCTACTCTTAAAGGGCCCCTCACCAGGCCCCATAGCACATTTCGGTTATATGCTGGAAGTTATGTGGCCTCTAAGGAGCGTTCTGCAGCAAAATTTTTTCAAATCCGCTCATTAATAGCCGAGATAGAAATATTTCAGTGCCGTGAACCCATGATTTCAGAAAGCGAGCTCCACTGCATATCGAGACACTCTCTCCACTCGCCCGATCTAGCCCCCGCAAGCGAAATTCCTTCCCTGCGTGCTCCCATACGGGACCTCGAGGGTCGCGTGACACATACGTCACAGGTGTGCCCCACCTTCATTTTTTTTTTCTTCTTTCTTTTTTTTCCTTTGTGCGGCGCTGCGCACTTCCGCTGACAGCATTGTACCCGAGCTGTTGTGATGTCTCATTTCACGCAGCACACGATTCTGCATGCTGTGCACAAGGACACATGACTGGCAGTATAATTCAGTGCTACATGAATACTCAGGCAGAACAGGCAAATCGCAGAGCATGATCATGCGCTGGAACATGGTAGAAAATGGCACAGTTTCGGCACCTGTGCACATGACTGCATGACCGTGGGAACAAGCAGATGAAGCGGAAGTACATCTCTCTTGCTTTGGTGCGACTAACAAGACACGCAGACATTCTGTTTGTGTGTTTTATTATTTCTCTTAACTTCAGTTCGTCAATTCAAGCAACAGACCACACTTATAACAGATGTTGCCTTGAATAGTTCTTGAAGTCGCATGTCACCACTAGCGACGTCACACTGCGGATACGACTACGTAGGCGCAGGGAAACGACTACGTCACCGTTTGGCTTGGAGCGCGGTCGCCACGAGGGAAAGGGAAAATGGCGTTCAGATTGAAATTTCAGACCTTTCCACGGCGCGTAGCAATGTAATTCTTTGCAAAGAAGATCGTAAACGCGCATTGTATGCTCTGCACTTGTCAGCTCAAAATGGCCAGACCTGGTGAGAGGCCCTTTAAGCCACGTATGACATTGATGTTGTACGGTTAAAAGAAACTACTCACCTTGCAAAGGCTGGAAGATTATGACGAGTCCGTAGTCGCCCAGAGAAGGCTTGTTTTCTGGTTCTGTGAAAGAGCCGAGGTCTATGAAGCCACTTATTTTTCCTGACGCTTTCACTGCGATATTCTCAGGGAGTTTGTTTGTCAAAAATAAGTCCTCCATGGACATTGCACTCATCCATGTATTTTTTTTTTTTTTTGCTACTGTGCTGAAAACACCTTGGCGTTAAAACCAAATGTGCTTCTGAATCCTTGCATGTACTTCTCTTAGCATGACATACTTGGTAGTGCCATGATTTGATGCCTTCTAATATGCTCATAGGGCTGTGGGCTCTTCGTTCACATCAGAATTCATTTCAAAACACACAGCTTGTCATAAGCCATGCCATGGCTTGCCTTTCTGGATGCGGCTTCAAAGCAGGTTCTTACAGCTAAACACTGTTTTGGTGGCAGTCTACTAATTTTCTGTTTGAAAGCTGTGCTGGCCACGAATTCATTCAAAACTCGCAGTTTTTCTGCAGTTTCTTGGGCTTTTACAAGCATTATCTTTGTCCAGAGCAGCTGAACAGATTTCCTGGCAGCTCGCTGTCTGAATTTTGTTTTGGGTTTCTGCTTCTGGCGGCACATCTGATTTACTGTAAGTTTCCTAGTGTACTTACAACACAAACACTGTTATCCTTCAGCTGTAGTTCCAGAGCACGCATGCGAATAGTACACTGCACCAAACTTAGTGCACTGGTCAGATTTAAGGCGTTGATTATCACACCCAGGGCAAGCAACAGTGCATCAGCTTTCTTTAACACTGCGAGGCCATCACTTTTGATGGCCATGAAAAATTAATCAACCTTATGTTGTGGCAGTATATGCAGCACAGTGATCTTTCCGGCTGTTCCTGTGTCAGTTTAGAGCACACTGTAAATGCGAGGAGCTTAATAACAAGTGCATCTCCTGTTTCCACACAAACGTGCCATCTGAAGCGCAGTGCTCCAGGGTCATTTGATAGCACAATTCTGGTACAAAAAGCTGAAGGCAGTGAAACATTACTGAAGATGTGCAGGAAAGTCTTCAATGCTGGTTGTACGTCAATGCCTTTGTTGAGTTTGCAGTCAAACGTGCTTTCACGTAAAGCTTTGCGCTTCGATAATGGGGCACAGTGGTTGGCGAGATCTTTCTTTTTTTTTTTTTTTCGGAACATGCTTTGTCAGATATTTAGGTGCATCAGGGAATACAGTTGGCACAGCGTCATCAGTAAGCGCTGGCCTTTCGCGTTCAAGCTCAATAACCTCTCCATTGATCACATGCTTAAAAGTTCTCTGTATGAAGGGTTCATCAAAATGACAAGCACACACTATGCGTGTATTGTCTAGCACTTTGTCGTCTTGTTTGATGTTTCTGGCCCATTCTTGCAAGCGAACAGCATCGGCAGGGGCTCGGAACAGTGACACCTTTTTCGCTGACGACTTGTACCCCCCCTTGCACAACGGCACAAAGCACGTCCTACCCTTACAGGCAGGCACGGTCACTCACATTCAACACAGACCAAAGCTGATGTTCGAAACTTCTTGATCTGACAACACAGCACCAGGAGGTCAAAGCGCACAATCACAGAAGAAGCACACTGCTAATGCACTGACTTTTTGCTAACAAATCATGTGCATGCCTACCTGAGGAAACTTGTTAGCTAACTGATGTGTTCTCTTGTTGCCAATTTTTGGCTCGGCACGAAGCATTGGTTGTGCCTCTATACAGCCAAGAACTATAGTCTATGTTGAAAAAGCCGGTCAGCATGCTGCATCATGTGTGTGCATGCCTTTTGAGCACAAGCCAAGTAAGGCGCTTTGTATTGAAGCTGCGTGGGCATTTAGGCTTAGCACTTATATGGATTCTCGATTACCACTTTAATTTGCTGCTTGAATGACAGCTAGTTGCTGCTTTTTGACATCAGAATGCTTCCACTACCACTATCGCATACCACTAGTCAGTGGTGACTAGTGGTATGTATGTGATGAGGTGCACAAAAACTCTGCATGTGCATGCTGTGTGGGTAGCAGCAGCATTGATGCCACAGTATCTCTTGAGTTGCGTTAAAAGGAAGTTTGATGAGATTCATAAAAGTGTTGTACCACCATTACCAGCTGTGAATTTCAAGGTGCGTGATGTGACTGTGTATGAACTGTGAAGGCCATTTTATGTGGTTAACTATTGAGTAGTATGAATTATTTGTGAGACCCACTGTGGTAGCTTAGGGGCTGTGGCATTATGTTGCTGAACTAGAAGTCGGTGGTTTGATCCCTACTGCAGTGGCGGCCATATTTCAATGGGGACAAAATGGAAAAATGCTTGTTTACTTATATTTAGGTGCACGTTAAAGAACCCCAAGTGGTCAGAATTTATCTGGAGGCCTCCACTATGGCGTGCCTCATAATAAAATAATGTTTTTGGATTGTGAAAATCCCAGAAGTTAATCTAACTTTTATTTACGTGATATAAATACTGTGAATTCAAGAGTTCAATCAAATTATCGGTCAATTAGTATTTGACTTGAATTTGAAATTAAAATATTCGTGTAATTCTGGAATCCACCCCACGCAGAGTGTGCGATAGCTGGCAACTACACTAATGAATCAACACTGCTTCTAGAGAAACGGTGTTCAGATTGAGAATCTAATGTTGCATGCTCAAGATGGGCCTTTCAGAATTGGTAGCGCAGCAGCTCATACACCTGCATTGTGATGTTATTGCCTGTGAGTATTCTGTAAATGGGCACCTCAGGAGATTCAGCTGCTTAGTATTGTGCCGTCTTATTAAATGAATGCCATTGGACTTGTAACTGGTGCTCAGTGAACCTTGTGGTGCCAGTAGGCACAGCTTGACATCAATTTTTCCTCATCAGAAATGCATAAGTGAGAAAGAATACCCACTAATATTTAAGCTAGTCAGAACTACTCCCCTGCTAATGCATAGAAACCTGTACATTGGGCATGCCTTGCTTATAACAGATCTGAATAGTACAACATATTGTCTTCCTCTGCCTAGTGCTATTGGTGTTGGGCTGCTTTGCACGATGTTACGGGATCGAATCCCAGGCACGGCGGCTGCATTTTGATGGGGGCGAAATGTGAAAACACCCGTGGTACTTCGATTTAGGGGCATGTTCACCAACTCAGGTGGTCAAAATTTCTGGAGTTCCCCACTACGATGTGCCTCATAATCAGATCATGGTTTTGGTACGTAAAACCTCATAATTTAATTAATTTGATTTCAATCCTCTGCCTAGCATGTGTCGACATACCACATACCATTTTCTCAAAGCCTCGCTACTCTTGGCTCGCTTGCAGCTCAGTTGTTGTTGAGTCAGTGCAAGTCAGTGCAAGTATAAAGTGGAGTATGCCTGGTGCATGGGTAGTGAAAAGTTTGAAAATAGACTGATGGATAATTGCTAAGGATGGGGTGCAGGAGAGAGCATGAAGCTAAATTTTATTGCTTGCGGTGTCTCAATATCAGTTGTTGCACCTTGTTGAAAGAACTCTACCGAATATCATACTGTGCCTCAGAATTGCCAGCTGAGAAGAAACTTCCCAATGGTGTGGAAAGGTGTGGGGTTTAAGGCTGTTTTGGTCTGGGTGATCAGATAAAATAGAGAAAGTTAGGTGACCATTTACCTATAACAAACCCAAAGAAGGAGTGCAGCTTCTCCAAAATAGTGCCCTCAACAAGTGCAGTACTTCAAACAGCATATTAAATATCCAGCTTATTTGAACTGTACTGTCATTTTAACTGTATGTACTTGTCACTCCTAGAATATCACTAAGTGATGGACGTCGTAGCTTTTACACTGCTTTTACTGTCTGTAATGAGATGTGCATCTAAATAGGTATGCCATTTCTGGCCACCTCAGAATCTAACAAGCAAAAAACTTGTCAAGAGACTTACAAATGAGAAAATTTGAATCGTATTACTATACTCTAGAAAAAAAGCATAAACAAACCCAATTCCAAGGAAACTGCGAGAAGTAAATGGAGAATCGTACCATTGACTCGATCAAAACAAGCCCAAATCTACTCATAATAAGTTGGAACTGGCCACCTGGCTTTTACACCACTCCTGTCAATTTTGTAGGGTTACATATCATGGCATATTAATTTATAGCAGTTCTGCTACTATTCCAGGGGCCTGTCTCACTTAAGAAACTCAATTTTTTGAGCGTTAGGCACATTTTACAAAATGTGCTTAAGGCTGATGCTTATCGACTGTGATGTGAACAGGATTGTTCATATCTGAAGATAAGTGATCAAAGTTGGTGATGTGAAATTGTGATGTGTTGCTGAAAAATTTACACCGCTAGCTAGGAGAAGCTGCAATAGGATTATGGTGTTGCTTTTGTTGAAAAAACTGAATGCTGCATATAGCTCTTGCATATAGCTCTGGTCATGAGATTAATTTCATGCTCATTTCTTGTGCACGCTCAGTGCTGCTCCTATGGCAAGCACACAGTTGTCAACTTGTAGGCCATGGTAAACTGAAACGCACTACACATTGTTTTTGTTTTCTATGCAGACTCTTCTTCCAGAGCTTACTCTTTACTGTTCAATTATAGGGACACTAAATGCAAATACTAAGTCGACGTGGACTGTTTAATTACCATTGCAGAGAGCTCGTAGCACTTGTTTCGTGCCAAGAAAGGACTTAGTTTACAGAAAAATTGCACCTGAAGGGTCCGAATATATTTATCCCAATTCAAATCTCCCATCACCCAACAGGGGAGTGGTGACGTTGCATATGCCATCACTGCCCTTTGCTGCTGTCGGTGAGTGAAATAACGTGAAAGACGGCACTTACAGTTATTTGCACAAAACTCTAATGTGCGGCCATGGCAAAACCAAGCCAAGACAGAGCGGTGGATTCACCATTGCAGCTGCTTTTGGTCAAGTGATGTGGACCGTTTGGGCGCCCTGAGACATTACATGGATGTCGAATTCTCTGCTACTTGCAGTTTGCATGAGTTTTGGGAGCCAGGAAACCAGTGGAGCAGTGCGCGATAACGAAACTACTGAAACACGAAAGTGTGGGCAGCGCAGAGCCGAGCGAAAACGAAAACTTTCGACTGCCCATGTTGTCGAGAATAATGTCAACAAGTTTTTTTTTTTCCAAGAATGATATGGAACTGAACAAGTAGCATTTTCTTTCATCTTATATTGCAATACAATGATGTTTTTATAACGAGTGGTTGAGTGCCAGTGACAGAATTTAAATGAGGAGTGTGTTCGTTATCGGGCAAGTACTTGAATGTCCTAGGGGAGTCTCTGATCATGTCCTGCATTTACCTTAATGTCTCAACTACTAAGACTCTGTTCATGATAATATTGACACCTTAGAGATTCTCGAGCACTGGTCTATCACTTTAATCTTGAATTAATATTTGCCTTTATTGTCCCTTTAAGAGAATATGATGTATGTTTCAACTGCCATACTTATAGGGAATATTCTGTGCACTGAAGGCTCAGTTCACATTTGCTGCATAAATTTGAGATCCGCCACAGCCTGCTCAAGTAATTCTGTAACTGGTGTGGCCTACCACCATTGACTGTTTCTTTAACTTCTGAAATATTTGCTCACGTGTTCTCATACAGACCATGCAGTATGCAAAATTTGTGCAACCGAAAATTGTTGCGTATATGTGTATTGAAACTGGGATTATGCAAATTTTTGTGCACCAATCAGTTTCTCCAAATGCTGATGCATTCAAATGTTTAATGGGCCTTGTGTAACAATATCATTGTTGCAGAATATATTTGCTGAAATGCTGTGATCTTCAGAAGCTACACCAAGTTAATGGTTTTGGCCAAACAGGATTGCTGTGCTAAATCTAGCTGATATTTGAATTTTTATGTTTGATAGATGCAAGTCCTAAGCAAAACTTAATGGGCTCTCTTAAAGCCAAAATTATGGTTAAGCATACTGCTGCTAGGTGTACGAGTATGACAAATGTGCCAAAATATGAAGATAGCCATAGAACATTAACCCACCAATCCAGGTTTTTCAGTCTTATACCTAGATATATATGACATCTAGACATTTCAGTAGGACACTGTGGCCTGAGGATTACAATTTCACATGCTATGCTTTTGTTGAGTGGCTTTCAGTGCACACTTTCCATTCATAAACTTACCAGCAAGCTTACTTCTGTGGCATGTCAATATTCTCTTTCTCATGCAGTTATCAAGTAATAAAATAATTTCCCCTCCCACGTCCAGTTTCTATCGCTATCCTCTTAGGGATATATCCATTTTCTGCAAATAAAGATACCTGGAAGATATCCGTTCGGTCCACTTGGGGTATCTTCTTCTGGGTGTCTCAGTTAGCAGCAAGTTAAGATAAAGCAGGTGGTAAATTAGTAAAATTGTCCAATTCATTTCAAGAGTTGCTTGTTTAGTTACCCTTAAATTGTGCCTGTATAAGGAGGAAAGGAAAATTGGCATTTATCAGTTGATCCAATGAACTGCTTGTTGAGGCTGGGGGATTTCCTTTAATGTGAAGTACCTTGTAGCAAATGAAGGTTGACTACCTAATATTTGTAGGAACAGTTATAAAACCTCCCTTCTGGGTTGCAATGCATAAGCCGTGATTAAGCAACATCTAACTGTTCAACTGTTTGACATATGGTGTGGCACTGCAGTAGACCTTTTAAGTTTTCCTAGTCAGGAATAATTTTTTCTTTTTTTGTGTGTGCTTGCTTTGATAGGCTTGGCTGCTCTTTGGTACCAGGCCATGATGTATACTTCAGCTTCTTGCTAAGATACATTCAGATGTTTTCCTTTAATCCTTGCTTGTTCTATGCCCTGAGGCTGAGTACGTGTGTATATCTTACAAAGCTTTCTTATTCATGTTACCATGTCTGAATTAAGTGTGAGAAGTACCACATTTAAGTCATAATCGCGCAATGTTTGGCATTTGTGCAGGACATTTTGTCTATATTTAGCAGAATTATATGAGCAACATGATCCAGGCTGGCTTTTCTCATTTATCTTGTTCCATGAAACTGAAGCCAGTCCACTCCCTTAAGTGGCAGTGCTCTTAAAGCTGCCTTATTTCATGTTTAGGACTGACACTAATGAACTTAGCAAATGTACGTAAGACCTTCCATCAATGAACAAAGAAGTGAATCCTGGTGGCAATAGAGAAACTTCGTGTACAGCTGTAGACATTTTATTCCTGGAAGGCCAATGCAGTGTGCAAGTTTCATGAGATGAGCAGTCATAGAAGCATGCTGTCTGGTACTGCAGGTCCACTAACAGAGCAGGCTACATTATTCCTACGGTGTGCCCAAAACCATGTTCTCAGCTTTCTCTATACACCTGTTGTCAGAATGGTTGGACTAATGTGACAAGAAGCATTGGCAGTGTGATGAAGGAGTTTAAAATGCATTAGTTACCCAGTTGTGTATAAAATAGAGGTGCCTGGACCAAGTATCATGTATTTATCTTTGGGAGGAACAAGTGATAGATCATTATGTGTAAAGGCTGGGCTTATTCTGTGCTTTTGGTGTTTGCCCTGCTTATTACTTTGATGCCTTGCCTGTTCACGTCACCCTTTGACACTGAACTATGTGCTTACTTTTGTGTGTTGTCTTATCCTGTGCTTTGTGCTTTAGCATTGTGAAAACGTTTGCTGCTTTGCAAATAAGACTGTCTGCTAAAGAAGGTGCATCATGCTTTTAGTACAGAAACTAGAGCTTTGGCACAAATAACCCTAAGTTATATTCGTGTATAAACCAGCATAGAAGTGTTAAATTTTGTTTCCCTTCCTGAGGATGGCATCCGAACAAACATGATGCTTGTGGAATTTCAAGACTCATTTGAATGTTATTAAAGAAATTCAAGAGAAGGTATCAGGAATTCTGTTGTGAGGGAAGGCATAGGAGCAAATAAGAAAGCCTGTTTTCACAAGCATTCCAACTTTGTTATTATCAGTGAGTGCACATTACAAATCTACCTATATAATTTGTACTAAAGACTTGCACTGATAAGAATGATATTACCATTTTTGCAGGCTCCAGCTATCCACCTCTGAAACTTAAGTTACCTATTGAGACATCAAAACTAACTCGGTGTTGGCTTCAGCTCTCACAGCTGCTAGGACTTGCAGGCTTCCCTTTAATATGCAGCACTTAATTGTGAATGTCATTTTTTCAATGTCATTTTTATGAAGCAAACACTTCAAAAATTTTACTGGGTTCAGACTTTTTCAATTAGTGAATATTGCATGTGCCATTAAATTGACATTGAAAGTGTTGGCTAGACTAGGCTGAAACAAAGAAAAGACCTGCAGACTGCTTCCCAGGCTCAAAATGAGAAAAGTAAGGGAAAAATGAGGACACTAACACATCCTGCTAATGTAGTCACATTATGCTGTTAGTCATTTGGTTCTGTCTTGTTCAGTTTACGTGGAGAGGGAAGAAGGCCATATTTCAATATGATAGACTCCTGAATGTAAAAATAACCAATGCAATGGTGCAGTTCCATTTAGGGAGTTATGATTAAGGGGATTTCCACTTACTGGGATTCTCCTGTAGCAAAATCTACAGCTTTAACATTTGGGCCTGAGCAAATGCAGCAATTCTTAATTGACTGATACTTCCTAGTGCCAAGACTGATCTAGTAAAGATATTGAAATTGACAAGTTGAATAAATGTGACTGTATGGTCGAATACAATTTCTTTGTAAAAGAAAGAGGCAGGGGGAGTGAGAAAATAAAATGTGACATCATAAAGAGATCTTTATTATTCTCTTTAGTTTTTAGTTTTCTTTTGCTTTCATCCTTGTGCAGTTCATGGTGAAGTATTTTGTCTGTTCTGACACATTTCGCTGTTATTTTTTGCTTCACTTACTGTTGCTCATAAATCTAGATCAATGGATATCAAATTATAGGCATGTGCGAATATTATTGCGCATTAGGTGTTGTAGGCTCAACTATCTGAAACTTCGTTACTTATTTAGGTACCTTCAGGTCAAATAGTTTTCTACAGCTTGACTAGTAGCGCAACTGAAAGACTTGTGACCATGCTACCTCTCTTCCTGCGTTTCCACAAGCTGTTGCATTGTGTGTCAAAGTTCCAGCTTCTCCTATCAAGTCTAGTAGAAGACAGTCCCTTTAACATGTCATTTTATGCTTAAGCATGGCAGTTGAGTTGTTATTAAATAGCTGTGGTAAGAGAGACTATGTGGTGATGTTAGAATATGTAAGATAAGCTGAGACCTCAGCTCTGCTTATCACTAAGTTGTGATTTGTATTGTCTATCACTTGTGTATTGCAATGTTTCACTGTGCTGTCGTTGCTTCATGCAGGGGCATTTATATAGATGGAACAGGACTTCAAAAACGATTGTTCTGATTTAAATCATTTGCTATCATTGAGCCAAGTGCAACTAATTCTGCTATTTCTGTTATTATGTGTAGCAGAAATTGAGCATGCATTAGTTATCTGGGTTTTTAATTTCCTCCATTTCATAAAATTTTGCTAATGATATCTGTTCTATAGCATCACTTCTAGTAATACTCTGGGTGCCCAAGTGTTTAATAGACTACTCATGAATCAGTCAGTTGGTTTGTCAGATGACTTAAAGCTTATAGTATATAAACGCCAAAGTAGGCTGTGTCAGAAGAAACATTATGTAATTGAGTTTACAAAATCTTCCTCTTTACTAATTATTTAGAAGGGTAAAGATGCGGAACTTGCGTATAATAAAGAAAGGGGTTATTATGGAATACAGAGCTCCAAGACACAGTGCCATGGAAATCGCAGTGCATGCTTGCGTCTCACTTGTTGTAGTGAAGTGTGTAAACGTACTGCAATTTGTTTGCACTGATAGAAGCTTCTGTAGGTAGCAAGCATGTGTGATGAGTATCAAGCACTTGCCTCTGGTGTACCAATTCAAAAGGCTGTTATGATCCTAGCTTATCCACTTTACTTATAGATCCTGATGTGAGAACATCATGTTGTTTTAACAGCTGCAGTAGGTGCCTGAAAAAAAAAATAATAAGTGACCTGTGTAACTACAGAGGAGGGGTCTAGATATATTTTTATAAGCAGTGTAATGAGTGGACATGTTTTATAGGTTTTATTGATGTACATTGGACTTAAAGAGGCCCTGAAGTGTTTCATGAAAATGAAAGGAGTAGCTATGCTTGAAATGTTAGTGAACAATATTTGTTTGGTGTTGAGCCTGATGCATCTGAATGCTGGAGGAAAGTGCCATTCTGCATGTTGGGCCTAGCCAGCTTAGTCCTTGGTGTAGCTGTCTACTTTCATGTGGCCATTTTGGGGCTGTTTATGTTCTATGTGTGTATCTCCTTTCGGAGAATGAAATTGAACCTGCTGTAAATAAGGTGAACTTTAGTCTTAATATATGCAGTATATGTACATACTTTTATGGGTGTTCATGTACATAATGTGAGGTTTTATTTCTCATTGAATGCATGTTTCCAATCTCATTGGCCCTGCATAGAGTTATGAAATAGTTGGTGTAGAGCTTTGATATCAGATAATTAAGTTGGAATACATTTCTTAAAGAGATCTAATAATTACAGTACTACAATCTGATTTATTCTGTTGTCATTATCATTGAATCAAATCAAGAACTGATTTCTATTGCTTGTGCTGGAAGAGGTTTCTCAACCAAAGAAAGGACAGACTGGCTCAGACTGTTGGTCCAATCCATTAAGAATTCCATCAAATTAATGTTCCTAAAGAAGGCAGCTACTGTGTTTCAGTTGCTTATTTCTTGTAACAGTCAGCATCCCCACCTTTTATTGATGATAATAAAGCAAGAATGTTGCTATCAACCCTTGTAATGTTTTTTACTAGTGATGATATGGCAGTCGTGTAGACTGTAACAACCAAGCATTCCACGTGTTATGAACACCTAATGTTTCTGCAGACTTGGTGCATGAAAGACGTGGAAGTGTTTCAGGGTAGTGCAGCCTGGTTGCTATAAGCATCAAGGTTAGGCCCTTTAGATGCAAATGCCTCCTACATGTAGTACATTCTCCAGAGTGGGGATACAGTTGACAGCGATGGATGGTTGCGTCCAACACTTACAGACTACATTACTTTGTCACTTGCTTTACTACTGCAGTGCATGCAACTCCTTTCTGTTGCCTTCTGCACCAGCTGGAAAAAGTTCAAAGCTTGCATTGCCACATGGCAGACAATAGAGACAGGTCACGTGTGACATGGCCTCTAAGATCATGCATGCGCTCCCGAGGAGGCCAAGCCACACATGACCACTCTGCCTTGTCTCTCGTGTGGCAGCACATACAGTGGAATTTGCCCTATAGGTGCAGCAAGCAATGGTTTGCACTGTTTGAAAACTGACCAAGTTGACCAAGTTGTAGCAATTGGTTGTGACACTCATGCAAGATGTTGCTGAGGAACAGGTTTGGACAGCAACGCTTGCACATACTGTGACAGCAGCATATTTGTGCACATGCTCACATTAAAAATCACCTTGCGTTTAGAATTGCCACTTTTTTTTTTTTTAAAGAAAACTATTCAGGGCATGGGATAACTGTTAGCAATAGATTTGTTGGCAAAATGCACTGTTGTTAATACCAGTAGGTACAGATTGCGATAAATTTTTCACTACATATACTGTACTTTCATAATAAATCATTTAGCTATAGCATCGGTGTATTGAAAGCAGTGTAAACCACAACTTAACCAATATGTTAACAGCAGTATTAAGCATGAGGCATTTGAACTAAGGGCTCTAAAGTATGAAGTCATCAGACATTTACCGAAGTTCATCGGTATAACTGTAGTGGTGATTAGTCAAGAGGATGCATCATTCATGCCTGCTTCACTGAACTGCTTCCTCTTGTAGCACCCACTAAACATGCTGTTTACATCAGCGCCTTTAGTGGACGCTACATGAGAAGGCAATTGAGTGTTAAAAAACCTTATGCCCCTGAAGCCTTTGCTTAATAAATAGCATATGGGATCTTGTGGGGGTTAAGTGGTTGCTATCTTATAGTTCTCAAGTAATCTGGCAGGTAAATTTTCACTGCAGTTTTTAGAATGCATTTATCCATAAAGACCAAAAGATGTAAAAGATGCATATCCATCTGGAGCTTGAACCGGTAGCTGGTAGCACATGCATGAAACTGGCTCTGTCCACCAGAATTCAGCCAGGTGGTAACTCAACTTGCAGTATGCACAAGTGGCAGAACTTACTGTATTAAGTGATGGTTTTTAAGCACTGGTTAAAGGGGCCCTGAACCACCCCTCGAGCTTGGAGAGTCTGCAGGTAGCATATGCTGCTGGGAACATCTCGGCCAAGTTTTGCTGTCGTACGCATTGCGTGGAGCTTGTAAGTGGAACGCGGAGTCACCTTTCTCTCAAATGCTCTCTTTTCAACAGAAACCGTCTCCTCACTCTTTTCGGAATGCTTTATTACGTAATGAAGTGGATTCCCATGCACGGCTGCTATTGGTAGCTGTGGTCGGCTTCGTAGCATAGATACTGCAGCCGCTGCGGGGTGCCGCCACGAGTCCAAGTGCACTGCGGCTCACTGAGGACAACCGCATTAAGTTTACATTTAGCGCATCGTAGGCACCAAATTCAGAAGTGTGTTGAACTGTGTGCCACGGTGACATTTAGAAGTAGTACTTCTTGTGACAAAGTATTTCTGAAATAGCTATTTTCACTTCAAATGCCTTTCTCCACTTCAATAAAAGGTGGTTCAGGGCCCCTTTAAGGGCCGATTAAGTGCTGGTTTTTATTTTTGTGTAAGTAGGCATCTGGTGTGAGAACGCGCTCTAAAATTTCATGAACACAGGCTGCTATGTCATTGTGACACTTCTGCATGGCTGCTTTTCTTTATGATGGCACTTGTGTTGCTTTGCTTCCAGCAAGTATTGGCAAAAAGCCTTTGAAGAAAAAAGAAAAGGTATCATGTTTGTCATTCATCGTTGTGTGTGTTTTGTGTGTTTTTGCTTCCTGTGAATTCGAATGCCTTCTCCCTTGTCCTCCTCAGTGTTATAGTGCAGCCTGTGTGTGCAGAACGTTGCATTCCGTTATTGCAAGGCTGATTTCCGGTGGGTTATATTCAAATAGTTCTTTTAACAGGCTAATAAACTCGTACTAATATTTTACATTTTATATACTAATAATATTTAACAGGCACAATGTGAACATGATTCTTGGCACTGTACTAGCAAGTGCATAGGCTACACAGCACCACCACAAGAATTTTACAAATTGATTTATTAGTAGCCGAGATAGAAATACTTCAGTGCCGTGAATCACGACTTCAGGAGGTGAGGGCTAGTGCCAACAAGGACACTCTCTCCACTAGCCCCGGCGAGCATCCGCAAGCGAAATTCTTTCCCTGCGTTCTGTGCATGAGAACAGCTCACGTCACACCGCACCGGCGATGTCACAGCATGACGTCGCCAGCGCATTGTTATGTCAGGCAACGTCAGTGTGGGCCGTCGCGCAGTACTTGGTGCAGGTGGGCACCACGTGGACACGTTTTCTTTTTCCTTTTCTTTTATGTGAACCTCTACAATTTTTTTTCAGCCAGATTTGCTGTATTGTGCGTCGGAGAACATCGGTGTGTGGTAAACTGCGTGATGAAAATATGGAGACTCTGGCCTTCTTTTACTTGCGAACATGACCCACGTGGTGGTTGGTCTCTGATGGATTGTGCAGTGAAGAAATTGGCTTTTCCATGGGAGTGTGCCACATTTGTTGTGATGTGGGAAAGTGTGCGGCGAAAAACGACGATATCGGCTCATCTTTACATAGGGAAGCAGACCACATTGTGTGTGTGAATGCGTGCGCACCCGCGCAGTTAGCAATACATCTCGCTTGGGAGACTGTGGACACGTGTTGCATGTAACAAGGCCAGTCTTATTGATCAGGCACCAATAGAACTTAAGTACCGGTAATTTTGGAACAGGTGAGAATGAATGAGACGTGATGATTAGTGAGCGCATGTATCTTGGTGCCATTTACGCTGTGTGCAGAAAAACAAAAAGAGAACCTTGTTTGAGCTTAATCTATCGTGTGAAAGGTATGACTATAGATGAGCTCCTAGCATGTTTAAACCACTGCCGAAGCTGCGTGTACACATATCGCCATGGATAATGCACAAAAGGCAAACGGCTCAAATTATTGCGCTTTAAAGATCTCATGGGTCTTTAGTAAAACTGAACTTTCTTTTTTCTTTATTGTTATATTACCTTTACGACACGAACTTTATACTGTGACGGTGCATATAAACATGCAAAAGTTGGGTATATTAAAGTTGAGAGCAGCAAAGGGAGGCAACAGACACTTTGGAAGCATGAGGCACAATGAAGCTACTGCGCAGCGGATTATGTATTTATGTACACTTTTGATCTGCACATTCACTTCACCATGACTAATAATTAAAATTAGATTATGGCGTTTAACATCCCTAAGCTGCATAGTGACTTATGTGGGACATTGTAACGAAAGGCTCCGGGTCAATTTTAACCGCTTGGGATTTCTAGCCATGCTCCTGAAGCACGGTAACAAGTGTTTTTGCATTCCTCCCTCTTCTGAATTCTGGTGCCTCCGTGATGGCTATGGCTGATAGTCGTAGAGGAAGTTCATCTTGTAGGTCGTTTAACACTACAGTGTAAATGGGGCACAAATTAGTGGGATGTCAAATTATCTTCAGCACAATGCTATACAAATCTTTGTCTGAAGACCAGTCATTTAAGTGAAGTATCATTTTGGCACTGTCAAAGTGTGCATCTTCTGCAACAATATGTTCGCTTTCGAAGAGTAAATTTTTGTGGCAGTTTGATCTATGGAAGACGCACATTCTTATGAAATCACTACATGCTGAAGAACAACTTTATTGAATCATATGTCAGTGGCGTATATGGGTGGAGCCCCTATTCCAGGCCCCTGCTGGCTTCTGCGGCTCGCTAGGCCTGGTCGAGGGTTGCCAGCAGGCTTCTCAAGTCCAGTTCGGTGAGTCGTGCCTCCCACGACCACTTAGCAAGTGAGTCCGTAGTTAGCGGCGAGACGGTGTGTGCCGGGTGCCTCGGGCATTCGTATGTCATGTGCTGGAGTGTTGGTATATCTTCACACCAGGGACAAATGTCTTTGTGCCTGTCGGGGTACATCTTGTGTAGCCTGTGCAAGTGAGGAAAGGTGTTCATCTGTAGTCCGCGCCAGTTCCTTGCCTGTGCCCTGTTGAGCTTGGGATGCAGAGGAGCCTTTGTTCGTCGGCTGAGTCTTTGCGTTTCCAGTATTTCTCGTGGCGTGCCGGATGGGGTGGAGAGGTCCGTTAGGGCGGAGTGTACGCGACTCGGCCTGTCATATCTCAAGCCAGGCAGTCCACCGTTTCGTTGCCGTCCTCTCCGGCGTGTGCCGGGCACCAGGTGATCCCATGGTCTTGTGTGAGTCTTGGTCCCAAGATGCGCACGACGCTGGCCGGCAAGACTCCCCGCAGGTATAGTCGGCATGCATCCTGAGAGTCCATTAGTACGTGAGCTGGTCAGCCGTTTGCTTCGGTGGCTTGTACAGCTAGGGCAATGGTGGTGGCCTCCGCCATTGCACTGGAAGAGGTGTGCAAGGACGCAGCCGTGACCATGCATGCCCTATTTGTCACCACTGCCACGAAAGCAGGGGTCCGTATTGTTGTGCAGGGGTATACACTTGCGCCCACGAAATACGTGTTCAGGTGGCCCTGCCTTTCTAGCAAGGCTGTCACCCTGGCTCATATTCGTCTTGCGTGGTATGTTGGGTGCATGTTGCGTGGAATGGGATCCACATGTTGCCGTCTTCACAGAGCGAGTGGAATCAGTTGAATCTCATCCAAGGGGTAGAGCAAGCGTCTTAATAAACAACGTCCCTGGGGCGTTGCGTTAAGGCACTCTCGCTGGGCGATGACCGTGGCAACGGCGCTTCATATGTGTTAGTCAGCCCTAGCTCCCGGATGCGCTCCGTGCTAGTGCTCGCCGGAAGGCCGAGTGCCGCCTTACAGCAGTTCGAATCGATTTGTCCACCTGGTGGGTCTCGCTGCGGCGCGTGGCTTAGAAGGGCAGTGGGTAAGTCATGCGGCTAATGACGAAGGCTTGCACCAATCGCTAGTTGTCCGCCGCCATCATTTCCTCCTTGCTGCGTGCGATTCAGTAAGTAAATCTGTTTATACTGCTTACCGTGCCCTTGAGTTTGGAGAGCGCGATGGAGATGCTGCCTGTTTCTTGTACGTTCATCCCGAGAACCCGCATGTTTGCTGTCCTCTTTATTGGTTCCCCATCTAGAAAAGGTTATGGGGTCGGTGCTCTACTCACTTGTGTATTCTTGGGTCTAATGTGTACGTATGCCGACTTGGCCGGGGCACATTTCATGCCTGCTTGTTTGTGAAGGTCTGAACCATCTCCTTCGAGGATGTCTTGCCGGTCGCCGTATGAGCCTCAAGTGGCCCATAGCCTGATGTCATCCGCGTATATGGCACACCCGAGGTCTCGGTGCTCCTCCAGTTGTAGTGTCAGTTTGCGTAGGCCGATGTTGAATAGGAGCGGTGATAGTATAGAACCTTGAGGGGTGCCTCGTCCTGCTAGGTCGTATGGGAGTGAGCATGTCGTACCTATCCCAATATGGGGGGTGCTGTTGCTAAAGAAGTCTTGGATGTAGCAATATATTCTGTCACCGCATCTTACATCCTCAAGTCCTTCCGCTGACTTAAGGGAACCATGCACTCTGCAACAACGCTACATTGTGCCAATAAAATGGGGACGATTACTTTCTAAGCACAGTTCGTCGATGCCATCACTTAAAAAAATAGCAATATGCCGGAATTCCGATCACCGCAGTTGATATACTAGCAGCGCTCATACACAGAGAGAACAGGTCGCACGCACGTTTTTTGCCAACGAGCACCCACTTTGTGGGTGCAGCAGATGGGAAGGGCACTCGCAGCGATGTTACACTTTTTGCAAACGGAGAGGTCTCATATGGTGCAGCGATCAGCTTAGTGTTCCTGTAGATAGACTGAGAGCTACTGTATATGCTACTTTGGTAGCATATACAGTAACTCTAGATGGATGGTTGGATGTTATGAGCATCCCCTTTGGAACGGGGTGGTGGTTTGCACCACCAAGCTCTTGCTATTGTACTGCCTAATGTCCTACCTAGGTTAAAAAAAGAAAGAAAAAAAACCACGAATTCCCATAACCAAATTTTCTCACCCCCTATTGTGAACGTTGTTTTTGTACATCTCCATTTTTTTCGTCTCCCTACTTTTCTTCCACCAATATTCCTATCACCTCTTATTAATCTTTATTGCAGACATGTTTACTTTTCCCCTGCTCTCGTTGAACCCAAACACTTCAAGGCGGCCAGTAGTGCCTAAATTGACTGCTGGGCAGATATCTTCACATTTTAATAAAACATGCTCCATCGTTTCCCTAGCTTTACCGCAGGAAGCACAGGCTTCTTCTTTCTTATATCTCGCTTTATAGGTGCGTGTTCTAAAGCATCCCGATCTCGCTTCCAAAAGTAACGAGCTTCCCTTTGAGTTACAAATTGTTTCTTTCCTTATTTTGTTTTTTCCTCTTAAGTAGTTACTCATGGCAGGTTTCTTTTCTATTGCCGCCACCCGTAAGATTATTTCGGCCTCTCTGACTTTCCACTTGACATTCTTTGTTGCTGTGTTGCTCATACTACAGTCCGCATACTTGCTGGTAAGCTTCCGAGTTCCTTTCCCCCACTGTGAATCCATGTTTTTCCTGTACAAATACCTCAACACTCTCCCAGCCCATTTACTTTCTTCCATATTCCTCAGTCGTTCTTCAGAATCAATTTTACTGTGAGCTTCCCTTAGTTCAAAACTTGTCCAGCCAATATCATCCTGCAGAGCTTGATTTGTAGTCTTCCCGTGAGCGTCCAATGCAAGGCGTCCCACTGACCTTTGGTTGCCATCGAGTCCTGATTGTACCCCTGATTTCAAGCAAACAACCGCATTTCGAAAAGTAAGTCGTTGAACCATTTCACCTTTCCACATGCCCTGGAGCACCTCATACCTATTGTATCCACATAGTGGTCTTTGCTTCATTATGCCTGCATTTCTCTTCCCCTTTACTGTTATTGTTTTTTCCTGTGTTCACATATGTCTATTGCCTTCGTTTATCCGTATACCAAGGTATTTATATTCTTTTACCCGAGGTATTTCCTGGCCCTGTATTGCCACTGTCTGTTCGCTGTTTTCATTGAATACCATAACACCTGATTTTCTGATGCTAAATTTCAAACCTAAATTCTTGCCTTCCTGTCCACAGATATTAGCCAGACGTTGCAAATCACTTTGCTTGTTGGCTAGCAACACAATGTCGGTCATATAACATAAACCTGGAAGCTGCTGCTCCACTAGTGTACCCGCCTGTTTGTATGAGAGATCAAACCCGATATAACATCCTTCTAGCACCCTCTCCATCTTTGCCATGTACATCATAAACAGCAGTGGGGATAAAGGCCCCCCCCCCTGCCTCAGTCCCTTGTTGATATCAACTTTCTTCTCGCTCCTCATCCCTTCCCATTCAATGCACATGGTTTTTTCTAGGTAAATCTATCTCAAAAGCTGTAGACAATCGTCGCCTAAGCCTTCCCTTTCCAGAATATCCCACAAAATGTTGCAGTCTACGTTGTCATATGCTCTTGTAATGTCTAAAAAGGCCACATATAACGGTCTGCTTTCTACTCTTGATATTTCAATACACTTAGTAAGAACAAACAAGTTATCATCCATGCGCCTACCTATTCTGAAGCCATTCTGAAGTTCTCCTAAAATGCCATTATTTTTTGCCCATTCTAGCAGCTTTTATTTGATTGCCTGCATTGCTAACCTGTATACGTATTACCATTGTAATGGTTAACAGTGTATACGAGTGAATTCTATCTTTCTTCCCCTTACCTTTATAAATTAAATTCATTCTACTTTGTCGCCAACTGTCTGGTATTTGTCTATCTTTCAAAGTTTTTTCCGCTGCTTTCACCAGAGCTTCCTTACTGTTTGGTCCTGGTTCATGAATCAGCCTAATGGAAACCTCGTCTAACCCTGTGACTGTGCGCTTAGGAATTTTCTCTTTGGCTTTCTTCCAGTTGAAATTTGTCAGCACGAGCTGCTTTTCCATCTGGTTCTCTTACATGCTCTTTTTTTCTTGAAATACAACCTCGTCATTGCCTTGGAAAGATTCAGCTGTTATTTTTCGGATATAGTTTGATGCCACTTCCCCTTCCAGTTTGTTTCCATCTTCGTCTAGGATATATTGTATTGTTGACTTCCTGCCTAATAATTTTATGTGGTTTCAAAATATTCTAGGTGCGACCTTCTTTTCCTCACATATTTGTGACAACCAACATTCATTTTCACCTTTTATCTTTGTTTACACCGGTATTTGAACCATAGACTTTTTCTCCCGGTATATTTCCCATTTACTGGCTACTTCATCCTGAGGCAGCTGCGCCTTCTTTGTCTGCCCATGCTCTCGGGATGCTTTCTGTTATTCGGTGATCGCTTTTCGTATCTCCTGTTCCACCAGCTTTTTGGTTTCTTTTTTCCTTTACAACTAACATGTCGTTTCTCTTTCCGTATTTCTGTCGTTTTTACACTTAGAATCTCGCTATATTGCCACTCTCTACTTGGCCATTTGCCAAGTTCTGCATCGGCTCTTGTGACTATATTTGTTATTTGTTCAGCGTTCAAATTTGGACTGGCCATTTTGCTTTCCTTGCTCTCTTTCCCAACTACATATCCCATTTTCAAAATAATGCGTTTATGGTCACTCCTTATGCTGCTGTACCCTTCCTCGTCAGTGACCATTTCTCTCAATTTATGAATTCCTTCTGTGATCAGACAGTAATCAATGGCCGATTGCCGGTTTCTCACTTCCCACGTGATCTACCATTCATTCACACTTAGGCCATGTATTCACAATAACGAGGTTATGTTGCTCGCAAAGGTCTAGCATTGATTCCTGTTGTTGCCGGTATAGCAGTCTAGATCCTGTATGCGGGCATTCATGTCACCTAATAGGATCATTTCGGCATCATTCCCGAAACCGTTAATATCGGCACTTATGCATTCCACTAACTCTTGAGTCTTCTCTGTGCAATTATTTTCGGTCCACAAATATGTTACGTTCAGCCAAATTTTTCTTCACTCATTGTACCTGACAGCCAAAGATGCTCTTGACATTTTGAATTTACTCTTTTTCTATTTGGCTCCCTGATGGATTAACATTCCTATTCCTCCTTCATTTCTTTCCAACTTAGTTCTGTTGCACCCTTCACAAACATAATTCTCAATCATTGGCGGCTCTTCCAAGTCTCTAAGCTCTGTTTCTGTAACTGCGTAAACCTCTATTTGTTCTCTATTTAACTGCTCCTCAATCTCTGCCCACTTTTCCTTTCTTCTGCCGCCCTGCATGTTGATGGAGCCTATTGCATGGCAAACTCTCTGGTCTTCTCCTTTTTCTGTTATTGACAGCGATGGTATTCGGAGGTTCAGCTAGGGGACCTTCTTTATTGCTACCTACTCTGGCCTTCTGAGCACCCGTGGGGCCATTAAAAAAGCAGCAGCGTGACCAGCAAGTTGCCAGCCCACTTCTCTTCCAAGCCTGTAATTGAAGTGGATCCTGTCTCGTTCAAAACCACCACACCTTCTCACTTCCCTGTTTACTTCGACAACCTCGAAACCTTTCTCTCGACTAATTTTCTACATCACCTCATTGGTAGCCACTACGGCTCTTTGTACGTGACTGTCGCGTACAGGCACCTCCGGCATCGTGCACACCACGATTTGCACCTGAGGGGACAGCTCGCGCAAGTCGTCCACCTCCGCTAAGCGCTGGGCCATTCCTGTTCCTTTCCTATTTAGGATGTCATTTAGCCCACGTTCTACTATGACAAGGTTGCGCACGTGGGCATTTTCCGCGAGCTTTGCTTTTGCTCGCTCCATGACAGAACCCAGTGTCCGCCCTGGCAGTGTCCCTACCGCCACTATTCTATCGCCTTTCACACTCTCCACAAGTGCTTCTGAGCACCTAGCCAGGTTTGAATCGCCGGCAATAATCACCATTTCACTCTCCTACCTCTCCCTGCTTCCCTTTGTCCTTTTCCGCGTGGTTCAGACTTGACAAGGGGCATTGACCCCTGTGCTCTTGCTTTTTTTGTGTGGTAGCATCAAGGTAGGTGCAGCTCTTTCCAGCTACTACCTTTTCACGTTGCACGCATTCCGTGTGCTTTGCTGACACTCCCTCTCCTGTCACGCTGGGGGACTGCGTTCCATTGTCACGACAATTCTCGTTCACAATGGCGGCCCTGTTCAGCTTTTCCTCGGCTGCTTGTAGTCTTTCCCACTACCTTCCGTGCATCACGCTCCAGATTTACCTCATTTTTGAGCTCTTCGACCTGTTTGACAAGCTCATCCTGGAAAGCCTCCATTTTTTTTTCAGCCTAGCGTCGACGTCACAGTGTGTGCCGATTTACTCGTTTATCTCTCCATTCTCATCCATCCCCTCATCTGCCTAGAGGGACCCCCCGCACACTGCACACTTTCCCGGCTTTCTTGCCATGTATTGCACGGCTCTTTCTAATGCAAATACTATAATACTATAATAATGCAGAGCACGTGCCTTCTGGAAAAAACCGATGCGCACAGAATCTAAATCTTTCAAATTCCGCAAAGTATGTCTCACCAATGTTTTAAAAGCAATCAATGCTGCACAGACTTAAGGTATGACACGTTTTCGCACGTGTTCTACCACACGGCCACACTCACACTTTCCTGCCAAAGCAATATTCCCGATGCCAAAGCACACAGTAAAACCACTAATAGCTATTAGTCTTGCATTTTCCAAGCTACTATTTCAAGGCTATAAGACTAAACGTCCCACCTGGTTGCACGTGTTGAAGCACGTGGCGAGAAAGGACGCTGACTATCCTGCAAAACCAAATATACACGAAACACACCCCACGCACAAGAAAAAAGAGAGAGAAAAAAAGGCAAACTACCCAATTATTATTGAAAGGCTAAAAAAAAAGCAGCGCATCAAAAACAGAAGCAAGCTCAAAGCATGCACAAAAAACTAATGATTTCGTCGCCGCCACGGAACCCTGAAAAGTATGTACATTCGCCACAAAATCTCGTGCTAGACACAGCTGGCTCAGCCACATAGGTGTTCTGTGACTCAGCCGTCAGCGCCACCGTGTCAATTCCACAAAACACCGAAGCGGAAATCCGTAGAAGTGGTTTTAAGGTAATCGAAAACGTCGAGGTGCATTTTCGACCACCGCTGCTTGAGAAGGTATGTCAACTTGACGACCAAAACGATGTATATTGTGTCAAAGAAGTAAACAGCACGGACATCGCAGTGAAGTATTAAAATATATAAATTAAATTATCAGGTTTTACGTGTGAAAACCATGATCTCATTATGAGGCACGCCGTAGTGTGTGACTCTGGAATAACATGGACCAGCTGGGGTTTTTTAGAGTGCACTTTGGATGTCCTCATTCAATGTCCTGAAAATCACCGAGAGCGAGTGGCTCATTTTAGGGAACTCTACTCACCCCTTATACCACCCCATCCCTATACGTTGTTATCAGAGGATTCACTGTTTAACTTTAAAAGAGTGCTTAATTATCTTGCACAAGTTAACTTTCTAGAAATCATCTCATTCCATCCTAACTGTCAGATTGTGCCTCAAAGGTGAGGTACAATCTGATGCAGAAAAGTATGTCTGAGCTCTCGCACTTCTTGCGTAAGCAATAATTGTACTGCAAGGGACTCGGACTATCCACAATAATTTAACATGCGTGCTTGTAGCCAATACATTTAAGGGCTTGTATTTATTTTAGTAATTATTTTACAATTGATGCACTAATATCTATAGATTTAACTTACGCGTAGGCCTCTATACAGCCTCCGTATTAAATCAGTCTTAAACTCATAATTTTGCTGAATCAGGACACATGTCCTGGCGCTCTTTGGCCTTAGATGCCTCATCATCATCCACACAGGCTTTATTTTGTTTATTTATACCTCATCATCATCATCAGCCTGGCTGCGCCCACTGCAAGGCAAAGGCCTTTTCCATACTTCTCCAACTACTCCTGTCATGTGCTAATTGTGGCCATGTTGTCTCTGCAAACTTTTTAATCTCATTCGCCCACCTAACTTTCTGCCGCCCCCTGCTACGCTTCCCTCCTCTTGTAATCCAGTTCATAAATCTTAAGGACCATCGGTTATCTTCCCTCCTCATTACATGCCCTGCCCATTTCTTTTTCTTGACTTCAACTAAGATGTCATTAACTCGCATTTGTTCCCTCACCCAATCTGCTCTCTTCTTATCCTTTAACGTTAAACCCATCATTCTACTTTCCTTAGCTCGTTGCGTCTTCCTCGATTTAAGTAGAACCCTTTTCGCAAGCCTCCAGGTTTCTGCCCCGTAGGTGAGTACTGGTAAGGCACAGCTGCTATACAATTTTATCTTGAGGGATAATGGCAACCTGCTGTTCATGATCTGAGAATGCCTACCAAACGCATTCTTATTCTTCTGATTATTTCAGTCTCATGATCCGGATCCTGGTCACTACCTGCCCTAAGTAAATGTATTCCCTTACCACTTCCAGTGCCTCGCTACCTAACGTAAACTGCTGTTCTCCCAAGACTGTTAAGCATTACTTTAGCTTTCTGCAGATTAATTATTTAGACCCACCCTTCTGCTTTGATTGTCCAGGTCAGTGAGCATGCATTGCAATTGGTTCCTTGAGTTACTAAGCAAGGAAATATCATCAGCGAATCGCAAGTTACTAAGGTATTCTCCATTAACTCTTATCCCCAATTCTTCCCAATCCAGGTATCTGAATACCTTCTGTAAACACGCTGTGAATAGCATTGGAGATATCGTATCTCCCTGTCTGACGCCCTTCTTTATTGGGATTTTGTTGCTTTCTTTATGGAGGACTACGGTGGCTGTGGAGCCACTGTATACATATCTTTCAGTATTTTTACATACGGCTCGTCTACACCCTGATTCCGTAATGTCTGCATGACTGCTGAGGTTCCAACTTAATCAAACGCTTTCTCGTAACGAGTGAAAGCGATATAAAAGGGTTGGTTATATTCCGCACATTTCTCTATCACCCGATTGATAGTGTGAATATGGTCTATTGCTGAGTAGCCTTTACGAAATCCTGCCTGGTCCTTTGGTTGAATGAAGTCTAAAGTGTTCCCGATTCTAATTGAATTACCTTAGTAAATACTTTGTAGGCAATGGACAGTAAGCTGATGGGTATATAATTTTTCAAGTCTTTGGCATCCCCTTTCTTATGGATTAAGATTATGTTGGCGTTCTTCCAAGATTCCGGTACGCTCGAGGTCATGAGGCATTGCGTATACAAGGTGGCCAGTTTTTCTAGAACAATCTGCCCACCATCCTTCAACAAATCTGCTGTTGCCTGATCCTCCCTAGCTGCCTTCCCCTTTTGCATAGCTCCCAAGGCTTTCTTTACTTCTTCTGGCATTGCTTGTGGGATGTCAAATCCCTCTAGACTATTCCATCTTCCATTATTGTCGTGGGTGCCACTGGTACTGCATAAATCTCTATAGAACTCCTCAGCCACTTGAACTACCTTATCCATATTAGTAATGATATTGCCGGCTTTGTCTCTTGACGCATACATATGATTCTTGCCTATGCCAAGTTCTATGCACATTTTACTTCCTTATGTCAGCTATTTTATGCTTGTTAATTAACTTAGAAAGTTCTGCCAGGAAGACGACGAAGTTCCGGCAGAACACGCTCTTCACATGGGCTACGCCGACTATCGACGTTTTAGCCGAAAACTCGTCAACTGGATCAGCCTCGACTACTCGATCGGGTTCCACTCGACAAACGCCCCGTTTCAAGACCAAGTTCAAGTCCGTGAGTGAATTTTTCGTCATCCCACGCGACTTTGAAAATTCGAAGCGGCGGAAGCCCCGTTAGGCCTCGATACGCATAGCGCGTGAGCGACCGCCTCACGACTTAATAATCGGATCGCTTCTGCTGAGCGTAGGAGATGGCTACATCAGAAGACATGTACCTTCAAACAGCCCCCCCGCATCCGGTTAACAACGCGGACGAAAACAGGGACAGAATAATCTCCGAAGCGGGTAATAGCACAAGCCAAGAGATCGCCGCCCACAACCAGGCGACGGACGGCTGGCAGTTAGTTCTATCGCGGCGACAGCGAGAGGCTGTCAAGCACAACGACAGGGAAAAGGCTTCCAACATCAAGAATAACGTAAACGGACAGCCATCAGCAGGCGGCGCGAAAGGAGACGGGCAAATCGGTCGTCGCAACATGCGCCCGAGGAAGGGGAAGCCTCTGCCACCATTTCCGAAGAACGACATCAAGATAATACTGAAGCCCCACAAGGGACTAATGCTCAAGGAATATCCGAGAACAGAAATACCACAAGCGATTAATCGGGCTATCGGGACGATAATCACAGGAAGCGGACCAAACCAGCAAAAAATCACCGGAGAGGATTTCACACTGCGAATCCGAGAGGGAACTAATATCATCGTCTCCACACCTTCACTGGAAGTGGCAGACGTCATTCGTCGAATCACGTGCATGGAGCTGCGAGGCAAGCGACACCCCTTCAACGTGTACGTAGTGGATCCAGATGATAGCTACAGAGGGGTGGTGCACGGATTCCCAGCACACACTGTTAAGAATGGCGAGCTGCAAGGCGAAATTGCCACCCAATTACGACTGGGGGACAAGACGCGCATCCCCCACTCTCCGTCGCTGCAGCTAGGAGGCGTTCGAAGAAGCGGGCTTTGTGCTGAAAACCGCCTCCCATCCACCAGCCCCATCGCCGTTGTGACGGAACGAGTTCGGTGGGCGAACAATGGTGCCGGAACTCTCCAGCGCGGACCTGAATCTGCTACGCATGAGCAAGCTGCCGCGGGAAAGCCGTTTTTTGTTGCTTCCCATGCTCCGACCAGACGCAAGACAACGAGCTACCCACCATTGGCTCCGATACTTCCCGGTACGGCACCCCTCCGACGCCGGCGTCGGGCATCGGAATGTGTGTGCCTTTGTGTACGTAAACTGTTCTGCGGGGCGGCGGCAAGTTGACGATGAGTAAACGAACATTCGCCGCCTTGTATCGCCGGCGGACCGAGTGTATAAAAACTGCTGTTGTGCGGATGCTCGATACACTTCTCTTGAGCAGTCATGTTAGACTGATACACTTCTCTTGTGCAGTCATGTTAGACTGAGACACTTCTCTCGTGCAGTCATGTTGGACTGACACTCTTTTTCTCAAGCAGTCATGTTAGACTGATTTAAATACTGTAAATAAACCCATATTCCTCGTTCTCGATGAGAAGCAGTTCTTCCCTTCATCAACGTCCTCAGCGTGGATAAGTTGGACGACGGCATGGGCCAGCTACCTTCGAATTCATGCCGGACTCCAATCTTGGCAACGGATCTCGAGCGATGGGATTGAGCCCCCAATCCTGACAATACCGAATCAGCAGATCTCCTGCAACACCTGCGAGTCAGAACCTAAGAAGTCACCATCGTAAGGGCCCGAATGCTAGGAAGCTCAAATACCGCTCTCCTCACCTTTTCGGGAGGCACGCGCCCCAAATGCGTGTACTACATGGGAGTAGAGATGCGGTGTACGGAGTACAGGCCAACAATCCAAATGTGCCTGGAGTGCATGCAAGAAGGACACCGCTCGGACGTTTGTCCGAACCCCAAGAACATATGCCGTGGCTGCGGACTCGAAAATCCACCCCCACAAGGACACGAATGTGAAGTGCGCCGTGTGCAGGGCGGCGGGGCACGAGACGCGTCGGTGCCTGAACGAACTGATTGCCGCCAAGCGCGTGAAGACGACTCGCTAGCCTCGATACCGGTCGGGACAGAACACCAAAAAGGCACCGGGGCGCTGGTTAGAGTCGACCGCAGAGGAGGACTTCTACCGGCACCGATCGAGATCCAGATCTCCACACGGAAGCAGAGCGAAGAGCAATACCCCCTCGAGGGACACCTCCAGCTTCAGGGCTTCGCGGCGGTCGAATTCGCCACTGCCTAAAAAACAGCAGGTGAGCTGGGCGAGGGTTGTTTCTCCCACTGCTCCAAAACAGAATAGTGGTGAAAATGATAAACGTATTCAGAAACTGGAAAAGGAAAGTGCGCGACTAACAGAACAGCTCTCAGGAGAATAACAAAAACGAGAATCACTCGAGAAACAAATGTCAGAGTTAGAGGCGCGCTTCACTAGCATAATACAACAACTGGAAACGCCGCGTCAGTCTGAAGAAATAGCCAAAACGAAAACGGCGGCAGGTATAAACTCCGTCTCCGCGCAGTCTCCGACAACCCAAATCTCAAATAACGCGCAGATAACGGCAGCGCAGATCCAGACAATGATCGCGGAGAACTTGAAAATATTTATGCACGAAATGATGACGTTAGTTGCCCAAGGTTAACGGAATTTCAACAACTATGCACGAACGACTTCGAGAAACACAAGGTATTCGTGGCGGAACAGCTTAAGGCAGTCTCGAAGGCTGTTCCCACCAAAAAACGCGCAATTGCGATAGGAGCGGGTTCGGCAAAAACTAATAGAAGCCACTGCGTAACAGAATCCGACGGCTCGGACACGGAAACGTCACGGGCTTAAAGTAAGAGTGGGCAACATGACTAATCACGCTAAGAAATCGCAACGAATACAAAATTCAGAACAATTAGAGATATGGCAATGGAACTGCCGCTCCTCTCCAGGAAAGCGGTAGTGTTCCAACAGTTTATCAAAAACTCCGGGATCGCTCCGGACGTGATATGTATGCAGGAGGTCGGGGCCCAAGCCGGCCAAACTGCAGGGATACTACACTCTGAGCGATCCTCAAAATTCGAAGGTCGCCACGCTGGTGAGCAAGTCGATAAACGCTCAATTATTAACACTTCCGCAAACTGAGGGAGATACTAATTCCATAGTTATCAGTGTGATACCAAAGAAACGAAGTAAGGCACACACACTAATCACAAATCTGTACAGTCCTCCCAGAAGCAAAGAAGACGACCTACCCCACATTCTCTCAGGAACAAAAGATTTAGCGGGCACCAGGGATAAGGCGGTGAGAGTGGGTGACTTTAGTGCACCCCACATACTATGGGGATACGCGAAAACGTCGCCCAAAGGGTTCCTACTCGAGCGTACCGCAACGGCCTTGGGCTTACGGGCAATCATTGAGATCGGCAAACCGACGCGCACGGGTAACAGCGTCAGCAGAGACACGGCGCCCGACCGTGCCTTTACAATTAAATTAACATCAGAGACGCACAATGGGTTTCCTTTGAGGAAAACCTGGGAAGCGATCACGACATAATCCGAGTAGCGCTCTCCACGCCCAACATACGGAGAACAATAGGAATGACTAAATTAACTGACTGGCCTCGTTATAGAGAACTCCAGAGAGCGCTGGAGGAGTCGGATACATCTGACCAATATGCGAGAATGGACTGAATGCCTTCGACGAGCACACGGGGACACCACTAAAGCCATTGAGCGTACAGCGGAGGTGCCGGTAATAGACTCTCACCTGGTCAGCCTGTGGGAAGAAAGGCGGAAAATGGCCAAGAGGTGGAAAAGACAACGTCTAAACAAACACCTGAGACAACGCATCGCTCTCTTGGCAGAGCAAGCCCAAGGCCACGCCAACGAGCTCGCTAAAAACGAGTGGGCGACGTTCTGTGGAACCCTATCAGGAACTCTGGGAACGACCAGTACGTGGCGAATACTACGAAGCATGCTAGACCCGATGAGCACGCGTACTGAGAATAACAAGAAGCTCCAAATTATAGCAGACAACTTCGAGGGTACAGACCAAGATCTAGTCCATGCTCTTCAGAAAAAGTACATAGAACCCTCACCTGCCACGGGATCGTCGTACGCGAAGAGACAATACGCGGGGGAAGCGAACCCTAAATTAGACGATGAAATAACGTACGCGGAAGTGTATGAGGTATGTATCCGCAGTTAAAAACTCGGCACCGGGCCCAGACTCGATCACAAATGCAATGATTCGAAACATGGATTTGGTAGCCCTAGCGAAAATAGCAAAGATTTTCAATAGCGAGTGCTGGGCCAAGGGAGACTTGCCTAAAGAGTGGAAATTGGCTAAAATAATCGTGATCCCCAAACCAAAAAAGAATCCCTCGATTGATACACTACGGCCGCTGTCGCTCACGTCCTGCCTGGGTAAGCTCTATGAAAGGGTTATCCATAGCAGATTGCAGCGATACCTGGAAGAGCGGAGCTGGTTCCCGGACTCCATGATAGGATTTCGCACGGGTTTATCTTGTCAGGACGCGTTCCTCCTACTTGGAGACGAAATTCTAACTAATTTACCGTACGGCGACGATAGACTAGTCCTAGCACTAGACCTCAAAGGAGCCTTCGACAACGTCTCTCACGCCGCAATATTAGAGGAACTCGAACTCGCGGGTTGTGGTGAGCGCACATACAATTAAGAACGTTTCTTTCCAACTGCGAGGCGAGCATCAGTATTGGCCAAATCACTTAGAATTTATTTAAAATGCCTGACAAAGGAACACCTCAAGGAGCTATATTATCTCTTCTCTTCAACATGGCGATGTGTCGCCTCGCGCGCGATCTGGATCCGGATACCCGACCTAGGTTACACGCTCTACGCGGACGACATCACGCTGTGGACGAGCAGCGATTTACTAGGGGATAAGGAATATACGCTCCAAAGCGCAATATTAGTGGTGGATAAATTTACTACATGGAGTGGCCTGAAGTGCGCACCCGAAAAATCTGAGGTCATCCGGATACACGCGAAAGGCTACAAATCCAGAGGATCGATTAACATCGTGGTTGAGGGCAAATCAGTCCGAGAGGTACCCACGATGCGAGTCCTGGGTTTGTAGCTTCAGAGCGACGGAAGAGCAGTACAGACACTCAAGACCTTCAAATCCACAGCCCGCAACATAGCTCAAATGATACGTCGCGTGACGTATCGAAAAGTGGGAATGCGTGAAGATGATACCCTAAGGCTCGTACAGGCCTTAGTGGTTAGTCTAATCACGTATGGCTTACCGTACCAAATCCTGAACAGGGAGGAGGAAAAGCAGGCTAACACAATAATCCGAACCGCTTTCAAAGCTGCTCTGGGCCTGCCTAAGTGTACTTCAACGTAGCGCATGTTAGCTTTGGGAGTGCACAGTATCATTCGACGAACTGAGGCAGGCCACCCTGATGCGACAGAGGGAGCGCCTCAGCTTCACAAAAACTGGTAGGCCAATATTGGCTAGACTCAATAGTCCAGCATACCCCATCTATCTCACAGAGCAGGCCGTACCTCTCCCTCCTTCCATGAGATCCAAAATTACAGTAGCCCCAATTCCAAAGAATATGCATCCCGAGTACAACAACAAAAAAAAGGCGCGAAGCACGCGCACAACACATTAAATCAGCGTACTCTAATAACCACAGGTACAACACGTACTACACGGACGCAGCTGTGTATGCAGAGGCGACCGGGCAGCGCTACCAAAGGAGGTACGCCCTGGCAGTCGTGAACGCGATCAGCCAACATCAAATTACTGCGTCGGCCACGGCAGGATCCCCCACCTCGGCTGAAATATTAGCAGTGGCGATCGCACCCGCTCACCCGGAGCGTTCGCAAAGGGTCTCGGTCGTGGTCACGGACTCCCAGGAGACATGTCGCATGTTTCTCAAGGGCCACGTGACTGCGGCTAGCCTCGCGATAATCCCCAAATCCTTCAACCACCATCATCGCCTACTCTAGTGCCCGGGCCACGCGGGGGTACAGGGGAACGAAAAGGCTAACGCGTTAGCTCGAGGGTTCACTAACCGAGTGACGACGTCCTCTTCTAACCCCAACCACTAGCACTATCCCTCACAAAATTCCACCAATTTAAATGCCAAAGACATCCTTGCTCATCACCGTGGAGTCCGCAGAAAATACCCGCCGCCTCACCCACAACATAGCGGGGAAGAGGCCGCCGATTGGCGTAAAATACAGACAGGGGTATTCCCCCATTTAAAATTGCTAAACGCCATGTATCCCACTCGTTATTGGGCCAACTGTCCTTGGTGCGGTGGCATACCTTCCCTATTACATATAACCCGGGAGTGCACTAAGCACCCTCATAGGCCGAAAACCAGCAAAACAATGGAGCAGTGGGAGGCACAACTCGCCCGCTCCGACCTGGCAGGACAAAAGTCCTTAATTAACCAGGTCAGGCAGGCGGCAGAGGCCAGTGAGGCTCTGGACTGAGAGGCTCCGACCACCCCTTCTTCAAATCCTTTCCATTTCAATAAAGTTTCTATTTCTATTTCTGCCAGTTCTAACTGTAGAGTTGGAGGCTTTCATACATTAGCGTTTCTTAATGAGATCTTTCGTCTCCTGCGATGGCTTACTGGTAGTCAACGACCGATTTTTCGGACCCTCTAGGGAACGTAAGAACGTCCGAAAACCCAGGCAATCCGAAAAAATGAATGCGCGCAAAAGAACGCACATTTTTTTTCTTTTTTTCTCGGATCTAGAGGTAAAGGGCGAAGTACCAGGCTTCCGAAACCCTGCCAAAGCATCAGTGAAGTGGCTATAAAAAGAGGCGTTCAGGAACTCTGTATGCAGCCGACTGCCGGTTTATTATGTACATGTGCATCGTCGGGCAGCCGGTGTTATTGCTGCAGTGACTTGAAGAACTTGTTGATTGTTGTTTGGACGGCGTTCCGGTTGCATGCGATCATATTCGCATCGATCTGAGCAAGGGTCATGTCAGCACTGTACACCGATGAATGAGTCAACAGTGCTCGCGTCAACTCGGCGCTTGTAGGCGGCGCAGGCGTTGGCTCCTCATTTTCAAATCGGAGTCTTCTGAATCCCCCACAACCTGACGGACTATTTCCTCGTCAGTCAGTTCTGCGCAGAAGTCGAGCTCGTTGTCAGCGTCAACAAACTGTTCAAAAGCTATTTCCGTGGGTATGGAAACCCCAGCAAAGCGGAGGTCGTTGATCACGTCGTCCATAGGCGCCGAACTCCTTGCTCACGCCAGCCTGCGATCGGCCACTCACGACTTGCGTAATAATGACAGCTTTCTTCTTCATCGTTAACCGACGGTACTGCTTTCCGCGCTTCGATGCCATCGGCGAGGACGATGAAGACGGAGTGGGGGCCATCGAAGGCAAGCGAAATCCTCAAGTTGCGAACAGTGTAGTTCGCTGACGAGCGTCGAAGCGCCTAGGCCTAGTGTCGCAGAGCACACTTGGCACAACTGCACAACCACACACCACGCTAGCCAAAACTACAGTGTTCTAGTACACTGTACCAAAACGTATCCGGCGCAAACAATCGAAATGGCGCCGCTCCGAAAATGGAAGTGCGTCATGAACATAGCCAGCGTGGCCAGACCAAATCGGCGTGTGACGGCTAGATTCGGCTAATTGTGGTTCAAAGCGGTGATATGCTTCGGCTGCAAGTCGATTTCCTTCGCAAGGGCGCTGCGCGAGGAGATGAAGGACCTTCCGTCGCGTCAAAAAGTCCGGAAAATTAGACGGGGGGGAGGGGGGGTTCGAGCGTCCGAAACTTCAGATGTCCTTATACATTGATTCTATGGGGCTCGTGGCGGTGCCGCGAAGACGTCCGAAATATCAGGCATGTCCGAAAATTTGGGCGTTCGAAAATTCAGTCGTTGACTGTATCCTGTCTAACGAAGTTACCACCGACTTCTATTGCACACTCCTTAATGATGCCCATAAGATTGTCGTTCATTACTTCAACACTAAGTTCCTCTTCCTGAGTTAGAGCCGAATACCTGTTCTGTAGGTTGATCCGGAATTCCTCTATTTTCCCTCTTACCGCTAACTCTTTCATTGGCTTCCTATGTACCAGTTTCTTCCGTTCCCTCCTCAAGTCTAGGCTACTTCGAGTTCTTACCATCCTATGGTCACTGCAGCGCACCTTGCCGAGCACGTCCACATCTTGTATGATGCCAGGGTTAGCGCAGAGTATGAAGTCTATTTCATTTCTAGTCTCTCCATTTGGGCTCCTCCACGTCCCCTTTCGGCTAACCCGCTTGCGGAAGAAGGTATTTATTATCCGCGTATTATTCTGTTCTGCAAATTCTACTAATAACTCTCCCCTGCTATTCTTAGAGCTTATGCCATATTCCCCCACTGACTTGTCTCCAGCCTGCTTCTTGCCTACCTTGGCATTGAAGTCGCCCATCAGTATAGTGTATTTTGTTTTGAATTTACGCATCGCCGATTCCACGTCTTCATAAAAGTTTCGACTTCCTGGTCATCATGACTGGATGTAGGGGTGTAGACCAGTACTACCTTCAATTTGTACCTCTTATTAAGTTTCACAACGAGACCTGCCACCCTCTCGTTAATGCTATAGAATTCCTGTATGTTACCAGCTATATCCTTATTAATCAGGAATCCGACTCCTAGTTCTCGTCTTTCTGCTAAGCCCCGGTAGCACAGGACGAGCCCGCGTTTTAGGACTGTATATGCTTCATTTATTCTCTTGACCTCACTGAGCCCTGTTATATCCCATTTAATGCCCGCTAATTCCTCCAATAGGACTGCTGGACTCGCCTCACTAGATAACGTTCTAGCGTTAAGCATTGCCAGGTTGAGATTCCAATGGCGGCCTGTCCGGATCCAGTGATTCTTAGCACCCTCTCCTGCGTCACAGGTCTGACCGCCGCTGTGGTCAGTTGCTTCGCAGCTGCTGGTGAGTGAGAGCCGGGGTTTGATTGTTGTATTCATATAGGAGGTTGTGGCTAAGTACTTCACCAGGGTAGCCAATCCGGCTCTGGTGAGGGAGTGCGTTACCGGTGCTGGTCACCGGGATCGGGCCGCACTCCAGGCCTGTTTATGCAATTTTATCAACATGCCAATTTTTTTTTTTGATCCGGTGGAAAATTTCACGGCACTAGGATTTGAGCCATGGTCCTTTTGCACGCGAGGCAGATGCTCTACCTCTACGCCATCGCTGCTTATACCTACTGCAGCCCTATTGGGCTATTGCAGGAGTCGGTGTGAAAAGCAGAACAGTGACAAATAACAGGGGCAATGTCAGCAATAGAGTCCAAATCAAAATAACTACCTATTCAATAGTCGCTAAAGTAAGTTTACAGAGAACGAGTAGGACCAGGCAAAGAATTCCAATAAGCA
Organism: Dermacentor albipictus; assembly: GCF_038994185.2. Lineage (NCBI taxonomy): Eukaryota > Metazoa > Arthropoda > Arachnida > Ixodida > Ixodidae > Dermacentor > Dermacentor albipictus. The sequence continues at coordinate 182,030,861 of NC_091821.1, read as the reverse complement.
ATTACACGGTGAAAGAAGCTGTGTTTAAAGATGTTCGCACAGGCAAAATAATACGCGATGTTTAGGTAATGGTGACTTCTACTATTAGATGGTTTAGCAGGAGTTAGGTAATTATTTGTTGAAATCTGGCAAGAGGAGTTAATAATGCAATGCAGAAACTTCAGTGAAACCGTGCGTCGGCGATCCGAGAGTGACTGCAAGCCTAGGATGAAAGCGCTGTGAAAGGTGAAAAATCCCTGTCGAACCTGCGGCATATGAAGCGAACCGCTTTCTTTTGTATGGCCCCAATTTGATTAATGCCACGTTGTGCGGATTCCAGACAGGAGAAGCATACAAGGTCTGTTAGAAAAGTATCCGACCTTATTTTTAAAAAAAATTTGTTTCCGAACACCTGGTGGATATGAAACAAGCGCACTTGCATCAGCCGACCTTGAACCTTCGCGCGCATGCGCGATGCGCGCGAATTTTTTCTCGCCTGTCGATAGCGTTAGTCGCTGGGACGTAGTGTTTGAGTGAGGCAGTGCGCAGTGCTCTCGTCTGTTTTTATTGCAAGGAAAATGGCAGAGCGACTGGAGCAGCGCTACTGCATCAAATTTTGCCATAAACTGGGCGACTGCCAAGTGGAAACCATTCGGAAGATTCAGGCGGCTTTCGGTGACGATGCTATGAGCAGCACACAGATTAGGGAGTGCTACAACCGGTTTAAAGACGGCCGCACGTTGCTGGAGAGCGAGCCACGCTTCGGTCGGCCATCAACATGCCGAAAGTAGCAGGTCATTGCCGAAGTGAACATTGTGGGGATGCGGGACCGTCGTGTGACTATCCGAGAAATTGCGGAAGAGGTGGGCATCAGCACTTTTTCTGCACATTTCTTTATGACCGAAGATTTGGCCATGAAGAGAGTTGCGGCAAAATTCGTGCCGAAGCTGCTCACGGTGGAGCAAAAGCAACTTCGTGTTGAAGTCTCACAGGACATGCTGGATTCCCCAAACAGTGAACCCCGACTTCATGAACACCATGATCACTGGCGACGAGTCGTGGGTGTACGGGTACGACCCGGAAACCAAGTCCCAGTCGTCACGCTGGAAGCATTCCACGTCACCAAGACCAAAGAAGGCCCGCTAAGTACGCAGCAACGTCAAAGTGATGCTGACTGCTTTCTTTGACTCCCGCGGTGTGGTACACCACGAGTACGCATCACAGGGTCAAACAATCACCAAAGAGTACTACAGGGATGTCCTCCGTCGCCCACGTGATGCTGTGCGGCTCAAGAGACCGGATTTGTGGTGAACAGGAAATTGGCGCATCCGTCACGACAATGCTCCTGCACATTGCTCGCTCTTGATTTAGACTTCCTTGGCGAAAAACCAGACTCCTGTAGTTCAACAGGCTCCTTACTCTCCTGATACGGCCCTCTGCGACTTCTGGCTGTTTCCCAAAATCTAGAAGCCATTGAAAGGAGCGTGATTTCAGACAAGAGAGGACATTATGGCTGCAACAACAGCTGAGCTAAACGCCATTCCTAAAGAGGCCTTCTCGGAATGCTTCCAACAATGGCAGAACCGCTGGGAGAAGTGTGTGGAGTCCCAAGGAGGCTACATTGAGGGTGGTTAGGTTTCCAACGCTCCAGTTATGCCATTTTTTTTTTTTCTGTGGCCAAAGGTCGGATACTTTTCTAACAGACCTCGTATTCTACTAGAGGCCGAATTAGATATTTATACATCACTCATTTATTATCCATTGGGGCTGTGGTCAATGTGAGGCGCAGATAGCCGAACTTTTTCAGTGCCTTTGAGGTTAGTAAATATGTGTGTTTGGACCAAGACATACTGGGTGTGAAAACAAGACCAAGGTATTTATATTCACTAACCCTCTGAATGGGATTATTAGTTTTGTAAGAAAAAAAAACGCAAGGCGCCGTTTTATTAGTGAAAGTGATAATTAACGACGGTTTTACTGGTGTTAATTGTCATTTGCCAGGTAGCGCACCAAGAGCTAAAATTAGAAAGTGATTTTTGTAGTTATAAATGGTCATAAAAGCAGGAAACTTTATGATGTAATATGCAGTCGTCAAACGTAAATATGTAAATTTGAGGTTGTGTGACGAGGCAAATCATTAATGAAGCTAAAGAAAAGCAACGGACCCAGCACGGAACCTTGTGGCACTGTTGAGGGTACTTCTGCCACCCTGGAATTAGCTTTGTTAAAGGACGCAAAATAAGATCGATGGGAAAGAAAACAAATTCCAGCTGAGAAGGCGGGGATTGTTAAGGGTGGCGTCAAGTTTATACATCAATTTTGAATTAATCGCTGTATCGAATGCCTTTGAAAAGTCAATAAAGATTGCGTCAGTTTGGTTGCCCGCGTCGAGGTTGATACAAATGTCATTCGTAAATTCACTTAGCTGCGTTAATGTGCTGAATCCGCGTCTGAAGCCGTGCTGGACATTAGCTAGTAATTTGTGACTCAAGGTATTCCACAATGTGTGTGTAAATAATGTGTTCTAATATTTTACACGAGTGGGAGGTTAAAGAAATCGGTCTATAATGAGATATAACATGCTTGTCACCGCGGTGTTGAATAAAGGAAGAATTGGAGCCATTTTTCCAGGATGAGTGTACGGTAGATGATTCCAGGGACTTGTGAAATATGATAGTAATGTAACGACAGGTCCATAATGAGTACCGTACCAAAAACAAGTTTGGAATGCCGCCAGGTCCAACAGACTTCTTAATATCGAGTTTCAATATTAAGTTCAAAACACTTCCTTCGGTAACGGTAGTGCCACTGATGGACTCACTGTGAGCAGTGGTGTCTGTTTGGATGACGTTTTCACGAGTAAAAAACATACTGGAAATACTCATCAAATAAATATAATATATGAAATGGATAATTGGTAAAATCATTGTTAATCACCATAGAAACAGCTGTCGTATCATGTGATGAAACAGACGACCATAATTTACGTGGTTTAGTTTTTAGTAGGTCCTGCAGCTGCACACGGAAAAATAAATCCTCAGCGGAGTTAATTTTCAATCTAAGTTCCTCTTTGGCGTTAATGAAACTTATCATGGCTGCCTGATTGTTTGAGCGCCTTTTACACCTTAGCCTATTTACACACCGTGTTAGATGTAATATATATCTCGTCATCATTTGTTCGGAATAGTAGAATAATAAACGTACCGTAAGTACTGACTGTAAATAGTAGGGCTATTTTTTTTAACCTACACTTCGTGCAGGCTCCAAGTGTAGTGGCGGGCAGAGGCCATGACGTCGTGCGCTGCGCTTGGCTGTTGCCAATCAGAGCAGACTGCGCGTTATCTTCTCCATATCGGCAGACGAAAAACGCCGGACTCTGCACTTACTGGCTGCGTATATGCCCTTGCCTGAAACTAAAAGCCAATGTACAAATTTCCTTTCAGCAACAAAACTAGACAAACTGCAGCTAAATACATCGCGAATGCGCAGCGCATGAAGACTTTTACATGTATGCTGACTGTACCATCCATGAGTAAGATAGTTTTATCTTGGAAGATTTGCTCACCTTCCTCTGTGACACACGGTCGCACTAGCACTTCGCTGCAATCCCTTCATTTTTATCGTCATATCAGCGCCGACAGTCGCAGAAAAAATGGCGCCACGTGTTTGCAACGCCAGCCTGTTTGCCTGCTAACTACACTGCTATAAACTGCTGCACTGTCACGCTACCATTGCTATTAAAAAAAAATGTTTTCGTGTAGGTGGGCGGGGCCACGCTTTTTCCACACCACATTAAAAAAAAAAGGTACAACCATCCCACTCTGTGAAGATGGAATGGCAGCGAAAGCTGAGGAAAGTCAAAGCTCTCAAACGAAAAGCGAAGTGCTTTCGCTGCCATTCCATCTCCACAAAGTGGAATGGTTGCCATTTGTTCGTTCAGCATCGCAGGAACGTTCTTCGTCGGTGGTCGTTTCGCGCCGGCGCCGTGTACATTCTCGTTGCTGTTCCCTCCGGCGCTCCTCGTACGCATGTTGTTCTTCGGGTGTACAAACTATACCTGTCCGCTCCATCGATAACGCAGCTGTATTTAGCGCCGATAGCTCTCCTGCTTATATACTGCGATAACTTTGACGGCACGCTATTTTTCACGGCGAGCGTTCTAATTTGTTCCGCATTTTCACACCTGCGCCGCCGCACTGCACCACGGACGTGATTACTCTCAAAGTAAACAATGAAACCGATTGTGTAAGGGTTTGTTTCTGTTCGCGGACGCAGAAAAAAGCTACGGAAGGTTAGTCATATACAGCTGTTGCTGTAAACAAATGGCGACTTCCTACACTGGCTACGCTCGTGTCACCAGCGTATTACAATATCAACGTATAAGGATATATAAAAGTGCAGGATAAAATAAAGGTACAAAAGGACCGGACAGTTGACGGGGCAAAATGTTCGAGGCAGCTATAGCACGAGGCAGAGCTGGAAAATTGCCTGGGATATATCCTGTGAATGTCTTCCGCATCACACGAAAGAGAGGCAATGCGCACGTTGAGATCTCGCGCGGGCTGCATGCCTTCTGCGGCAGCGGCCGCCAAACCCCTCGGCCTAACAGCGCGATCGTGAGGCAGCCAGGCGCACACCGCATGAGTGCCAAATTGGACGGCTGAAGTAAAACCTGCCAGCTCGCGCAATCTCGGAGGCCATGCGCAGCAGACGCAGCTACGCGATCGCGCCCGTGTGCTCCAGTCTGACCGTGCTTCATGGGGCGGATCGCGGTCTTTGTCACGTCTGCACCAGCTTGACCGATGGATAGTAGCCAAATATAGATTAATTGGGCATTTCGAAGCGCTGTCAATAGCAATAGTACGTGTCTGGGCTTATATCCGAGGTCATACCGAGTAGCCGCGCGTTCCAGATACTGCATCAGTTCCTGGAAGCGGTAACGGCGGCGTTTCACCCTTTCTCTGTCTCTCTCTCTTATTGTTATTGTTGTTGCCAGTTTCGGTATTTGAAACAGCTGTTTTTGCGAGCTTTTCGTGACGCTTCCGCTCGTATTTCAAGCCCCAAATTTCGAGCGGAGGCTCTTCCAAAATTTTGTTTCCGTTCGCCTTTAAAGGGTCCCTCATCAGGCCATATAGCAAATCTTGGTTATACGCTGGAAGTTGTTACTTGCCCTCTAAGGAGTGTTTTACCGCAAGTAAATTTGTTCATTTATTGCAGAGATAGAAATATTTGAACTGCCGCATACCTATATGATTTCACCAGGCGCACGTCACTGCCAACATATCACTCTCTCCAATTGCCCCCGTCTAGCCTCCGCAAGCAAAATTCCTTCCCTGCGTTATCCCATGCCGGAGCCGGAGGATCGCGTGACGGATACGTTAGGGAGACTCCTCCTTTCTTTTTTTTTCTCTCGCTCCCCCTTTCTCGCGTTTTTGCTGAGTGGTGCGCTTCCGGTGACAGTCTCGCGCGCGAGCTCTGTTGCGTTCGCGCAGCGCACGATTTTGCTCGCTCTGCGTGAGAACACCTGATTAGCGGTATAACTCAATGCCACAGTCATGAACACTGAGGCAGACACAAGCGGATCAAAGAGCACGATCGCGCATTGGAACCGGGTAGAAAATGGTAGATAGTTTCGTTTTCTGCGCGCTCGACTGCACGATGTGGAAACAAGCAGACGAAACGAAGTACTGTAATGGGGTGTATTGAACAGTTCAGATGGTAGCGTCTGTTCGTAACCGAGAAGGCAGGTGACGCAGAGCAGGAACAGCTGGTTGCCCAAACGGCTCACACTCGTGCTAAGCACTGGCGATCCGGCTGGCCCACTGGTTGCACTGCAGGCATGGAACAGACGATCTGGCTGGCCTTGTCCTTGTGCTCTTCTTCTTCATTACAGTTGCCCCCGGTGCAAAAGCGGAGCCATCCTGGTGACTTACGACGTGGAGACGAGCGGGTCATAGAATTGTTTCAGGCGGCGAACGTAAACAACATCCCGTCCACGGCGGTGCTTGTCGGATGTCGGTATAAGCGGCTCTATGACATAGTTGACCGCAGAGGTGCGTTCGACGATGCGGTATGGTCCATCATACTGCGAGAGAAGTTTTGTTGAAAGTCCAGGCGTGGTAGAAGGCACGGACAACAAGACGAGTGTGCCGGGAGCGTAGTTCGGATTCGTAGCGTCGCCATCATGATTGGCTTTTTGTCGTTGTTGGTCGGCGGAGGTGAACTTTAGGGCTAATTGACGGCATTCCTCGGGCGGCTGAAACGGGAGCATACTCTGACGTGTCTGGTATATAAGGCAAAACCGTATCGATGGTATGGGAAGGACCGCGACCGTAGAGAAGAAAGTATAGAGAAAATCATGTAGTACTTTGTGTAGCCGTATTATATGCGTACGTGACAAATGGGAGGATGATGTCCCAGTTTGTATGCTCCGATGAAACGTACATGGTGAGCATATCGCCAAGGGTGCAATTGAAACGCTCCGTAAGCTCGTTAGTTTGAGGATGGTACGCCGTGGTGGTCCGGTGAACTATGCGGCATTGAGCAAGCAGAGCTTCAACCACCTGCGACAAAAACACACGGCCTCTATCACTCAGCAGCTCCCGAGGTGGGCCATAACGAAAAATGAAACCATGGAGCAGAAAGGATGCAACGTCACTGGCGGTCGCTGCACGTAGAGCAGCGGTTTTAGCATAGCGTCTAAGGTGATCAACTGCGACAATAATCCATCGTTTTCCAGCTGGTCTTAGCGGGAGGGGCCCGTACAGGTCAGTTTCCACACGGTCGAAGGCACGAGCAGGGCACGGAAGCGGCTGTAATAAACCGTGGGCCGGATGAGGCGAAGATTTGCGGCGTTGGCATTGCGGGCACGAGCGGACAAGCTTTTGGACAAGAGTAAACATTCCTCGCCAGTAGCAAGCTTGCCGCAGGCGCTCATACGTCTTCAAAACGCCTGCATGTGCACATTGTGGGTCAGTATGAAAAGACGTGCACATGTCGGAACGCAAAGTCCTAAAGATAACCAGAAGCCACTTGCGACCATCGGGTTGGTAGTTGGTGCGTCGATACAAGAGGTTATCACGGACAGCAAAATGGGCAGCCTGGCGACGCACGGAAAGGGAGATGGGAGATGCAGGCGAGCCAGAAAGGAGATCCAAAAGAGAGGCCACCCAAGGAGCCTTGTGCTGCAGAAGGGCAGCGGATTGGGCGAGTTGGTGTTCCACGGTAACAATAAGATTCAAACAGCGCTAGACGACAGGACCAGAAAGAGGAGGAGGTTCAGCGCCGTGTTTGTCTCCTCCTCTGTCTGGTCCTGTCGTCTAGCGCTGTTTGAATTTTATTGTTACCATGGATCCTTGTGCTGTTCTGATGCGAAGGTGTCGATGTCGACCGAGGATACCGCCTCAGTGGTGAAGAGGGAGGCCGTGTCGGCTGGCAGCGGAGAGCGGGACAGAGCGTCAGCGTCAGTGTGCTTGCGACCTGAGCGGTAGATGACGTGTATGTCGTATTCTTGAATGCGCAGAGCCCAGCGGGCAAGGCGTCCAGACGGGTCTTTTAAAGAGGATAACCAACAAAGGGCGTGATGCCCAGTAACCACATTGAAAGGCCTGCCGTATAAACAAGGGCGAAACTTCCCGAGTGCCCAAACGATGGCCAGGCATTCTTTTTCTGTGGCGCTGTAATTGCGTTCCGCTTTGGTCAGCGCACGACTGAAGCAACGACGTACTCGGGGTAGCCTAGCTTCCGCTGCGCAAGGACAGCGCCAAGGCCAATACCACTGGCATCGGTATGCGCTCCAGTTCGGGCGGTGGGGTCGTAGTGTCGCAGTATAGGCGAAGACGTCAGGAGACGGCGTAAGGTCACGAACGCGGTGTCGCATGCAGGAGACCAAGAGGATAGGTCGTTGGCGCCACTTAAGAGTTGTGTCAGAGGTGATATAATCGAGGCAAAATTGCGAACAAAGCGTCTGAAGTATAAGAACAGAGGCCGATGAAGGCGCGGAGTTCTTTGAGTGTCTTAGGTTTAGGAAACTCTGCCACAGCGTGAAGTTTTGATGGGTCGGGGCAAATGCCGCCTTGTGATACGATGTGACCTAGAATCATGAGCTTGCGCGTGGCGAACTGGCACTTTTTCAGGTTTAGTTGCAGGCCTGCGTTGGTCAAGGACGTCAACACTTGCCTAAGGTGAAGAAGATGCGTGCTGAAATCACGGGCGAACACAACGATGTCGTCGAGGTAGCATAAACACGTGCTCCATTTCAGGCCGCTCAAGTTATTGTCCATCATTGGTTCAAACGTAGCAGGTGCATTGCATAGGCCAAATGGCATCACATTAAATTCGTATAAACCATCTGGAGTAATGAATGCAGTTTTAGGGCGATCAACTGCTGACATCGGGACCTGCCAGTAGCCCGAGCGTAAATCCAACGAAGAGAAGAATTCAGCACCTTGCAAGCTATCCAGAGCGTCGTCAATGCGCGGTAGAGCGTAGACGTCTTTTCGCGTTATCTTATTAGGACGGCGATAATCGACGCAGAACCGAATGGAACCATCTTTTTTTGTGACGAGAACCACCGGTGTTGCCCACGGGCTACTGGAAGGTCGAATGACGCCACGCTGAAGCATGTCGTCCACGTGCTCACTGGTCACCTGACACTCCTTGGCGGAGACGCGGTACGGGCGCTGCCGCAATGGTGCGTTGGAGTCAGTGTCGATGTGGTGGCTGGCGGTTGACGTGCGGCCCGGAGTAGGCTGAGCGACATCAAAAGAAGAACGGAACTCGGCAAGCAGGTGAAGAAACTGGGAGTGCTGCTCGGAGGTACGGTCATCGGCAATGAAAGGTGTGAATAAGTCAGGTGATGGCGGAGCAGAAGTGGAAAGTGCACAGAAGTCAGTGAGCTCTGCATACGAAGCATCCGGCACGTCGTACGTTATAAACATGTCATCAAGATGCTGAACACGGCCAAGTGCTTCGCCGCAAAGAGCCTTCAGGGTTGTAGGAAGCGGATTGCAGATAACGATCGAGCTGAAACCGGCTGAAATGTCAAGCGTGGCGAAAGGGAGGGGGAACGTCTTTGCGGGTTATGAAGAGTTCCGAGGGAGTGAAGAGGACAGCGCCTTCAGAGATAGCGCCACATAAGACGGGAACAAGGGAAGACGAGTACGGCGGTATGGCGATGTCTTCCCAAAGGACTAGCTTAGCGGGAAGAGAAGTGGCGCCGACGAGGGGCACGTCACACAGAGGCGGTAATTCGACTTCAGCACGTGCACAATTGATGACGGCGTCATTTCGCGAAAGAAAGTCCCACCTCAGTATCACGTCGTGAGAGCAGGACTGCAGAACCACAAACTTCACAATATAGAGAACGCCCTGAATAACAACTCTAGCTGTACATGCTGCTGAAGGCTGAACTGGCTGTGCGCTTGCTGTGCGAAGAGAAAACCCAGAAAGTGGCGTCGTAACTTTTCGTAAAGCGCGAGAGAGTCGTTCGTTTAGGACAGACACGGCCGCTCCAGTATCAATTAGCGCAACGGTAGGGACGCCGTCAACAGTAAGGTCGACAACGTTCGAAGGCGGCATTGAAGGACTTGTACAGATCGATGGCGACGCAGTTCCTGCCTCTTGAACTGCGGCGCTTAGTTTTCCTCTTGCGTGGGTGAAGGGCACCGACGCATGGGGGACAACGAGCGGCGACGCGGGGAAGGTGAACGACGTGTAAGGACCGGGCGCTCGGCTGGTGGCCTTGTTCGACTGCCGACTAAAATAAGTGTCGTGGAAAGGTTGTACGTCGGCGTAGGGAACCGACTGCACAAGCCCATCAGAGTGCAGCGTGGGGCGGCGGCAGAGTCGTGCAACATGGCCGGGAGTATACCGCAGGCATAACATATGGGCCTGTTTTGCGTGCGCCAAGGATTAGCAAAGGCAGGAGTAGGTTGATGAACGGTATAACCAACGAGTATTATCAACGGGTGGTAGCGGCCGAGGATGTAGCGCAACGAGTGGTTGACGAGGAGGCTGCGCGGCGACGGATGCATAAGTAAGTGGCGCGGCGACAGGGTACTGCTGATGCTGCATTGGTAGAGCCTCAGCAACTTGGTCTTCAATAACCCGCCGGAGCGTAGGGGCGAGCTGTGTAGGAGGCTCTTGCGGCAGCGGCTGCTGACGTGCAACTTCGTTCCGCACGAAAGCTTGGATTTGTGTGAGCAACGGGGAGCGATCAGAGAAGACTGTCATGTAAGAGAGGGCCTCGTCAGCCACTGAGGGGCGCCTGGTCAACTCGCGCTGCCTCCTCAACTCGTCGTAGCTTTGGCACAAGTTTATGAGCTCTGCTACGGTGCGCGGACTCTTGGCGATCAACATTTGGAAAATGTCATCGGCGATGCCCTTCAAAATGTGCTTCAATTTGAAATTTTCGGGCATAGAAGCATCCACACGTTTGCATAGGTCGAGCACCTCTTCGATATAACACGTGAATGTTTCACCGGGTTGTTGCGCTCGCTCTCGTAACCGCTGCTCGGCACGCAACTTGTGGACGGCGGGGCGACCGAAAACTGCAGCGAAACTGGTCTTGAACGCGGACCAGGATTGAAAGTCGGCTTCGTGATTTTTAAACCAAAGGTGAGCCACTCCCGCAAGGTACAAGATCACGGCATTTGACTTGGTGATATCGTCCCATCGATTGTGCAAGCTCACCCGTTCGTAGGTAGACAACCAGTCATTGACGTCCTGTTCATCCGTACCGCTGAAAACCGCTCGATGGCGTTGCGGGACAGCGCCAGAGCATGCAACGGAGGGTGGCGTCGGCGTCGGCTGGGGAGAGTCGGGCATAACGGGAGGCAAAGTCCGAGACCGGAGTTCCAGGGTGTAGATGTTCTTGAATACCCCGCACCTCCACCAATTGTAATGGGGTGTATTGAACAGTTCAGATGGTAGCGTCAGTTCGTAACCGAGAAGGCAGGTGACGCAGAGCAGGAACGGCTGGTTGCCCGAACGGCTCACACTCGTGCTAAGCACTGGCGATCCGGCTGGCCCACTGGTTGCACTGCAGGCATGGAACAGACGACCTGGCTGGCCTTTTTCTTTTGCTCGTCTTCTTCATTATAGTACGTCCCTCTTGCTACGACACGGAGTAACAGGGTCGATGTGTACCGTGTACTTCGGAGTCTTTTGTTGCGTCGTGTCTGTTTGTACGAGGCACCCTGCATACGTTCTTTTATGTATGTTTGCATTGCACCTGAGTGCTTGCATGCACGTCTAAAGGCCCGTAACGACGGCGCGCGTGCTGGTAAGTGTTGACTTTCGGTGGCAGTAACAACAGCTACCAGAACGAACGTCGGGTGAGTTGACGAGTTGTAGGGCGGGCCGATGTGCCAAGTACGCGCGCTAAGACCAAAATGTATCTTCTTCGTTTCACAGTGGGGCCTATGGTGCTCAATGTTAGCGTTTTCTTATCTCATCTTTTTCCAAGCTCAAGTTGTGCTGCATTCGCCCACCTCTTGGTAGCGGGGTTGGAGGTGCCCCAGGGAAGGGATCCTGCGCAGTCAAGTACAGGCGCAGTCCGCGCCGTGTACGATAGGAAACGTATCTGAGGAGCCTTTATCTGTTAAAGCTGTAATAATGTAAGAGCATGATAGAAAAAAAAGACCAAAGTGCCGCGAATGCTCGTTGATGCTCGTATATTCCAAGACAAGCATCACTGCAAAGCATAAGGGTCGATGACGCTGGACGTGCCGTCAACACATGGAATAAAAAGAACAAAGGTGTGATAATAGGCATCAGACATACATCAATCAATTTAACTAAGAAAAAAAACTGTATTCACTGATAAGGTTCGTCCGTTTTTGTGGTATGTGCTACATATTGAGAGTGCAATGGTTCTAGGCTGTGTAAGCGGCGTTTCCCTTGTTTCATTTCTTTCTGCGGTGATTTTCTGCGTATGCGATAAGGGAGAAATAAATATGCGGTACATGTATGCTTATCTTTCCAGTAAAAGGTCAGTTCAGTGTCTAGTTTCGCTGCTTCCGCAAATGTCAATATATGCCAATTATCCCAAATGTAGATATCGCATCGAGTTTCGACGTAGTGAAATGCATTTAGTATAGAAGTACGGTTTAAGACATCCGGTGTCTGGGACCGTATGCGCCGTCCTCGTTATACTTGGTCTTTTTAAAACAAGTTTCCCAAACGGTGCTTTTCTTTTTCTCTTTTTCTTTTCTTCCTTTTTTTCTTTTTTTGAGAGAAAAAGCAGATGCTTAATTTGTACGCTGCACTGATGCGTAGAGTAGCTTCATTTTGTTATATAGCTCTTGTTATTGGACAGCGCTTGTCAGTCTTCCTTCACGTCCGTCTTGTTTGTTAGCACTGTTACCGTCTTTACGAATGAACGCCAACCAACTAGGGCAGTTTGCCGCATTACTACAATACATATGTGGTTCGCATATGCAGGCGTTGCCGCACTAAGGATCAAAAATGAAAGAGAAGGAATTACTTGGCGAATAAGTATGTGGTTCACATTCTAATGCAGGTATTTATGCACACACACACACACACACAAGCACACATTAATTACACTAAAGGAAGAAAAGGGGTGGGGGAGTCACTTTTCAATAAAAGTACGGCAGCATGTATCTGCGCAAAACCCGCCGTGCCTGCTCAGTGGCTATGTAGGGTGTTCGGCTGCCGAGCATGAGGTCGCGGGATCGAATCCCGGCCACGGCGGCCGCATTTCGATGGGGGCGGAATGCGAAAACACCCGTGTACTTAGATTTAGGCGCACGTTAAAGAACCCCAGGTGGTCGAAATTTCCGGAGTCCTCCACTACGGCGTGCCTCATAATCAGAAAGTGGTTTTGGCACGTAAAACCCCATAATTTAGTGTATCCGTACAAAATGGAGAAATAAAAAAAAAAGCACACTGGGTGAAGTGGTGTCGCACATCAAGACACAGTGAGGAAGGGGATGATATCAGAAACATGGACCAGACGGTTTCTAATATTCTTTGCCTGGACTAGCAAGGGGGGGGGGGGGCGGCAAGAGGGTAGATGAGTGATTCTACGAAAGAAAGGGTGTCGTGGGAAGGAAATACCATGCAATGATTTAAACTGTGTTACGCGGTGCTGATGAAGTTGACCAGTCAGGCTGGTTGGTGATTGCTGCTGCGCGTACTTCTGTCTCTCGCAGGAAACCACGACGGCCAGGACGTTGCGTGGTTGGGGGCCCAGAGTGGTGGTACTCGGGTCCGGTGGTCCTCCCTGTTGTTCTTGCTGTCAGCTGTCCTTTCTGCATTCTAGCGCTGCGCACTGCCCTTGACTTCAAAGGAACTCTCCTTGCTATCTCATTTTAGCCTGCGAACAAAGCGTTATACGCGCACTGAACACAGCGTGTAAGCAAGATGCCCACCGATTGATACTCAACGATTCACGCGCGAGGGGCGTGGGATAGTTGCAGTGTCAGTAGTCAATCAAGCTTACGAAGCACGTCATGCGCGTATATGCAAAGCAGAAACTCTAGCGCATGCATGTTATGCTTGTTCTCTTGCGCATTTTTATACCTGCCTTCGGATGTATTTTCTTGTTATTGAAACAGGGTGGCAATAGTTTCTCGCAGCGTCCGAGTGTATTTTTCTCTCTTCTTACGTATTGACCAACGAGCCAATGCGGTGATCGCGACTTTCTCGTGGATGGGAGTCGTAAAGGTAGGTAGGTCTCCTCTATTTTTGAATTTTTGAATTCTCTAGTCTCCACCCGGTCCTGATATTTATTTTCGGACGCATGCAGATGGGGGTATGCAAGAACCTCGAAAAATGTAGCGATTTAAAGATTACTACATATAGTCAACCATATTGATAGAACAGAAGGAAGTTTAATGCGAGGGAAAGTGGAGATGTCGGACGGAGCATGCCTCTCTCCTACTATACTATGCATTGTGGCGAATGGAAGTGGGAAATCAACCACGTTGAAAACTGGATCGTCGCCATGTTTATGACACACTTGCCGGCCATCCCTAGCTGTATGCCTTTCATAAAGTCCTGTTATCTGTGAAGATAACGGGTAACGTAACCCACTATTACATAGAATGTTGGGGAAGTAAGAAAGCACACACTTCAATGTCGATACGATGCTGTTCACCTTTAAAAAAAATTTCGGGCCGAATCATTCATATGGTGGCGGATTAGACAGCGAAGCTGTCTATCGCAGATACTATATAGCCGAACTCCGCGCCCAGAAACATTCTCTTGAATTTGGAACTTGCGCCGGTGAAACTCGAAGGAAGTGGCAACTCAAGCTTCTGCCTCTTGGACGCAGACTACTCGAACGACGTAGCTTGAAGCTTACGAGCGGCCTCCAGTGAGCGATTTTCATCGGTAGCTTGCGCGCAGCGCCGACAATTTAGACTCTCGCGCCTGCTCTCGCCGACGTTCTTCGGAGTCAAAGCCACTGACCGCATTCTCTGCTTTCGCATGGGCACGTTGTCGTTGGTTATAGTCGCGTCTCTGCTGTCGACGCCTCTCCTCGTACTCGGCTTGTTTCTCGGTAGTGCGCACAATGCGTGGTCTTCTCACTTTTCCCATTTTTGTTGGAGTTGCAACTGTTGCAATGGTCTACCTCTGCAATGCACAATCCCGTTTACACACCGCGGCGGCTACCGCGGCGCACATTCCCGTGCATACCCGCTACAATCGCCGCCCCGTTGTATTGAGGGCAGACGACAGCCGGCAACAACGGCGGCCAGCGCGGGTGCACTCCCCCACTGCGCAGGTGCGGCGCGCGGTGAAACCACGTGTCCTTCCTTTCTACTGCCCCGTACTATCGTTCGTTATATTCTTCGTTCGCTTTACGGACGTTAGCCAGCCAACACAGCAGCCCGATTCTCTGTCCGTTAGGCCATGGACTACTCGGTGACCCAAGTTGGCGTGAAAGGGGTTAGACGCGGACCGACAGACGTGCCGCAAACGGGCGAAGTTCCCAAAGAATGCTAATCGCATTAAAGAATATGAATATGAGATCCTGGGATCCTGCGAAAAAGAATGCTTGGCACATGTATGCCAATTTGAGCAAATGACACATCAGAGATAACGAAGCTGTACAAAAGAGTTCTGGCAACCTTCGTAGGAAGTACTAGGGGTCTGTTTGCTGGTTGTCTTTAGTGATGATTCATCACTGGCGCACTATAGTCGGATACAACTTTAGAAAAAAGGGGGCGTTTACTCCTCCGAGGCGGGTGCACCAATGGGCGCGCATTCTGGACCGACGTCATGCGCCGGACGGCCGGTGACTTCGCCGCTTCGGTCATCTGGGCGGGGCCTCCCCTTTTTTCTAAAGTTGTATCCGACTATAGTCATGCGGTTGTTTCGGGGCTCCCACGCGTTGTTGGACCACACCGTGCGCTTTCACCGCCACAGCCGTATAAACTCCTAGTAGCCGACTCCAACGTGGAGCCGATAAAACGTGATGTGAGAAACAAAAGTTGCAGGTTACGAGCTGCCCACCGTGGTTGCTTTAAGGCTTTGGCGTTGCGCTGCTAAGCACGAGGTCGCGGGATACAGTCCAACCGCCGACCGCGGCAGCCGTATTTTGATGAGGGTGAAATGCAAAAACTTCCGTGTATCGCGCATTGGGTGCACGTTAAACAACTCCAGATGGTAAAATTAAACCCCACTATAGTAGTTCTGATTATGAGGCATGCCGTAGTCCCCCACTACGGCATGCCTCATAGTGAGAACGTGATTTTGGCAAATTGAATTACTAAGTAAAAAAAAAAAAACACTGTGCAAGGAAGTGGCCGATTCGAGTGTGGTATGGGCAAGGTAACTTTCATTTTATAATCTTGAATCGTTGAGAATTTCATTTCGAAGCGACAATTTGGGACTCCGACGCAGGCTGCATTGCTAGCTGGCTGACATTTAATACCGAGCGCGCCTTCGCCGCATGAGGATGGTTGTAAGTGTCCCCAAGCAGCTTCGCTCTGGAAAAAAGAAAGAAAGAAAGGAAGTAATAAAACCGTTGACAGGTAGAGAGCGATTCGAGAGGACGAGGTGCTATTTTCCGCAGCCCTTTAGGGAGCACGTCTCGGCACTTTGGAGAAGAGGATATAAAGAGGCAAGAAGAGAGTGTCTCCAAGCTGTAAACGCGCCGCCAGCCTGCCGCTGTCCACTATGCGCAGCGACCTTCTCTCTCGTTGACAGGCACTTGGACCAGCTGCAACTACCAATTAACCCTCGCAACAAAGCACTCAATAATTCATAGACAGTCCATGGTGTGCGTCCACGGTGAGTACGAATTGGTCGAGCTGTAACGAATCGCGCTGCAACCAGCTCGTCTACGCGACGTCCTTGTGTGTGGCGTAGTGATTCGGTGGTACTGAGCCACTTCATGCTCTCCCGCGAAATTCGGTCCCCTGTGTGAATCCAGCTTGATGGCCACATGATTCTGCTGATATTATCTTTAGGGCCTCTCTAATTGCTACAATCTGTCGTCAACACATAGTAGACTGATCATTTGGGGGAATCCATAAGCAGCGAGCACAAATTCAAGGCCATGTAGTGTGTCTGAAACTGTGCTTACTAGGCTTACCGGTAGCCAGATTTTCCATCCAGGCAAAAGAGGGGTTAGATGTAAACATTTCCTCGTCGAAGGCACATCGACGCCTTGTGCTTCGGCGGTATACCGCTGTCGGTTGACATCTTTTGTCATTCTTTACATCCCCCGAAGAAAAATTTCGTTATAGTGAAGAATCGCCCTTTGTATTGCCGTACACAACATATTCGGAAACATGGCCAGCAAGAAGTCCATCTTATCGTCAAGGGTGCCGACGCTGTCCAACTGGTTACGTGCACGCGTGAGCTCGTTTCCTCCCGTTAATTTATTGAAGTGACCATTATCAGAATCTGTCTTCTTTGAAGCGACTGTCTTCTTCAAGTGAAGAAGCGCTGCAATCACGGCGCGCAGGTGGGTATGTCACGTGGTATTTTTTTTTTTTGTATTTCGCGGGCATCCGCAGTAAGCTGAAAAACACTAATACTTAATAGATATGAAGTTAGAAACTGTCTAATCGTTCGTTTTGCAAAGCGCTCTACAACTTTTTTAATTGGAAATTCTTTGCCTAACTTCGTTGCTTCAGAAGTTGCTCAATTAATCGACTAATGATCTAATTAAGCAAAATACAAAAGATATCGTGACACTAAATACAAAAGTGAGCAACACGCATTTTTTTGGTCGCGTCGTCTTGGAGCGCCTCGGCATATTTTTAAACTCGTACTAAAGTTAGCTGAAACACCCTGTATGTAATATATTATTACGCGAAGGACGAGTCAGTAAGACGAGCAACTATCTACAGGTTATATTTACAACAGCAGTTGCAGCGCTGACCGGTTAGATTCCCAGCGCGAGCCCAGTTCAGTCTTCCTCCTCATTTCTCGAGTGATGGCGCCCACGCGCCTCGTTCAAACCATCAAATACTACACACGCGTAGCAATATATATATATATATATATATATATAGATTTAACTGGGACTCAAAGTTCGTCAAGTCGGCTAAGCATGCTCATCGCATTAGTAATTTTGACCTTTATTTTCTCTGGTTGATCAATGTGGTCGACCAGAAGATCCGTCTAAAGGCAACCTTTCGACAAGCAGGTAGGGTGGGGACAGGTAGGGTGGGGTAGGGACAAGCTTAAACGCAGGTGGGAGCCACCCTAACGCAGGCTCCAGAGCCGTGCCCCTGCGGCAATGTACAGCGGGGTAAGACACGCTGGCCATGCACCGAGACACCGCGGCGCCTCGGCATTTGTGCGGGGAGTATTGTGTGTCGCTGTGGCGTCTGTGCATTTATTTCAGAGATAGTGCTCCTTGCGAGCTATAACGCTTGTGCATGTAGTATTGCAACGCTGAATGTATGGTAATGTAGCTAACTTTTCGTGCCCAATATCTGTTGCGCTGCGTTGCATAGCGCGGGGTCGCTCCCGGCTGCGGTGGCCGCATTTTGGTGGGGGCCAAATGCAAAAACGCCCGTGTACTTAGACTAAGCTGCACGTTAAAACAGGCAGGAGGCCGAACTTAATCCAAGTCCTTGGGTGCTATAACGTAAAACTATTCCAAACTTTTCTATTCCATTTCTGCAATCGGCCCTCCGCTATTCGTCAATAACTTTTTTAGACCACCCCCACTTCACCTGTCTGTCACTCGACGCCACGAAAACCGCGATAGCTCCCCATCTCATATGACGTGTACACACTGATTATGCATGATTTGACCGAACAAAAGAAAAATAGTTACTTCTGATTCGACGCCTTTTCGCCGTTAGTCCTCTGCAATTGGTCAAAAGTTTTCGGGCTGCACCCACTTCACCTGCCTGTTGCGCGACGTCAAAAAACCGCAATAACTCACCGCGTCAAAGTGACGTGTACGCGTGAAAGATACATTAATATGCCGAACAAAACTGAATTTTCTTCTGAATAGCCGCAGGCTGCCCCGTTCCGGAAGGAATAAAAGATGGTTGCCGCCGATAGTTCAGGCACTGGCTACTCGCACCTGCCGGAGAGCACGGGTTTATTTGCGTATAATAAAACTTCTTGCGTGACCGTGTAACATTTTCGAGCACTTTCGGCACGTTTACGACCTCGTTGTGCCAAGTCTTCTTCGTTGAGGATTCGTTGTAGTGTCATTCTTAAACTTCCGTTGCAAGCCGCCGCGATTTTCAGCGAGCCACCGCAAGCTAGTAAGGAAAAGTGGACCAATCGCAGACGCCGGTACCACGCTCTTCATCGGGTTATCGATTTTCAGTGCACTGGCTCGGCCCCGTCGAATACATCTCCACTTGAGCGTGCTCTTCGCCTCTTGTGAGCCAATTAGATAAGACAAGCCGCTCAGTGTAGGCAATGTTATTCGTCTTTAAAGCAAACAAAAGTGACTTCCTATGAACGAGGAGTGTGTTTGATTTGTCTGTTCAGATAACCCTGCGAGTAACGGCCCGGTGCTTGCGTTGGCGGTTACGCAAATTTGACGTCAGGAGATTGGAGTAAGAATATTTTGGAATAGTTTTACGTTATACGGCACCTT
Organism: Dermacentor albipictus; assembly: GCF_038994185.2. Lineage (NCBI taxonomy): Eukaryota > Metazoa > Arthropoda > Arachnida > Ixodida > Ixodidae > Dermacentor > Dermacentor albipictus. Next base: position 182,011,828 of record NC_091821.1, on the reverse strand, counting down.
CACTGCGGCGTGCCTCATAATGAAATCCTATTTTTGGCACGTAAAATTCCAGAATTAAAATTATCGTGTGCCAGCATTGCACCGTTTAAAAATTCTGCGGTTTGACGTGCCACAACCGCGATATTACGAGGCACGCCGTAGCGGGGGACTCGAGCACAATTTTCACCACCTGGGGTTCTTTAACGTGCACCCAATGCACGGGAAACGGACGTCTGCATTTCGCCTCCATCGAAATGTGGCCGCCGCCGCCAGGATTTAAGTATTACAGTTTTCAGCGCCGACGAACATGCGTAGGGAGCGCGCCCGTGCACGCCCGTCCTGCATTTGCGGGGAGCACCAATACCAAAGGAAACACCCGGTCAGTATAACGACTACGTAACTAATTTGCTGATGCGTGCTGGTAGTACTTACCCCGCGAGTATAAAGTAATGGAGCCTCCTCCCGGTTTGGCCTGCATTCTTGCATCAGATAGCAAAGGTGTTTCTAGTTGAGGATGCAGTTTAATTGTACGACTACTCTTTATACAAGAATTAACGGTAACTATTCCTAAGTGACGTCCGATCGTTGTTAAAAAAAAACGGGTGCGTGGTTCGTTACTTTTGTACGTGACAGTGCCTGTATTCATATGCCTGTATTATGCCTGTGTCCATATTCACGCGCCAAGTGCGTGAATATGGACTAGACGTATTCCAAGTCAGACGTGCAGCGGTGAAGCGAGAACAGAAAAGGAACTTGCCTTTATTAACCTGCCGTCACACACTGAACATACATCCCAATGGCTGGCAACGAACGCGTCGAGTCAAAGAGCCATTTTGATGTTGCTGCCCCAAGTGGCGGAAGAGCTGCTGCTGCCGTTGTCAGTTAAGCGCGCCGGATGATAGAAAACAAGGCTGATGGGACCGCATGGCCTGAAACCCACTGTACGGTGGTGCATGTGAGCTTGCCTGACTTGTGTAACACGATGTGAAAAAAAAAGAGAAAGAAAGAAAAAAAAAGGGAAAAAAACGCCTTCAGCAGACCCAGGGTCAGAACAAAGGTCGGCCGCGACCCAACTGGTAGCAGACGTTGCCATCTTCGTCAAAATGCACGAGCCACCCATGCAGAGAGTTTCTTGAGACCGGGGCGCCTCGGCCGGCCGCTTGGTACGACGCCTGTAAACAGACCGAATCCACTAGCTGGTAACCATGCCGCATATGAAACCAACGCAGCTGGAGCAATTGCAGCCCTTAGCAATACTTTACATTACGTTACCAGGTAACATTAAATTATTGAATAGTTTAATTAGCAAGTGATTTCCACCGGGAACGTCCACGTAAAAAGGCCTAAAATCGCTGTTTGTCAAAGACGAATTATGAAAAAAAGGGGGGAAAAAGGAGCTGTTATAACAACAAAACAGGTGGTATATCCCAAACAGGTAAAATGAAGTTGAAAGTCTCGCTTGCCGGCCTTTAGTACAAGCGAAATGCCGGCGGGTGCTTTGCTCCTTATATAGTAACGTGTTATGGAGCGTATAGCGACTTTCCATAAACGACGTCGATTCCGCAGCGGCAGAAAACTATTTCTTGCAACGTCAATACCGCACAACTAAAGCGTCTGCAATTAATTTACAGGTCACGCGCTCGTTACCGAGCATCCAAGCGCGTATACGAGTACGAGGCTGCGAGTGTTACAACGTATTCGTGTTGAGCGCAATGGGTCGATAGCCTAATTTGGGCAGTTTTCGGCATGCCCAAACCCAGCCCGAATTAACTGTCGAGCTGGGCTCGTGTTATGCGGTTGGCAGCGCTAAGTATGTTGCCGCTGGCGATTTCAAGGGAGTTAATAGTTCTCGACTACTTGTGCCTCTCAGCTCCGGAAACGCTGTTTTCATTGTTGAAAACAAACAAAGTAACAAACAAAGAAAAGAATACATGTACGCATTTCAGCCGTGTTTGAGCGTGGATGCTGCGTGGCGCAAATACAAGCGCCGATACTGGGCAACGCCCAAGCGAAAATGCGGTCCAATTGCGTTCCACCCGTCTGTTGACTGGGTACAAGTTTCGTGCTGCCGCACTCGCTGACTGATGTTGGTGCACCCGCATTCCAGAGCTTCGAAGGCAAATCGCGGACACGGCTTGGATCGTATGCGAATTGCCTGCGAAGTAATTAAATGCGAACTTTTCAGCATTAGGTTTTTCTTTTAAGACATGAATCCTAAAATTATCGCCGCCAGCCGCGCCACCGACGAAGAGGAAGACAATACCGCGAACGGCCATCGCGGGTGGACGTTCGGTCATGGAGCTGATCGCAGCCGTTGTGCGGAGCGGCAACGGCTGCGATCAGCTCTTTAATAAATGTGGCCGCGGTCGCCTTCACGACGACATCAGCACCCTGTTTACATAGAAAGGATGGGCTTTTGTTGACAGTATATGCTGCTCTATCGCGGGGCTTCTTTTTCGACGGCCGCATAGGGAAAATGACTTATCGGCTGAAATGATGAACTGTTTGTAGAACGAGTAATGTAGCTATAGAGCCGACGTATCGACAAGGGGACTTCTCTTGGTCAGGACAGCAGTTCGCTCCTTGTCTGTGCTTTGGCTGCAGCTACAATCCTCGTTCGACCACGGTTCATCACTTCAAGCTTCCTGCTTCGTGTGAATTTCTGTCCTTTTCGGTCGTCTGAAGTGGCATCTTCAGTTCACCTCCACTGCCATCGCACTCTTGCGCGGCTGCTGGGTGGTTAAGGAGGAGGTCGTCATTGCCAATTCAGACAAGCCGAAACGATGGTACAGGTTATTGTCGGCAAATCAAATAGAGTAGCATCACCGAGTAAAGAAAAAAGAAAGAAAGAAAGAAAAAATCTGTAATTTGGTATGTGGAGCTGATATGTGAAATTATTCCGATTAAGGAGGACACAGTATGGGTACATTCATGATCGCCTTTGCGGAGGCGCTGCCTTTTCGTGCGATTCCGTATTCGATCGCCGTTAACGCTAACATTTACGAAACATACTTACGCCTTCAAAGCTGACGTGCCTAATCATTTAGACTGCATAGGTAGGTTCAAGCACCAGTTAAGGGGAACAATGACTTTTTACGTATAATTACTTTCAGCGAGGAAATGCTTAGTCCCTAGGCACGTTGAATCTCCCCATCAAATTATTCTCTAAATTATTATCTCACTTTGCGAGGGAGGCTAAACTGATGACTTGATCAACTGTGGCGTGTGTGACAAACCTCATCAGTGTACGGGTCATAGAAGGTGTCGAAGACAGGCAACTCGCAGTGCTGCTCCAAGGGGCAGGCTGCATCAAGGTGACTGGCTAAAGGGGCCAGCTCCTTGACGCTGTCATTCCCCGACGGCTCCGGCATGTTCGTGGGCGCCACCAGGGTGACGTGCGCCTGATGCTTAGCGGGCTCGACCAGGTTGTCGTGCGTCATAGGGTTCGCTGATGCTGAAGCGTTCCTGGACTGTGGAATGCTCAGTACTGGCATGTTCGCGGATGCCGGAAGCTTTTCGGCCGCCAACAGGTTCGTGGTCGCCGGAAGGTTCGCGGGCGCCGGAAAGTTGGGTGCCGGCTGCAGGTTGCCGGGCTTCGGCAGACTGGCGGGCTTCGGCAGGTTCGGGGGCCCCGTAGGGTTCGCGGTTGCTGGAAGAATCCTGGGGTTTGGATTGTTGCATGCTTGCATGTTCGCAGATACCAGAATCTTTTCGGGTGCCAGTAGTTTCGCCGTAACTGGAATGTTTGTTGGTTCCAGAAGGTTGGGTGCTGGTAGGTTGGCGGGCTTCGGTATGTTCGCGAGCGCCGGAGGTTTTTCGGGCTCTGGGATGTTCGGTATTGACTTGTTCACGGACACCGGTAGCTTGTCGAGCACCATCAGGTTTGGGGTCATCGGAGTGTTTGTGGGCGCCTGAAGGTTGGGCGTCGGCATGTTGGCGGGCTTCGGCAGTTTCGCGGGCACTGGATGGTTTCTTGGCTCTGTAATGTTCAGTTCTGAGAGGTTCGCGGACGCCAATAGACTCACACGTGCCTGAACCTTCACGGGGGACGAAAAGTTGGGTGCCGGCATGTCAACTGGCTTCGGCAAGTTCGCGCGCGCCGGAGAGTTCCCGGGCACCGAAGGTTTCCGGAGCTCTGTAAAGTTCAGCAATGGCAGGTGCGCGGACGTCGGAAGCTTTGCGGTCGCCGGCAGTTTCGCGGCCACCGGAGGATTCGAAGGCGCCGGAAGGCTGAGTGCCGTCATGTTCGCGGGCGCCGGGAGACTGATGCGCGCCTGAAGCTTAGCAGGCGTTTTAACGTTGGGTGTGGGCCTGTTCCCGGCTTTCGGCAGGTTTGCGTGTGTCGCCAGGCTGACACGCGCCTCAAGCTTAGCGGGCGCTTTGATGTTGGTTGCTGGCATGTTCACGGGCTTCTGATGGTTTGCGGGCGCCGCCAGGCTGATGCGCGCCTGAAACTTAGCACGCCCCTTAGTTTCGGGTCCCGGCATGTTTACAGCTTTCGGCAGGTTTGCGGGAGCCGCCAGACTGACCCGCGCCTGAAGCCTAGCGGGTGTCTTAATGTCAGGTGCCGGCATGTTCCCAGTTGTTGGCAGGTCTGCTGGCGCCGCCAGGCTGACCCGCGCCTGAAGCTTGGCGGATGTCTTAATTTCGGGTTCCGTCATGTTTACAGGTTTCGGCAGGTCTGCGGGCGCCGCCAGGCTGACCCGCGCCTGAAGCTTAGCGGATGTCTTAATTTCGGGTTCCGGCATGTTTACAGGTTTCGGCAGATTTGCGGGCGCCGCCAGGCTGACCCGCGCCTGAAGCTTAGCGGGTTTCTTAATGTCAGGTGCCGGCATGTTCCCAGTTGTTGGCAGGTTTGCGGGCGCCGCCAGGCTTACGCGCGCCTGAAGCTTAGCGGGTATCTTTACGTTGGGTGCCGGCATGTTCCTGGGTGTTGGCAGGTTTGCGGGCGCCGCCAGGCTGACCCGCGCCTGAAGCTTAGCGGGTGCCTTAATGTCGGGTGCTGGCATGTTCCCAGGTGTTGACAGGTTTGCAGGCGCTGCCAGGCTGACCCGCGCCTGAATCTTAGCGGGTGTCTTCATTTCGGGTGCCGGCACGTTCCCAGGTGTTGGAAGGTTTGCGGGCGCCGCCAGGCTGACCCGCGCCTGAAGCTTAGCGGGTGCCTTAATGTCGGGTGCTGGCATGTTCCCAGATGTTGACAGGTTTGCGGGCGCTGCCAGGCTGACCCGCGCCTGAATCTTAGCGGGTGTCTTCATTTCGGGCGCCGGCACGTTCACAGGTGTTGGAAGGTTTGCGGGCGCCGCCAAGCTGACCCGCGCCTGAAGCTTAGCGGGTGCCTTAATGTCGGGTGCTGGCATGTTCCCAGGTGTTGGCAGGGTTGCGGGCGCTGCCGGGCTGACCCACGCCTGAATCTTAGCGGGTGTCTTCATTTCGGGTGCCGGCACGTTCCCGGGTGTTGGAAAGTTTGCGGGCGCCGCCAAGCTGACCCGCGCCTGAAGCTTAGCGGGTGCCTTAATGTCAGGTGCTGGCATGTTCCCAGGTGTTGGCAGGTTTCCGGGCGCTGCCAGGCTGATTCGCGCCTGAAGCTTAGCGGGTGTCTTAATTTCGGGTGCCGGCATGTTCCCAGGTGTTGGCAGGAGTGCGGGCGCTGCCAGACTGACCCAAGCCTGAAGCTTAGCGGGTGTCTTAACGTTGGGTGCCGGCATGTTCCTGGGTGTCGGCGGGTCTGCGGGAGCCACAAGGCTGATGCGCGCCTGGGGTTTAGCGGGCGCCGGAATATTGGGTGTCTGCACGTTCCTGGGTTTCAGAAGATTCGCGCTCGCTGCCAGGCTGACGCGCGACTGAATGTTAGCAGGCACCAGCCGGTTCGCGGGCGCCGAATTGTGTGCGGGATCCGGCTTGTTCAGCATTGGCGCGTTCGCGGACACTGAAGTATTCGCAAGCACTAGCAGCTTCGCGGGCACCGGCAGCTTCGTGGGCGCCGGAAGCTTCGAGGGAACCGGTAACTTCGCTGACTCCGGCAGGTTTGTACGCTCCTCATTATTCTCTGTCTTTGAGGCGTTCTTGAGTTCCGGCAAGTTTGGCGGCGACGAGCTGGCGAGCTGTGACAGATTGCGCATCGGCGAGCTTGCTAGCGATGGCAAGTTTGGTCCCAGCAAGTTTTCAGGCTCCTGCTGTGTCCGCGCAGGTAGGTTCGCGGGCGGTAAGTTCGGTGCTGGCAGGTTCGTGGGTTCCGGTTGTTTCTGTGCTGGAAGGTTCGCGGGTGCCGGAAGGCGTGGCGGCGGGTTTTTTGCAGACTCCGGGACGTTCGGCGCGGGAAGGTTAGTGAGATTATTCAAATTTAGGGGCGCCGGCGGGCCAGGCGTCGTAGGTGTGGGCTCGTCGGTCCGGCTGTCTAAATCCTCTGTCCATGGATATGTGGAAGAAAGAGGATGAAAAGGTTAGCATGAAGCACGCGCCCGTAGATCAGGCGGGCTAATGAGCCGGGCATTAGTTAAGAGCTTCCATTCGTTCCCTACACAGTGCTAGGCAGATAGTTTCTGTGAGTTGTGGTGCTTCCCTTTGTAGAACGTACTTGCGTATAACTTGCACGGTGCCATTTTGTACACAATGGGCAAACGTGTCAGCGAGGTACTACGCTGTGTATCTTAATTTTGTCGATCACCTCCCAGAACCTTTATCTGCAGCATTTCTCATCGATCTATATGGTGGATTTCTACAGTTTCCCCTTTTTCTCTGCATGACCATCTGCAGGCGTTCGTTTCTTTCACGTTAACAACAGAATCGAACGTTTCTGTACACACATTCTGCATCTTTTAAAGCGTAATTGCGCGTTGTTTAACGCTGTGCGGGCGTCTTATCAGGAACGCAAAGCGATGCTGAGACGAATGTGACGCCCCTAATCGGTAGTTGAATTGCGGCGTTTAACGTCCGGGAGATGCACAATGAGCTATTGAGGAATGCTGCAGTGAAGGGCTCTGAATTAATCCTGACCACCTAGATTTCTTTAGCGTGCACCCAAAGCACGGTACACGAGCGTTTTCTGTATTCCAGCCTCATCTAAATGCTATACCGACGCGGCCGGGATTCCAGCCCGTGATCTCTTGCTCAACTGCAGAACCTGATAGGTATGCATTGGGCGCGTATACAGCACTAATGAACGAGAATTCACTTTATTCATATTAATGGTGGTCATGATGTGTGACAAAATTGCACCCTGTCTTTTGTACGGCTTCAAGAGGTTAGAAAAAGCAAGGAAGAAAGTGTTGCACTATTTGCGTCACATTAAGCCGTTGAAATTGCGAGCAGTGTAATTATCGCATCATAGAGCTGAAAGGAGTTGCTGATCGGTCCCGATAACGAACAATTATAGCATACGCGCTTTCTGTGAAGGGGGGCCCAGAGGAGCAGTATAGTCGTATATTGCTGACTAGAAAGTAGGTCTTGGTTCTAACTGTAACAAAAATTGAGACCCTTGGTTCCTCTTTTCTCGCTCATTGCATCGCGATGGGCTCGACTTCGACAGCCTTGGTGCCGTGAGGCAGCATACGAGAGTTTACTGGCCAGTTACCTGCTCATAAAGTACGCGTACTATACGAAACGTATGCGGTTGAAAGGATGTTCCACATCCGCCGCGATGGCCGTGATGTGACGCTGGCTAACACTCCTAGATGTAATACTAACACGTTCACGAAAACTCGAGAAAGTGAACGGGGCCACTTCATTGGCAGATGATCGCACTTGTGATGCGGCAGATATGGCTTCGGCTTCCACATGCGGCAAGTTGTCTCGTCCACTTTCATTTATTTTATTTTCTAAAGGTGTTTATTAGGCAGAGCTCGGAGCAGCGCAACGTCGACGGGCAGGGCAGTCACCACTTCCAAGCACGAGAGCCGTTGCTGAGCATGAGCGCTCGACCCACTACTGTTTAGAGCCAGTAGCGCTGAACCCACTAGCCGTCTCTATTCGCTACAATCACCCCCCCCCCCCCCCCCCCCGGGAGCGAGAAGGGAGCCGTCCGGCGACCTAACAGCTCGTCACGATGAGCGGGTCGTAGTAAGGCTTTAAACGGTCGACATGGACAATGTCTCGTCCACGGCGGCCCATGTCTGAAGATGGCTCAACTGGTTCGATGACATAATTCACAGGAGATGCTCGTTCGAGAACACGATAAGGGCCGTCATACTTAGGGACCAGTTTTGATGAGAGGCCAGGGGCAGTTAGAGGAACTGAGAGCCACACGAGCGCTCCCGGATCGAAGGTGACCGTGGCAGTGGCGTCACCGCGAGTGCTCCTCTGGCGCTCTTGATCAGCGGAAGTAAAGGCCCGTGCGAGGTCGCGGCACTCTTCTGCATGTCTGACCGTGGCAGAAATAGGCACGCACTCGGATGCATCCGGCCGGTACGGCAGAATGGTGTCAATGGTGTGCGAAGGGTGTCGACCATACAGCAAAAAATAGGGTGAAAACCCAGTGGTGCTCTGCGTAGCGGTATTATACGCGTAGGTGACGAATGGCAGAACGGCGTCCCAGTTCGTGTGGTCGGAGGCCACGTACATTGAAAGCATGTCGCCGAGCGTACGGTTGAAGCGTTCTGTGAGGCCGTTCGTTTGAGGGTGGTAAGCCGTAGTCGTACGATGAACAACGTGGCACTCTTTGAGAATCGCTTCAACGACCTCCGACAGGAAGACGCGCCCGCGATCGCTGAGCAGTTCTTGAGGTGGACCATGCCGCAGGATGAATCGGCGTAGCAGGAATGATGCAACATCGCGCGCTGTAGCTGCTGGGAGAGCGGCGGTTTCGGCGTATCGTGTAAGGTGATCTACTGCCACAATGGCCCAGCGGTTACCAGACGACGTCAGGGGAAGTGGTCCATACAAATCGATGCCAACGCGCCCGAACGGCCGGATAGGGCAGGGTAGAGGCTGCAGACCAGCTGGCGAGTGGTGGGGTGAAGATTTTCGGCGCTGGCAGTCGGGGCATGAGCGAACGAACTTTTGAATGTAGTTGTACATTCCCCGCCAGTAGTAGCGTCGTCGGAGGCGCTGGTAGGTTTTGAAAAGTCCCGAGTGAGCACACTGTGGATCAGAGTGGAACGATGCGCAGATATCAGAACGCAGGCTTCGAGGTACAACTAATAACCACTGGCGGCCGTCAGAGGTGTAATTGCGTCGGTGAAGCAGGTCGTCTCGAATGGCGAAATGGCGAGCTTGACGGCGCAATGCACGAGTGGTTGGCTGCGATGACGGATCAGCAAGGCAGTCTATGATGGAGGCAATCCAGGGGTCCTTGCGCTGCTCAGAAGCAATGGTCCCAATGTCGACGGAAGAAACGTCAAGCTGGGATATTGCGCAGCAGGGATTGTCGACTGGCAAGGGAGAACGTGAGAGGGCGTCAGCATCAGCGTGCTGGCGTCCGTTCCGGTACAGTACGCGGATATCGTAATCCTGTAAGCGAAGCGCCCAGCGGGCGAGACGGCCTGAGGGATCCTTCAATGACGACAGCCAGCATAGTGCATGGTGGTCCGTGACGACATCAAATTGTAGACCATACAAATAGGGCCGGAACTTGGTAAGCGCCCAGATGATCGTCAGGCATTCTTTTTCCGTGACGGTGTAATTGGTCTCGGCTTTAGTAAGCATACGGCTTGCATATGCCACAACATATTCAGGAAACCCTTCTTTGCGCTGCGCTAGGACAGCGCCGAGGCCAACACCGCTGGCATCTGTGTGTACCTCAATAGGTGCCGTTGGGTCGTAGTGGCGCAAAATGGGAGGAGACGTCAGCAAACGACGGAGCTTAGTGAACGCCTCGTCGCACTCGGACGACCACGAACGGAGAGGTCCGTTGCTGCCAAGGAGCTTCGTCAGGGGCGATATGACGGCGGCGAAATTGCGAATGAAGCGCCTGAAGTAGGAACATAAACCTACAAAACTGCGCAGTTCTTTGACGGACGTCGGTTTAGGAAATTCAGCTACGGCACGAAGTTTGTCTGGATCGGGGAGGATTCCATCCTTCGAGACGACGTAACCTAGTATCGTGAGCTGCCGTGCTGCAAATCGGCACTTCTTTAGGTTCAGTTGGAGGCCAGCGTTTGCTAAGCACGTCAAAACACGCCGTAGGCGTTGAAGGTGCGTGGTGAAGTCAGAGGCGAAAACAACAACGTCGTCAAGATAACACAAGCACGTGTGCCACTTCAAACCGCGGAGAACTGTGTCCATCATGCGTTCAAAGGTTGCTGGCGCATTACAAAGTCCAAATGGCATGACGTTAAATTCGTATAAGCCGTCGGGTGTGACAAAGGCTGTCTTCGGCCTATCGACGTCAGCCATGGGTACTTGCCAATAGCCGGAGCGTAAATCTAGAGATGAAAAGAATTCTGCTCCGTGTAGGCTATCGATGGCGTCATCGATTCGCGGCAGCGGGTATACATCTTTGCGAGTGATCTTGTTCAGGCGCCGATAGTCTACACAGAACCGTACCGAGCCGTCTTTTTTCGTAACAAGGACGACAGGAGATGCCCATGGACTGTTCGAGGGTCGGATCACTTCGCGGCGAAGCATATCGTCCACTTGCTCATTAATCACACGACGTTCTGTGGCAGAGACGCGGTATGGTCGTTGCCGCAATGGCGGTTGGGAGCCAGTGTCAATGTGGTGCGTGACAGCAGACGCCCGGCCAAGGGAAGGTTGCCCGACATCAAAAGAAGAACGAAATTCTTCTAAGATGCGCAGAAGCTGTGAACGCTGAGGTGGGGTGAGGCCATCGGCAATAGATGAATCGAACACACCTGTGGGCAAAGGGTCCGACGTCGAGAGAGAACCGAGCGTGTTGTAACTGGCGCAGGACGTGTCTTCGGGAACATCCGTAATTTGTACGGCGTCAATCACTTCCACGTGGCCAAGACATTCGCCTTGAAGCAGCATCACAGGGTATGGGAAGGGGTTACAGACAAAAATAGCTGTGGAGCCCTGTTTGACGTTCACAGTCGCAAAAGGCAGCAGTAGACCTTTTCGGTTATAAAAGTGGCCCGACGGAGAAAGTAGTGCGATGGCGTCAGAGAGGCTGCTGCACTGCATTGACACAATCACTGACGAGTTGGCAGGAACGTTTGTGTCGTGCCTGACGAGTAGTTTGTTCGCAAAGGGGGCATTATCGGCAAGCGTCATATCTGCGATCGGCGACAGTTCTAGTTCGGCCCGTGCGCAACGAATGACGGCATCGTGGCGGGCGAGAAAGTCCCACCCCAGAATAACTTCGTGGGAGCACGAGGAAATCACAATAAATTCGACGGCGTATACAACGTCCTCGATGAGAACACGAGCGGTGCACGCCGCAATCGGGTGAATACGCTGTGCGCCTGCTGTTCGGAGGGCGAGCCCAGCAATGGGCGTCGTAACCTTTCGAAGGAAGCGACAAAGCTTTGCGTCCATAACTGATACAGCGGCTCCGGTATCCACGAGGGCATGTGTGCGCACACCGTCAACTAACACGTCTATCACATTGGTCGGGCTACGTTGAGGACTTCCGCGTTTCGATGGGGTCGCAGTCCTTGCCTCATGGACTGCGACGATTAGTTTTCCTCATCCCGAGCTTCGGGCCGAGGCCGCATCGGTGATGGGGAGCGTCGGCGTGGAGAAGTTGAGCGGCGGATGTTGGCGGACCGGTGGAATGGTGGTGACGCAGCCCGAGGTTCGTCGTCGTAATAAGGGCGCGGAGAACCCACCATTGAACTTGGCCCATATGGTGTAGCGCTAGGCGACTGCACGCGACTACAGTAGCGTGCGACGTGGCCTGCGTAGCCGCACGCAAAACATATCGGTCGATTGTCCGCTGTACGCCACCGAGTCGTTGCGGCAGGTCCCATCCATGCGGAAGGACGCGTTGGACGTGGCGGCTGGTGAATCGATTGCATAGTAGGCTGTTGTCGGGGCATAGCGAGGACTTCGGCGTACGTGAGAGGTCCCCGCTGAGAGAGTTGTTGAGGCTGGGTGACGACTTCCGCGTAGCTGAGTGGCACAGCTGTCGGGATCTGTTGGGGCCTGGCCATGACTTCGGCGTAGCTGTGAGGCGGAGCCGCAGGAACACGCTGGTGGTGCTCAGGCAAGACCTCGTGCAGTTCTTGCGCTATGACACGGCGAAGTGGAGGCGCAAAACTTGGCGTAGGCGCGTGTGCCGACTGCGGCTGTGCAAAATCCATCAACGAGAGTTGCCGGGCAACTTCCTCGCGGACGAGCGCCTTCATTTCTGCGAGCAACGCTGCCTGGTTGGACATGGCAGCCAAACCAGCGAGGTGTTCGTCACGCGGTAGAGATCGACGGGTCAGTGACCGCTGCCTGCGGAGTTCTTCATAGCTCTGACACAGTGTGACAATTTCATCCACAGAGCGTGGACTTATGGCCAGCAACATGTTAAAGGCGTCGTCCTCTATGCCCTTCAGGATGTTTCGGATTCGATCAGACTCCGCCATGGTCGAATCGACTTTCCTGCATAGGTCCAGGACATCTTCGATATAGCTGGTGAACGTTTCGCCTGGCTGTTGAGCTCGTTCTCGCAAACGTTGCTCGGCACGCAGCTTGCGAACCGCAGGGAGACCAAATACATTGGCGAGGGAAGTCTTAAATTCCGACCATGTCTGGAACTCTGCTTGATGGTTGTTATACCACAGGCTGGCAACTCCAGCGAGGTAGAACAGAACATGACTCAGTTTGGCTGCTTCGTCCCACTTGTTATGGTCGCCTACCCTGTCGTACGCCGTGAGCCATTCGTCCACGTCAGTGTCGTCCGCCCCAGTGTAGATAGGAGGGTCGCGATGACGAGGCACCCCGGGACACGCAGTGGGTGCAGGAGGAGGCGTTTGCTGGGAGGCGTCTTGGGGCATGGTAGATGGTAGGGTACGAGACCGGAGTTCCAGGATGATCGTCTGAGGGTACCCCGCACACTCCACCAATTCTAAAGGTGTTTATTAGGCAGAGCTCGGAGCAGCGCAACGTCGACGGGCAGGGCAGTCACCACTTCCAAGCACGAGAGCCGTTGCTGAGCATGAGCGCTCGACCCACTACTGTTTAGAGCCAGTAGCGCTGAACCCACTAGCCGTCTCTCTTCGCTACAATTTCTTATTACTTCTACATTTCAGTTTCCCCCGATGCTTTCCAAGGCTTTGTTGTCTTTTGGCATCACGTACTTGGTTCCCGATATACTTTCTGTATATTAGAGTGACGCTTGAAGACATAAAATGGATTACTTGTGCAGCAAACAATTAGGCTCACCACTTGTCACGCCGCCATGCAGATACCTCCTGCTTAATGTGTATATATGAGATGCTTTTGACCTTGCACTCGAAAGCGATGGAATTGCATGTTGCTTTTTAACGATAGCAAGTGCATTTACGTTTCCTTTGCACATTTACACGTACGAGTGACTGCGCACCGAGCAGGGTTACCAGGGCCCGTATGCACTCACGAAACCTACTCGAGAAACTTTTTAAATTGACTCGCTTTCAAATTTGCGTCCGCTATTAATTACAGCGATTGGCTTGCTAACGAGACGATAGCCACAGCGATAGCCAGTCGCTGATTTCAATTGCGGAAGAGGAGCCTTGTGAACACTGGTTCAGTTCCGCTCACTTACTACACAAGCAGATTTCAACTTTTGTTCGCCACGCCGCTTCTGTAGGTTTACCCGGCGGCTGCTGACACTGATAAAGTAACTTTACAAAACTCTATTGTCGCTAATTTCGTGGTAAGAGGTTGATTACCAGAAGAGAAACTCAAGGCCAAACTACAAGCATCACGCATTTCAAGGTGTCTGCCCGTATTTTAGCCTCTGTTTCTCAGTAAACGTTGGCAAAAGTTCGTAAAGTTCAGTCTTTGGGTCCTTGAGAGTGCAATGTAGTCCATATCTACGTATAAGTATCACTTAAATATTGGCGCGAACAGTCATAAAAATCCGTGACATCACGGCGAGCGGTAACTATAGAAGGCGGCGTCGGCTCGCTCGCAGGTGCCATTACCCTTCTGCAACGTAAAAAAAGAGCCACTCTTACCAAGAGAGTAGGCTTAGGGAGACAGAAAAGACGCACAAACAAAATACAGGGTGCTGTTCTGGACATTGACAAATTCCGCCATATTGTCGAATTCTGTAATGGCGGCAATTCGAGCCAATCGGAGAGACCGTAGCAGCTCTCTCAGCTACTCGGAGCTAACAGTATGGTGAATTCAACAATATGGCGGAATTTGTCAATGTATACAGACCAGCACCCCGTCTTTCGTGTGCACGTCTTTTCTGTCTCGCCAAGCCCACTTTCACGGTAAGAGTGACCCTTATTTTTTTTCATTGTCTAAGGGTAACTTACTGATACAGCTCAACTTAATTTTTCTCTTCAGTGCCCCTTGAACCTCGTGCGCGTAGTACCGCGTGTCGGGGTTTTCGCCGCTGTACGCAAGCAGCCATTGCAAATGAAAGTTAACGCGTTCCTCGCGAAGCGCGACTGGTTTCGCAATTCTCAGCGTTACTGCGAACAAAGGAAAAAATAAAGCGTTGCGCCGTTTAGGGAGGATGCTTACCTATGCCGCCCTGGCTTAAATCTGTGGATGTGCTTGGTGTTGAGCTCTGCAGAAAAAAAAAAAAGAATGCGGTCCACACGATTATTACTATTTTCTCTCTGTTTGGCATCGCGTCAACTCGCTGAACGGCGAGGAACAAAGCGAAACAAACAATGAGGGGAAATTGCTCAGCAGCAGAGTGAGGCAGCAGAGCCTGTTGTATCGTCATCAATATGTCAAAATTTTGCAAAAGCAAATGCCTTTGCAGGAGGGAATCCAAGTGTTCAGGGTACTATAGGAATTTCATTCGAGAAATGGTGATGGCTCTGAAAGCCTGTACTCGGCAGTATAACGCGGAGTGCGACAGCTAGCTCCCACTATAGAGTAAGGGTATAGCTGTTTTGCTGACGACTGCGTCATTTACACGCACATATTAACTCCCGAGGATGTCACTGGCTTACAAACGAACCTAGTGCAATTCAGCTAGTGGTGTAAGGTCTAGCATACGGCGATAAACGTCGAAAAAACAAAGCCTGTTAAATTTTCTACACTTACTAATACTCCTCTAAACGTTTACACCATAAACAATACAGGTATAGATAGAGGGAGTGCAAAGTTTCAAGTACCTGGGCATCCATTTAACCACAGATCTAACTTGGCACACACACATAGAATATATAACCAAGAAGGCATTTAAGAAATTAGAATTAATCAAACATCGTTTGTATCCTGCCAACTCAGAAACAAAGCTTCACGCTTACACATCTCTCATACGGTCTTTGTTAGAATACGCATCGATAATATGGCACCCAGGTACTATTACATTGCAGAACTGCATCGAGTCAGTACAGAATAAGGCGGCAAGATTCATACTTTTTTCATATTCACCCTACACGGGCGTATCATTCTTAAAAAGCAGCATCAACATTTCCGCTTTGAACACCTGACGCAAATATTCGCGTTTAATCGTCTTGCATTCTTTATATTAAGGCGAGTTGCAACTAATCGCATTAAACCGGCACATCACATTTCATCCAGGCGGGACCATGAACACAAAGTGGAATCCATATTTGCTCATACACTATAAAGTACCAATGTTCACCTCTAGTGCAATCCATAAACCAATGGAACGCGTTACCAGAAAACATTGTCGCTCGCACTGATGCAGCTAGTTTTCAAAGGGAACTTCAGGAGCATCTCCATGAATAACGGCCATATAATGCTTCTTGTTTTACTCGTGCACATTTAAATGTGTCACTCAACCTTTACAATATACTACTGGGCTTACCAATTCCGAGATTCATTTCAGTGTCCCTGTTATTTATGCGTATTCGAAATTGTGTAATATTTCTCTCGTTGCGCCTGATTTAAGTATGAATAGCATCCTGAAAGTGGCGTTAAACTTCCTTTATACCGAGGTGTTTTCCTGTTACCCAACTCATATCATTCTTTTTCTTCTTGATTGTTCAGGTGTTTCTACATTTGAAACAATAATTTTGTATTGCCCCCCCTCGCCCCCCGTTTCTATGTAATGCCCTTCAGGGTCTTTCGGGTACATAAATAAATAAATAAATAAATAAATACAGCGATGTGCGATGACTAAAGGAGGGGTTCCGATTTCCGGGTTATGTGCACGTTTCTGCAAACAAATTTAAGAGAGCGCACGCATCTCAACTGAACAAACTGAGACGACTCGACTGCCGGCTATCGGAGTCGTTAGGCTTTGGCTCCTTTATTAACGCGACAGCGTTAAGGAGCTCGTGTCGCAGAAAAGCCGGCGTCGGTGTCGGCGGCGTTGGCCGTGAGCAATAAATCCCTTCATGAATAAAAAAACAACTTGCAAGATGGGCTGGTTGGGAATCGAACCAGGGTCTCCGGAGTGCGAGACGGGGACGCTACCACTCAGCCACGAGTTCGATGTTTCATAGCGGTACAAAAGCGCCTTTAGTGAATGTGGTGTTGCCTTAGAAACTTTCCGTAGAAAGTTATACTGTGGTGTATATCGGTATTTATGCGCATGTAACTTACAGAAGTCGCAGGTACGCGAGTAGCGAAGTACGTTTCCGCTACATTTCGTCTGCGCTTTGCACACACACACACACACACACAGCCATCTTGCGGCAAACACAGAAGACCCTCTCCTCGCAATGTGTGGCGCTGCCCCGACATGTGGCGCGCCACTCGCCCGCTTCTCCCCTTCGGGCTGTGCAGGGACCGGTGCGAGGATGCCCCACTACCCTTGCGTTTAATAGGTTTTTCGCTCTCTCCCCTTCCAACTTCACTCGTCACTCGCACCCTCGCGTTTTGGCAACATGGCTCTTCTTTCCGCTCACAGCGCGATTCCTAGGTGCAGCGTCCGATGCGGGGCGCCTCTGACCTGATCGCTGCGCCGTAGCGCGTCTGGTGGGAAAGCGTCCCCTGCGATGTGTGCCGAGCTGCTTCCGAGGAGTCATGCGTCTGCGTGGTGCTCCCAAGCGAGATAGAGGACGATCCCATCGAGCCGTCAGCCCCATGATCGCGTCGGCCTTCATGGCGCGTCGCGGCCCGGCTTTCCATGCTGATTACGACGTTTGGCTCGCGTAGATAATTTCTCCCTCCGAGACACCGAGTTCTTTGGTCAGTTCCGCTTGCTCAGGCGCACGTTTCGTTGCCACGCCGAACGCTGCGTTGCTCGGCGCTCACCGCGTGATTGGTGGATGCAAAGTCCGATGCAGGGCGCCTCATAAGTGATCGCTGCGCCGTAGCGCAATGTCTTACACCCCTTGGCGGGTCGACGGGAACGCTATCGCGTTCCACTCTTAAAGGCGAAGTTTAAGTGTCCTCCAATTATTTGCGAGTGGGCGCCAGAGCAATTTGCTAATATCTCGTGGTGCGCAGGCTTGCGCACCACGACAAATTTTAAAGATTGGCGCACGGACGACAGTAGCCGCTTCTCTTGACACCACTACTCCGAGTCCAGGGACCCCTTCTGTCCCTTCCGCCTTTTCCGTCCACCAACCATACCAGGAAGACCCTCGATACATAAAAAAAACCTCACCCGCGCATTTCCGATGTCAATATCACGCGTTTAAATGTATAGGACGCGAAGTGCATGCAAACACGAGCGTATTTCGTCAATTCCGAAACAACCCGGGAGATAGGCCATTTACTTTTCTGATATTGCTATGGCGGCTTGGTTAACACACTTGTCACCTTCAACGGCGATGAAGAACGTCTCTATAATCTTTCTTGCCAATTGTTACTTGTGCCTTTATTTAATCTGTGTTTGCCTAAATATGGGATTGCAATGACATTTTTTGCAGTGCAAGACCAAGTGGGACCCTACTTCGTTCTTGACACTCAGCACATGTTCCTAAATGCTTTCGAAACCCTCAGGAGCGCATGGCTCTGATGGTTTCGAGGAGACAGAGAGTGTTAGTAGCCGACAAATAAGGACTATTTGTCGTTTCGCCGGAGGGCATGTTCTCAGAGAAGGCCGCCAATGCTGTTGAAACGCATTTCAAGACAGCGTCCGTGAAGGATGCTAAGCTAAAAGAGCTGGCATTAGCCGTATTTGGGATGTTTATTTTGGGATGTTTATTGTCTATACTCCATCTCACAAGTAGTTTACAGCACTGCCGCTGCTTCGCGAGGCGTACGTACACAAGCAATATCCTTGCGCAGCGGCATATAGTTCCGGGCGTAGCTGTCTGATTAATAGCAGTATTAGAAAGTTTTTGTTTTTGCTTGGTACATAATACATTATAGCGATACTTGACATGCTAGGAGCTTTGCACATGCACGTCGTATACCGTGAATTCAGCAGCCGCTGTGCAGACGACGCAGTGCGAATGAACACGCCTCGAGGGGCATACGGCCTTCTATATTGCCTGAGAAGTCCGGCAGCGTCCACAGTGCTACAACTTGTGGGATAGAGTATAGAGTATAGAATTCTAAGGGCTCGAAGTTTGAGCTGATGTTCCTAGCAAAATCCAACAAACAAGGCGTTCCATTTAGGGTGATAGCATCTGAGGCAAACACGCGCCAGTGAAAAGTTGCAACTTGGGTGCAGGAACAGCTATCCTTCCTGCAACAGGATGGATAGGTGGGCTAGTTGGTAACACATATTAATAAAAACTTAGAGCGCTAAAAACACCAAAGACGTAGAAAAAGAAACACACACCACAAGCGCATGAGGTGTGTGTTTCTTTTTCTACGTCTTTCGTGTTTTTATTAATGTCCTTCTTGTACTGCGCATAGCCGTTCGCTGTGTTCGTAAGTCGCAGGCTTTGGTGAGGTTTCTCGAGGACTGCAATCCTGGGAGTTGTAGGGCTTTCTGTGCCGACGTGGACAATTGATATTACTTGTTGTCATATGCAAGCTAATGCAGTGTGTGAAGCAGTGTATAAGGCAATTAGAGAATGACCAGGCAGCGTTCATTAGCAGGTGTCTTGTTTCCGTTGAAAGTTTTCTATAGATTTTTATTAACGTTCGGCACATGTGGACTGAAATGGTAAGATGGCTTTGCAAAGGGCTAGCGGTTCTAGCGTAGCCCCTGGTCTTAGCAATATATGTATGGCACACGTGGACAGGGAAATCGAACGCTATTCCAGTGGCCGTGCGGCTTACATTGCCAGACACGTGGATGCTTTTCTTGTTTTAGTGGACTGGTTAATGTACAGAAAACGGTAGTTCATGATTTAAAGATATTGAAATACTGGGAATTGGAACTAGGTTTTACTTTTGAACTTCCAAAGCAAGAATAGATACAGTTTTGGAAGTAGAGTACTTCTCGCAGGAAACCTAATATGTTTGCAATAATGTCCAAAGTCTGCAAAACTTCTCAGCTGAGCTTTTGGTCTAAGCATTCTAAACTTGTACAAAAAATGATGTCTCTTGCGTACGGTCTTCTGTGTAAAAATCTTGTCACGACAGGATGTATGCTAGCTTCAGTAATCAGTCCCTAAGATTAAAGCAGGCTACGTATTTATAATTTTTCATCGCCAGGTCATCTGATAAAATAAAAACATTTAAGAGAAAGACACTTCAGAAGGATGACATTGCCGGCGCTAAGAAAAACAATACAGTTGTAAAGCTATATGTGTACGAACTTCCACACGGGTTCAATAATGTTGCGGGGAGCTTTGGTGTACGAGTGGTTTTAGTGTGCCGTGGAAACTAGGTGAGCTTTGCCTGGCTGAACAGAATAAGGCTGAGAAGTCCTCGGCTACGAGGAGGTATTAGTGCCGGGTAGCAGACAGGGATACTAAACGCTAGATGCGGTGCAGGGGTAGTTTATTGCATTCCTTGTTTGTGCGAAGTGCGTACTTTAGCCAAACAGGCCATTTTGTTAACACCCGACTTCAGTAGCATGCACTCAACATCAAAGAACGTAGCAGGGTCGCACCTACAACCATGCAGTGCAAGAAGTGTCGTTGTAGCCCCATTTTTAGCAAGACAAAGATTCAGTAAATACGTACTTCCGCAAGCTGGATAGCCGAAAGTGGACGTAGATGACTCCGAATGGCGAGACTAGAAATGAAATAGACTTCATACTCTGCACTAACCCTGGCATCATACAAGATGTGGACGTGCTCGGCAAGGTGCGCTGCAGTGACCATAGGATGGTGAGAACTCGAATTAGCCTAGATCTGAGAAGGGAAAGGAAGCAACTGGTACATAAGAAGCCGATCAATGAGTTAGCAGTACGAGGGAAAATAGAAGAATTCCGGATCAAGCTACAGAACAGGTATTCGGCTTTAACTCAGGAAGAGGACCTTAGTGTAGAAATAATGAACGACAATCTTACGGGCATCATTAAGGAGTGTGCAATAGAAGTCGGTGGTAACTCCGTTAGAGAGGATACCAGTAAGCTATCGCAGGAGACGACAGATCTGATCAAGAAACGCCAATATATGAAAGCCTCTAACCCTACAGCTAGAATAGATCTGACAGAACTTTCCAAGTTAATCAACAAGCGTAAGACAGCCGACATAAGGAAGTATAGTATGCATAGAATTGAACATGCTCTCAAGAACGGAGAAAGCCTAAAAGCAGTGAAGAAGAAACTAGGAATTGGCAAGAATCAGATGTATGCGTTAAGAGACAAAGCCGGCAATATCATTACCAATATGGATGAGATAGTTCAAGTGGCTGAGGAGTTCTATAGAGATGTATACAGTACCAGTAGCACCCACGGCGATAATGGAAGAGAGAATAGTCTAGAGGAATTTTAAATCCCACAAGTAACGCCGGAAGAAGTAAAGAAAGCCTTGGGAGCTATGCCAAGGGGGAAGGCAGCTGGGGAGGATCAGGTAACAGCAGATTTGTTGAAGGATGGTGGGCAGATAGTTCTAGAAAACTGGCCACCCTGTATAAGCAATGCCTCATGACCTCGACCGTACCGGAATCTTGGAAGAACGCTAACATAATCCT
Organism: Dermacentor albipictus; assembly: GCF_038994185.2. Lineage (NCBI taxonomy): Eukaryota > Metazoa > Arthropoda > Arachnida > Ixodida > Ixodidae > Dermacentor > Dermacentor albipictus. The sequence goes on along the minus strand of NC_091821.1, from coordinate 181,990,894 downwards.
AATCCATACGAAAGGGGACGCCAAGGACTTGAAAAATTATAGACCGATCAGCTTACTTAATATTTAATATTAGTAGCTTAATATTAGCTTATTATTTATTAAGGCAATCGCAAATAGAATCAGGAGCACCTTAGACTTCTGCCAAGCAAAGGACCAAGCAGGATTCCGTAAAGACTACTCAACAATAGGCCATATTCACACTATCAATCAGGTGATAGAGAAATGTGTGGAATATTACTAACCCTTATATATCTAGCTTTCATTGATTACGAGAAAGCGTTTGATTGTGTCGAAACCTCAGCAGTCATGGAGGCATTACGGAATCAGGGTGTAGACGAGCCGTATGTAAAAATACTGAAAAATATCTATAGCGGCTCCACAGCCACCATAGTCCTCCATAAGCAAAGCAACAAAATCTCAATAAAGAAAGGCGTCAGGCAGGGAGATATGATCTCTCCAATGCTATTCACAGCGTGTTTACAGGAGGTATTCAGAGACCTGGATTGGGAAGAATCGGGGATAAAAGTTAATGGAGAATACCTTAGTAACTTGCGATTCGCTGATGATATTGCCTTGCTTAGTAACTCAGGGGACCAATTGCAATGCATGCTCACTGACCTGGAGAGGCAAAGCAGAAGAGTGGGTCTAAAAATGAATCTGCAGAAAACTAAAGTAATGCTTAACAGTCTTGGAAGAGAACAGCAATTTACAATAGGTAGCGAGGCACTGGAAGTGGTAAGGGAATACATCTACTTAGGGCAGGTAGTAACGGCGGATCCGGATCATGAGACGGAAATAATCAGAAGAATAAGAATGGGCTGGGGTGCATTTGGCAGGCATTCTCAGATCATGAACAGCAGGTTGCCATTATCCCTCGAGAGAAAAGTTTATAACAGCTGTGTCTTGCCAGTACTCACGTACGGGGCAGAAACCTGGAGGCTTACGAAAAGGGTTCTGCTTAAATTGAGGACGCGCAACGAGCTATGGAAAGAAGAATGATGGGTGTAACGTTAAGGGATAAGAAAAGAGCGGATTGGGTGAGAGAACAAACACGAGTTAATGACATCTTAGTTGAAATCAAGAAAAAGAAATGGGCATGGGCAGGACACGTAATGAGGAGGGAAGATAACCGATGGTCATTAAGGGTTACGGACTGGATTCCAAGGACAGGGAAACGTAGCAGGGGACGGCAGAAAGTTAGGTGGGAGGATGAGATTAAGAAGTTTGCAGGGACGACATGGCCACAATTTGCACATGACCGGGGTAGTTGGAGAAGTATAGGAGAGGCCTTTGCCCTGCAGTGGCGTAACCAGGCTGATGATGATGATGCATTCATACCAACATGATCTGCTTTCCGTCTTGTTGCACAGCAGCATGGTTTCATAAAACTGTACAAGTGACTGAATAACTTACATTTGAAATCGTGGATTCTCCAGTTTCTTCCGCATCTCCGCATCGGTCCGAAGCTCCCTTGTCACTGGAAATTAGGCAAATTTATGTATAGATTTCTGCCGTGCAATATTTTTCATTACAGCAACAATCTCATTGCTGATAACGAAGTAGCCACATGTGTTCCTATTAAAATACTGATAACTGAGAAATTAAGTGACCGCTTACAAGCTATAATAAACGGTTTTAGCATATAGTGTGTACAGCCCACTCTGCTCACACCCGTGCACCTTAACAAGTTAGAAAAAGGTAATTCCTGCGAGTAGAGCTTTTTATTTATTTCAAATATTTTGCTGTCGTTTCAAATCGCGGAGCAGGCGCTTTTATAAATTGTTGTGATATACGCTTAAGCTTAATTTGGCTGTGTTAGTTTAGTTTTCTGGTCCAGCATTAGCGTTACTAACGCTTTAAACAGCAGGCATATTCTCGCTATTCTACTTTTGTCCGCACGCACAATAGCAGGTACGATAACCATCTCGGAAGGTCTGATGTTGATCTTGAGACATGTTATGCCGCGAGGTGACAATGTTTCGATAGCGTGCTTTAGTTTAGCGATGTAAGCAGTAGGTGCTGTTTTTTCATTCAGTGCGGTGAATTGTCAGTTCCTTTGCTTACAAGAAACTTAGAAGCAACTGCGAAGGGCTCTCATTCCAGCTTTGGAGCATTCGACATGCGCATAGTACCGCTAGTTTGCTTTCGGACACTGTGCACACAGCTAAATCTTATTGCAACTGGTTCAATTCGTTTCCAAGTCATGTATTTACGTTGATACAAGTGACCGTGCTCAAAAAAAAAAAAAATCCTCGCTAAATTTCGTAAACGTGTTGGAAGAAACTCAATTTGGTCCGATTAGTTGTTATTCTCTGCTCGTTTGATCGGAGTTTGCGGTTGTCTGCTGTGTTCCCAAGCCCGGGCCGTACTTAGAACACCGCGTACTGCGAACACGAAAGGGCACCAGTCAACAGACGCAAACGACCTTATCACAGAGATCAGCTAACTAGCTAACTAAAGCGAAAGGTGCACCCAGACTCACAAACGGAACTCTCATTTATCTCACGACTCGGTGACCAGGTAATTTCACAGTTCTAGCTTCGTTCGATCAGTGCACAATATGCGTAGTTAGCTCCTCAAAGCGGCAATTCACGAATTGGAGCCAATGAGTTTGTAGAGCGTATTCACTTGGAATTAATTTCCAGAATGACATCAGTTGGAGATGTGTGCAATCAAATCGCTTTTTCTTTTTCAGAACGCTCTTTCGTGCATTGAAGCACAAAAATAATATATCTCGAAAATAAGATCTCGATACCGGTGTCATCCTGGAGATTAATTTCAAGTTGATACGTCTTGTGAACTCACCGGCTTGGACTCATTCTTGGCCTCATTCTTGGCCTCATTCTTGACACTTTGCGTTAGGTAGGAGGTTCCTGTCATGCTGCGCTTTCATAAAAAGAATGTGGAACCGAACCTCTGCCGTCGAGCACAGCAGCCCGGTGCTCTAACCACTAGGTCACGATCGTACCCATACCTCTTTCGTTCCAAAGGCAACCAGCTCTTGGTTAGACTGCACTATGTCCAGAGGCCGGCACACTTTTCCCTCGTACTTTTCTAGCAGTAATTTACGCTGCGTATAAACTGTGCGACGTTCCTCTAATTTCATGATCGTCCAAGTTAATTATGGCTTTAACACTTCTTCGCTGGAGTACAAATGCCATTTTTACATGCGCTTTACATGTCATTGTGATAGGTACGAATGATTGTATAACACGTAGTCGCTGATGACGTCACAGCCAGTGTTTCTCTCGCTTACGCTCGTCGACTATCCAAATTGTCATGCATAGAGGTCGGTATATTTCAGGCACTATACAGTCGGGCGGAAGTGCGGCCGGTTCGGCTTTACGGTTCTGGAATGAAGAAAACGCGGTGTGCTAGCTTTCGAGCTCCTTCCCTTCGAACAAGTGCAGAACCTGCGTCGAACTTTGCGCGTAGGCTCGGACGCGGTATCTTGCCTGAGGGAGAGAGCAATGCCGCAGCACTCTCGACCACCTCGACCTTCTCTCGCCACTGCCTCCACACACACACACACACACACACACACACACACACACACACACACACACACGCACACGCACACGCACACACACACACACACACGCACGCACGCACGCACGCACACACACATATTGTTGGGCGCATTGCTGTTATCATGGTGCTCCGTGGCGCGCGACCGGCGAGTCCCGTCGGCAGCCACGGTAGTTGAGGCCTGGACTCGACGCAGTAAAGCCGAGACCACACGTAGTACGCTTGCGGAAGCGCGCAAGCTCGCGCACGTCAGCGCGCTTAGCGCCTGCTGCGCCTCGCGAGTAATGGCGGTTTGCATCTACAAATACGCGCGATAGCGCGCGCGCTCACTGGGCTCACTCACAGACGCCTTGGCAGGCGCCGCTTCGTGCTTTGTTATCGACAGTGTTACAAAAGGCTTAGATATCTATAAACGTAATTGTTATATTTTTATAGCTTTTAGATCGGCGCAAAAAGGAAAGAAGAAGCACTTTCTTGCATGATAAAAATCTGCTTCACTGAGAGTTTAACGTTCCGCTCCATAGCTGCCTACCCAGGCGCGCCGACGCGAGGCAAGCAACCCAAGCGCGCGATAACAGAGAGGAGCTGTTCTGCGACATCACGCTGCGTTTCGACGCGTACGAGCCATGCCGCAGCGTCTGCGCATGTACGCATGCGTCCGCATGCGTACGTGTGGTCTGGGCTCTAAGGTGGTGTTCTCTGTATGCCTGGCGCCCGTCTCTGGGGCGCGCTCACCCAAGAAGAGTTAGAAGAGCGACGATGGTGCACTGTCGTGAGCAAGAAAGCATCCGGCATGCGGCGAAATGTGGCAACCGTACGCGAACGTTATTCACTTACGTCGACAATCATCTTCGATGGTTTTTGCGCCGTTTTTGATTAGCCGTGGATAAGTCACATGACTGCGCTGGAGAGTTCACGTGACGGTGACGCCGGGGGAGAACAATGACGATAATGATAAAACCGACGCGAGAAATCGCGAAGATCGTGCTAGTTATCTTACTTTCGGACTGCACTACTACTTGCATGAAATGTATTTTTTTTTGCCTTTTTGTCTTTGGCTGAATAAGTAATGTTCAGTTAAATGTGCCAACAAAATTTTCGCTTCAAGTTTACTGCTCGGCAGCAGCACGGATTAGCGAAGGCCAGCGAATAATGGTCTGGCACAGTCGAGGCGTCCTCGATCTCGAACCTTGGAATAACCGCAGTCTGCCCAAACATGAACAACGTATCACCACATAAGCGGGTGTAAAGATGACTTACTTTTCCACAAGCTTGTGCTGCTCCAGCAGACCGCGGTAGTAGTCTCTCCTCTGCTTTGGGGTCAAGGTTTGCACATCTCGGAAGACAGGGAAGCCCATATCTTCGGGTGGCACGTATCCAGCTTTTCCAGGAACAATCTCTGCGCACATTTCACAGCGAACTCTGCACTGCCTGCGTTCGTCTGCGTCTCCAGAATGTTCCCCTGAACTTGTGACTGTTCCTGCGCGGGGCGTGCTAATCCCATTTCAACGTAAAGTTTGCCTTCATCAATACGTGTAAAATCTGGAGTGCTACTAAGGGGAGTAATCGTTAGCATGACAATCACGGGAATGCCAAGCCGAATAAGCTGCATCGTAGCCAGCTGCTTATTCACGAAGCTCGTGACTAACGAGCATCTCATGAAATAATGTAAACATTGTTGCCGTGATAGCGATGACGACGACAGCAACAATAAAAACAGGTGCAGTAGCAATGTCTTATTCGCAGCGTTTGGAAATCACAGTAGCTCGCTTTATTATGCATGCGGACCTACCGCAGTGGCTTGGTCGTCCACTCTTGTTCTCTCTCATTCCCAAATGGAGCCAAATACAGCTTAGCTTCAGCAGTGGCGCCTAATGGTCCGACAAACTCAAAAAGAAAAAAAAATTACCGACGATTACGTTACTTCCTAATGCGAAATTTGAGCGCAGCAAATGCGAGCCTTTGTTTGCGTTTGGCCTCGGCCTCGGCCGCGCGAACGGTAGAGTCTTCTCTGCGACGGCGATGAGCTTCTGCTTCAGCCTCGCTTACTGCTGGTTGCTCTCGACGGCGGCGATGAGCCTCCGCTTCGGCGGTGCGAACGGCAGGGTCTTCTCGGCGGCGGCGATGAGCTTCTGCTTCAGCCTCGCTTACTGCTGGTTGCTCTCGACGGCGGCGATGAGCCTCCGCTTCGGCGGTGCGAACGGCAGGGTCTTCTCGGCGGCGGCGATGAGCTTCTGCTTCAGCCTCGCTTACTGCTGGTTGCTCTCGACGGCGGCGATGAGCCTCCGCTTCGGCGGTGCGAACGGCGGGGTCTTCTCGGCGGCGGCGATGAGCTTCTGCTTCAGCCTCGCTTACTGCTGGTTGCTCTCGACGGCGGCGATGAGCCTCCGCTTCGGCGCGCGAACTGCAGGGTCTTCTCGGCGGCGGCGATGAGCTTCTGCTTCAGCCTCGCTTACTGCTGGTTGCTCTCGACGGCGGCGATGAGCCTCCGCTTCGGCGGCGCGAACGGCAGGGTCTTCTCGGCGGCCGCGCTTAGCCTCTGCTTCGGCGACGCGTACTCCTGGATCATCTCGACGGCGGCGACGGTAAGCTTCTGCTTCGGCGGCACGCACCTCTGGATTCTGACGGCGACGGCGCTGGGCCTCTGCTCTGGCAGCTCGTTTAGCAGCAGCAGCAGCAGCAGCAGCAGACGGAGGACTTCCATCGGTCGTCTCGCTCATGGCTCAGAAAGAACTGGCAGATAATTTCGCAGTGGCGAACGGCAGCGGCAATTTCGGCTCGGGCGGTGCACATATACAGATCCGCCGCCACCGATCTGGCTCTCTGATTGCCACCGCACAGGGCGAACGGCAGCGGCAATTTCGGCTCGGGCGGTGCACATATACAGATCCGCCGCCACCGATCTGGCTCTCTGATTGCCACCGCACAGGGGTTGCATTGGAGGAGGAGCGAAGAAAGGAATTAAGTTCGAGCCGGCGCTTTGACAACCGGAGACTCGCAGGAAGAGGGGTGAGGGGGGCGGCGTGTACACCCAGCGGCAAACGATGGGGGCAGAAGCGCGCGCAGCAAGCGGACAACACGATAAAGGGAGGAGGGAAGAGATAGCAGCGACTGACTGATGCCGCTGACGCCGATAGTGAGTCAACCCCAGCTGCGGAGTTGGTTTCAGGGACAACGCCGCCGATGCCGACACAAACAATATGATACCCTCGCTTCCGCAGCGCTAAGAACCAGGTCTAGCCGTGGGAAGGTGGTCACGTATTCGTCGACGTGCCGGGGCCTACGTGAAATAACCGGCGCGTCGGCAACTGAAGAGCACCCTATCCGCCACACAAGAACAGGGGGGGGGGACCCTTTCCTCCTCTTTCTGCATGGCGGCGACGGTGTTCTATGCAGTCACGTTATCTTGACTCTCTAGCGGCGTCAGCGGCATCCAGCGGTATCACTCGGTCGCTGCTAGCGCTGGGGGGATGAAAGGGGGGCGGAGCTGGTTACGAGGCCGACGACAACGCCGACGACGGCGTGAAACCCAGGAACGGACGCCAAAGAGCTGCGCTCTAAAAAGTTGCAGTCTCGACCGAAAGGCGAAGCATTATTGCGATAGCAAATTATTAGACAGCTGTACGAAGTAAGGTTAGCAGTTTTATCGGACGTATGAACTGCTGCAAAGATTCGCTTACTAACTAGATTAACAAGCATGGTGTCACACGCTCACAGGCAAACGTGAGCACATCTCGCTCGATGACCGCGGTCACTCGCTGTCAGAACGCTGGCTTCATGAAGAGCGGCAGCAGTGGCGAGCGAATTACCCTTCGCGCTGCCTCTCGCCTCAACACGAACTAGGCGCGCGAGAACACAGCGCTCACGACGCCATCAACTACCTCGGGTCCGTTAACTTTCGATCTCACCGTAGATTGCCTCCAAGATGTGACGGGACGTGCGCGCAGTACAAGCGGAGACGCACGCTACCATGCCCTCCCCCCCCCCCCCTCCTAGCGCAAGTGCATCTCCTCGCTCAGCACTTGCGCGTGCGAAAATCCGGCCACCCCCTCACCACTTTCCTCCCTTCCGCGCGCGAGAAGACGCCGCCGCACCGCGCCACCATCCTTCTAAGCTCACCCTCGCATGCTTTACTTCGCGCGGCCGCGGTATTAGACAGTTTTAGTTACACGTACGAGGCTTCACGTACGCAAACGTGAAAAGCCTACGTACCTTACGTGCACGCCACCCGAAACGCTTTTAGCTACACGCACGCGACGCACGCCAAGAGGGACCCCGTAGCTCCATCTATCGGGAAATGTGAACACGGCGGTAGCCGATTCGATCCTGTCGCCGTGTTTCGATGCAAGCCGTCTGCGCGCGCGCGGCCCGCTATCGCCTGTTCGTGATCTCGCGGAACTCGCGCGCGAAGCTGTCTACGTGCGCAAGAAACGCACGCAAAGAAATTGAATCTCACGTACGTCCGTGAGACGCGCGCGCGCCCGCTACGTTCTACGCATGCGCACTGCTCACACGTAGAAGCTCTACGTACGCAAAGCCGTACGTGTAACTAAAACTCTCTATTATCTCACTTTATACGGAACCTCACGGCGGCAGCGGCGACACCAACCGCGCCGGCGGCAATTTACCTGGAGCGCCCATGTTTTTTTATTTGCAGTAAGAATTGTTGGTTATTTGATGAGGTACTGGATTGGTTATAAAAGCTTGTCATGACTCTTAAGACGCTTTGGGTTGTGGCACATAAGAATCCCCTTCACTGGTACGCGTAGCAGGCACTGATTAATTAATTATAACCGCATGCATACGACAAGCGAAGGTTCTCAAACTCAAGTACAGGTACTGGGGCGCACGCATTAACGTGGCACATCGAACGACGCACTGCAGAGTTAAAAAGGTATTGCTAAAGGATTCTGCAAGTTGTAAAGGGGAGTTCGGGGGAAGGGGGTAGTAGTGAAGTAACCGCAAGGACCACATGCGCCGCCCACAGCTGCGTGTTTCAGACAAGTGTGCTAAACCTGTTGCGTGCACTGCTGATGCCTCTATGGCATAAGGCTACGGTGCCGAGGCTCAGGCTAGGAATAGAGGGCGTCTTACCTGGCTCCCAGTTCTCCTCCTGTGGCAACTCCGTCCTGTGGTAGCGTCTACTTGTGGCTGCAACAGGATGCCGAGCCATTAACGAATCATGTGTGAGTGTCACTCACATGCAATCCATACCAGATATCGCATCCCGTGTGATATAGTCAGAAACAATGAAGGGCCATCTTCCCGTAAGCAGGACGATTTCGTATTACGAATTTAGAGAAATTATTTAGAGAAATTTTCGCAAACTTTCTAATTATTGTTTTCGATCGCGGTACTTGCGAGAACAAATTCAGCACGCATAGGCAGTGGAGTGGATTTCTACTTCAGGAAACCTTTGGAGCAACCTAACCTAATCTAATCTAACCTAACGTGCCGCGTATAGATTATCACCACTAATAACGTTCCTTTTGCGCTATAACAGAAAGCGCAAAGGGAACCTATAAGCTACCGAGGTTGCGGGCTCAGTTCGCGACCTCGGCGGCCACATTGCGAAGGGGCGGAATATAAATCGCTTGTTAACTCTTTCGTTACAGCGAAAAAGTGGTCAAAATAGCAAATAAAGAAGGGATCAAAATTAATTAGGATCTTTCACTATGTGCCAGCCTAGGGCCGCGATTTTGTAGCGATGCCTCTTCCGATGCTATGCCTTTTCGCGCTTTTTAGCGCTTCGCCAGTGGTCAGGACGACACTCCACCCGCGTTGTCAACGGGATCAGTCGGCCGTGAATGGTGGATGAATAGGAGTGGCATCGACCGGAAAGCATCGATACAAAATCGCCGCCATAGGTGTTGAGGCAAGCTAGCTTTCATTTTTTTTTTTGGTTGCCCACGCTGTCGGCGGAAAGACTAACTACGCAGTACGAGGTACGGAACAGCGGGCTCGAGCAAACGCGATGCAGTGAAGCGGCGGACGTTCAAGCGTCTGGTCTGTGCGTGCACTTGAGGCATCAAGCCTATAGCGACACTATTTGCACGCCCCTTTTCACACGCAGTCAACTTGGGGGCAGCCACGATATGCTTAGCGAGATTGCTGGCTTTTCGCGAGGCTTATAGCGCGTCTTTATAGCGGTATAGCGTCTTTTCACTCGCTATATGCCTCACGATGTCATACCAACAAGCCCAAATCATTGCATTATGGCTTTTCGCCTTCTTACTTTGGGGCAGCTTCTAAGCGCAGAGCTGCGAACTCCCCTCGGTTCCTACTCGTTTTTTTTTTCTGTGTTCTCTTTCCTATACTGGTAACCAATCAGCAGTTCTTACTCGTGCTGAACAATCACAGTATGACCAGCAGAATTTTCACTTCCTCTCAAGCAATCTCTCTGTCTCATTTATGAAAAAAAAAAGACATACAGTAGGAGTGTCCGAATATTCGAAACTTTCGAATAACGAATCGAATACTCCCCTATTCGATTCGTTCCTCGAATCGAATAGTCACCATTCGAAACCCCAATATTTTTCGAATGGTTCTCGAATATTTCGCGTCGTCAACTGTGCATGATCAAACATGAAATTGAAGTAAAAATACGATAACTTTTTATCCCCTGAACAGCGGAGATACTGTACCTGAGCACGCTGTCGATCAGGGAGCAGCGCTTTACCGGTAAAACCACGACGAATCAAAAATAAAATTTTGTTTAGACATGACATTAAGCAGTGGGCATTTTTTGGATACTATAAATAGATGCAGCACGTGTGTCCTCCCGCCATATTAAGTATGAAGGCGTTTCATTGCAACATATCTGATACAATAGTGGCACCATCTGCCACGACCATTCCAGAAAGATATTTTTTTCTTGCTCGCTCTGCCATCGCCGCAGGTGACCCGTATTTCTGGTTTGGGCGCGAAGGCATACACAAATGTTATTTGGACCGCAAGGCTATGTTTCTGAACTAAATGTGATAATGCACGACCGCGTATGCTCAGAGAAGCGCCGAGTTCGCGAACAAACTGTTTATTTATTCTTAAAGCTTCCTTTGTGCTTTTAAAATAGATTATGTTTTTTTTAAGTGCAGTGTAATGATAGAAACTATCTAGTACCGTCAAAACCACGACGTGGAAATTGTTTGATGTTGCTGGTGAGAAGGTTGTACATCGTTCGAAAAATTTGCGAAAATATTCGACATTCGACTCACTTCTGGTACTGTTCGATTCGTATTCGATTCGGTCTCAAAAACTACTGTTCGCACGTGCCTAATAAACAGTTTTGCAACATCAACTAGTTGACGAAGTAACTATATAGCCTCCCTCTTCTTGCATGGTCGACGCGCTTAAGGTCGGGTGGATGACATTCTTAAGAACACGGCAACTGACGACGGTTCACAGTTGTGGGACCCGAACGGCGACAGCGAACGGCCACTATAGAAACCGTGCCCGCATTTTGTTTGCGCGCTCGCATACGTACCGCCGTTCCTCTTGCGTGGACAATGGCGGACGTGGGCGGCGCGCCCAGACGCGGGCACCAGGTGCGATGTGTCGTAAGGGCACCGCACCATGTTGTCGATGGGCCGCCTCTGCGCGCGCAAACAGTAACCCGTCAGTAATCGCACAGCGTGCAGAAATAACCTACGAAGAATTATACGAAGCCTTCTCAGATATTCGCCGTGCATACGACAACGCCACTGAGAGATCTTGCTTATCCCGAGACAAATGCCTTGAGGAAGTGGATACATGCTAAGTATGCCGAATTAATACGCTTCAGGTAACATGGGAAGGTCTGACGAATGACGGCGACAGTCCAGGAGGGTCTGCGCCACGGTTGCCCGTTATTGTAGCAGTGGTAGTTGGGATTGGTTGTTTGTTAGGATAAAGACGATACGGAAAATGAAGGAGAGGAGATTAGTGCTGACCGCACTTGAAATCTCACACTTTTACTGCGGTAAGCAATAGGTGAAGAGGGTAGGGGTGTAAAAGGACGGGGAGAGAGGATAGCGGAGAAGTTAGCGTTACGAAGGGAGCTATTTGCACATATACAACACAGTGTTTGTATGTAAACGTTCATCCGTAGTTCGCTTGTGGAGCTAATTCCTCAAAAATGTCACCGGCACCGCGTACCGGCACTGTTGGATCCATTATCACCACTTCTCTTTAGGGTATGCATAATTAGCATGCAAAGGAAGCGCACGCGCGCTGAAGTAATGTTAGGTTATGTTTCATAAACGAGAAGATATGGCGGTGGAGCAGTGCCTATGGTTTTCGACATACAAGGATGACGTTGTTTTCTTAGCAGACCGTAAGATATTCAGGTTTTTGGAGAGAAGCCTGGAGCAAAGGGTGAAGCTCTGCGATTTAAGTATTGTATAAAGAAATGAGGCTGCATGGTGTCTAATGATACGACTTCTCAGCCGGTCACAATGCAGGAAAATTATATATCAAGAGCCGAGTACAAATGCTTAATATGGGTAGGGTAGAATGTGGGAAAAAGATACATAGAATAGCATGAACAGTTAATTCAAGCAAAGGGAAAGAAACGCGGCTTATTGAAACAGTGCTGTGCGCGTAAAAGAGATATAGAGTAGCACAAGGGGTATGGAAAGGGGTAATGCCTCCCGGGCTTACGTTTTGTAATTCAGTGCTATGTTTAACATCTGAAGTGCAGTCGGGACTGGATATAGAAAGGGCGGTTGAAAGATTAGCACTGAGCGCGTATGGATAAACAGGAAATGAAGCGCAGTACACAGGGACGTGGACTGGGCGTCATTTGAAGTGCGAGAGGCTCAAGGGCAAATTTGTGACACACACACACACGCACACACACACACACACACACACGCACACACACACACACACACACACACACACACACACACACACACACACACACACACACACACATACACACACGGGCGCGGACACACGCGCGCACGCGCACACGCACGCGCACACGCACGCGCACACGAACATGCACACACAGGTACATACGCGCACACAAGCGCACATACACATACGCGCGCACGCGCACACACACATACGCACACGCGTACGCCCACACACACACACACACACAAACACATACACACACTCACGCACACACACGCACACACACACACACACACACACACACAAACACACACACACACACTCACGCACGCGTCCACACTGAAGCTTGCATGAAGTGGCGCACATGACCACGAAAAATGAGCCCTCGTCCTGTATGATTAAAAAAAAATCCCTTGCGTTACTGCTATCCGCGGTTGCCCGTCACTCGTAATAGCGACCGGAGTGGAGTGGCCGCTATCACGAGTGGCAGGCACCTGAACACCGGCAAAAGAGGAAATGCTCTCGCGTAAGAGGCCAGATTCGTGGAAGTTTTCGTTCTCAAGTGCTCCTTGCTATTGGCCTAGCGCCTTCGCTAACAATATATCCAACATGTCGATTGCCTTGCTTCTGCTCTTACGAACAATTATAGCGATCAACTCCGTTTTTGTGAGCACTGCTGGGTCTATCACATTTATGAATACGGGCCGTGGAGTCGAACTTTTTGAAGAAATTGAAATCTCGGCTAGTTGGTAAAGCTTCAAATCATGGTTCATTGGGCACCAAACAGAACGCACAAGAAAATGAGACCGACAAAAGCACTTTCGGCCCTACTTTGCTATTGATTGAACGCCCTTGCTTATGTTTTGTTCGCCATTTCTTAATGATCGGCGCTAATTCCTAGGAGCAGCTCTAGCGCATGAACTGCTTTGTGAATACGGGCCCCGAGAAAGGGAAGGCAGGTAGACACTGCCAGCGTTTCCCATTACTTGTCGCAATCATGTGCACTGTTTTCATTTAATGATTCTGTGTCAACTAGCCCAACAAAAAACTGTCCTGCAACCAAACTAGCGTTAGTTAATTCTAATGTCCCAAAGATTATCAAAGTTTTTTGTGCCTATTTACTTTGTGCTGGAACAGTTGCGCGTACGGAAGGAAGTGCCTCTTCGCACTTGCATAAGCGCCACCACTGATGGAGCGCGATTTGTGATTGAATGTTACCCAGCTATCTGTCACCAGTAATCGGGGACGCCGCCCAGTCTGTGGACGCGGCAGCGGTGGGTAGAGAATGCCTGTCCGGCTCGTGCCTGCGGCTGCCCCGCTGCCATGGTAGGACCCGTGTCCCCGTCCGCCTCTGTGTCCACCTTCGCGGCCTCCTCGGGGTCGGTCGGGATGGTCCCGTTTCTCAGGTTCCTCAAAGGTGACTTTCTGCGGAGACCGACCTCCTCTGCGCCGCTCAGAATTGTCCCGTTTCTCAGGTTCCTCGAAGGTGACTTTCTGTGGAGACCGGCCTCTTCTGCGCCGCTCGGAATTGTCCCGTTTATCAGATTCCTCGTAGGTGACTTTCTGCCGACACCGGCCTCTTCTGGGTCGCTCGGAATTCTCCCGTTTCTGAGGTTCCTGGAAGGTGACTTTCTGCCGACACCGGCCTCTTCTGGGTCGCTCGGAATGGTCCCGTTTCTCAGGTTCCTCGGAGGCGACCTTCTGCGGAGAGCGGCCTCTTCTGCGCCGCTCGGAATGGTCCCGTTTCTCAGGTTCCTCGAAGGTTGCTTTCTGTGGAGACCGACCTCCTTTAGGTCGTTCGGGATTGTCTCGTTTTTCAGTTTCCTCGAAGGTGACTTTCTGCGTAGAGGCAATCAATGGCGAGGCGTTAATGACTGCAGTTAAAACGCTAGGAAATAGTTATACAATGGATGATAAGTAAGCGCTCAAACGTTTTAAAACGAATTGCCTCTTCCTTCAACTTTTCCACTACTGCTGCTGCTGTCTTGCACGCCGCGTCGGGGAGTGGTTCAGAGCGTGCATACATGGCAGGAGCGTGGCAGAGAGTAAAGGCGACGCGAGAAACTCGTTTGGGCTTTTCCATTGACGTCCGTCACAATGCCCTTTGGTGATCCTTGAGCGTGGCTACAACAGCCTTTTGATTGCTGTAATTATCCGTGACCACCCGCAAAAGCATTGCAGGAACTGCTGCGCTTACCTTTGTGCTAGCGTGCAACATTCCGGAGGGAGATCGATAGAATGGTAGAGGATGCAGGAAGAGAAGATAAAGAATGGCTAGAACCCACGCAGTCACAATACCAATAATAGGCTCGCCACTATTCGCTCGCATGCATGGGGAGGGCGGGAGAGGGTAAAGACGACATAAGGAGGCAAGGAAACGCTACTTCTAGACATGACAGCGGTTCCAGACAAAGTGGATAAATTTAAGTTCAAGGTACAGCACGGTACACTTCTGCTATTTCTGAAAAATAAACACCGTGCAGATATGTAAAGCAGGACAACCGACGCAGGGCTTGCAGACGCAAAGCCGCATAAGGAACCGCAGCGTCTGGACGACATTATACGGAAGCGGCCGCACGTCAAATCAACACTTCTGTGCCCACTGTGGTAGCTTTGCGGCTATGCTGTTGCGCTGCTAAGCACGAGGTCGCAGAATCAAATCCCGTTCGCGGCGGCCGCATTTCGATGGGGGCAAAATGCGAAAAATGCTCGTGTCCCGTGCATTGGGGCCACGTTAAAGATCCCGTAGTGGTCAAAATTAATCCGGAGTCCTCCACTACGGCGTGCCTCATGATGGCGTGCCTCATAATCAAATCGTGCTTTTGGCACGTAAAACCCTAGAATTCAATTCAAGCTTTGCTACTAGGGCGTTGCTCGAGGCCGTAGGATCGCAAGATGCGGCTGTCGCTTACGCGGCAGGCGCATAGATTCAGCTCCACGTTAAAGAACTCTAGGGGCTGAAATTTTATCCGGATTCCTCCACTACGGCATGCCTCATAATCCGATCAGGATTTTGGTACGCACAGCCTCACAATTCAATTGATGTTTAACACTTCTGCCACGATGCGATGCGCCGTGTGAGGCAATGAGAATGCTAGCCTTCTCGGAGGTTGTGAACAATGCCGCCTAACAACGCCTCAAGCGAACAGGTCTCGCTGTGTGTTATGTGTACTACGCAGACAAATAGCAGTGGCGCACATAACGTAATGCTTGACATGCAACTCACCACTCTCGTATTACACTAAACGCTGAAGGAAATAATCATTCGCCGTCAACATCACCGCTTATTATCGTTAATCAAATCAAACGGCACATAAAGATCTATTTGTGACGATATCTACTTAGAGGATGAAAGCAACACCTACAGTTTAGCTTGACGCATATGGTTTGGCTAAATTTTGAGTCCTTTTCGTTTTGGTGAATCTCCAGTACGGGACATTACTTTCTGTTGATATTTTTTTTTGAAAAAAATGAACAAAATATTTAAGGTACAAGGAGACCGTACCTCTCTTTATTGATTCATAATGCATGACAGTGGCTAACTCATCGGGGTGACTCCGAACTGAAACTCTGAGCAGTCTCCTCAAGAGGAAGCCTTACCCAGGGCCAACTCAGATTTCTCTATTCAAATACGTATGAAACACATATATGCTTTCATTGAACAATCGCTGAGCCAATTGGAATGAAGTTTGTTGCATTTGAGAGAGAGAAAGTTGGATTCTATCGATGGTAGGACGCAGGATATCGATTTAATGCTTTGTAGTATTTTTCTATTGTCGAAAGTCTGAAAACTCTAAAGATTTGAAGCACAGAGTTTGCGACTATGTAACTTTGCACTAAAAACAGATATCGCACTTCTCTACGTTACAATCTGCTACAGCACCTGAAGCGCACAAATTTTACATACGAGTTCACATGCTTACATGACATTGTTGCAGTATTTACGAGAGGTTACCAAAATGCGCACTTAGAATTAGTGGTGTATAATTCCGAACGTTGTAAATACATCAACTTTGTCTGCTTTAAATGTGTTAACAGGTTCAGCTGCCAGACTTGTGATGTTTGTCTTCTTTTTTTTTTTGGAGACAAGGCCTCCTTTTCTGAGTTCACATTGGCTCTGGCGTATCTGGGTTCTCGGTATCTCGTAACCACTTCTAGAAAAAAAAAAGCCCTTTCGCGCCTCCGGAGCGTCGTAGCGAGCTGCAAAACGTTTGGAAATGTAGGCCTCAACGAAACAAGCGCGAATTAGTCGCAGGGCAGGTAAAGTTAACGGTACGGGTGTAATTAGCGCCGATATAGTAAAAAATTAACCACTTTTGCACTGTATGACTGTAAAGAGTGCACCGCCGTAGATATAGACATGTTGAGGCAAAGCCACTGTTAAGCAGGGCTCGCGCGGCGCAGTAGTGTTTGGAAGGTGGCTTCGCCGGTGACCACAAGAGGGGAGAATTAGTCACAAAGCAGGTAAAATTAAGTGCACGTGTGCAATTCGCGCTAATAGAGTCAATAAGTAACACCATCGCACCACACACTGCACTATTTCTGGGATCTTCCCACATGGCATTTTGGTCAAAAAGGAAAGGCTCAGCAACAAGTGTCGACGCTAAGGAAGACAAGGTCGACCTAATCGTTGCGTAAAATACGATACGAATAAGATACGAAATGAGCGAATAATGAACATGAAAAGGAGACAGGCAGAACAGAGAGATAAAGCCAACATTTATGCATCAATTCATTTGAACCGCCATGTACGTCGACCTTGTCTTCTTTAGCGTAGACACTTTGCTTACCCTTTCTTTTTTTATATATTGCTGAATTAGAGCTGTAAAATTGTTGCTTCAGTGTTTCGAAGTTTTTCCTTATTTTAGACAACTTTGTGAAAAATTGTAGGCCTAAATAAAAGAAAAGATCTGATTCTTACAGTCGGCAGATTTTAACTTTTTCATTTAAATGAACAAACCCGGTCAATTTTGGTGCAGTAGGTGCCGAGGAAAGCTATTTCTCCGTTCCCATGTATATGGATAGGATTCCTGATCCAAAACTTCCTTCGAAGATGCGCCTGAACACAATGAAGGGGTCACTCGGTGTCTCATAATTTGATAAGAAACTTTTATACTTAAATCTGGCACTGGCCACTGTTCAACCGCCGTGGAAATGAGCGTTAATGCACGGATATTTCTGCGATTTTACGTGGCTTCATTTCAGAAAAAAAAAAAGAACACTGCGGCTTCTTCCATAGTTTGTTGAGATTTAATTGCGTTGCGTACTAGCCCCACGAAGTTTCTATTAGAAGACCTTTAGTTCACAACACGTTTATTTCATTGCGTAACTTCCAGTGCCCTAAAATAACTGCAGAAACTTATGAGTGTGCGTGTCTTATTAGACTTATATTACCTGTACGCAACAACTCTAAGTTGGTTTTGCTTTTCTTGCTTTTGATATTCAGAGTTATTTTGAATCTAAAACGTTCGAAAATAGTACATTATGGTAGAACATGGAGGTTAAATGAGGCTGGTCATTACAACATATTTGTGGTGACAGATTAATTTAGAAGAGACCAGGGGACGTGTTTTGCAACAGTACGCAATTCATTTTCTGTTCGTTTCGCCGCCGGTTACATAGCCCTGATGCCACGCCCGGCGCTGTCATATCGCTGAGATTACTCATTTAATGAGACGGCTGATAGGAAAATAATGGAAAATAAAAATAAATCTTCGCAGGAGCCGCATTTTATAAGGATTCTTTTCATTTGCCATCATCATTGTTGGGTTCCATGATTGGCTCACACGAAAATGTGCACCCCTCACGCCCCTGCACCTTTCGCCGGGATCGGCTAGCCCGTAGAGCAGCGTACGAAAAGAAACTTTACTAAATATAGGGTTGTATGGAGCAAGAAAAGGCGACGCTTAGGCTAATCCATTATCTGCCCGTCATTCTCATGGCGTATAAAGCGCCCTACTGGCGGCACGCGAAATACACTACATAACGCGGTATTTTCTCCGTCGTATTCTTAACGTGCAACCCCATGAGTCCCCTTTTTTGTTTTCCACTCAGCCAAGCGCCGCGTACTGCGGTGATTGGGAGCGTGCACCAAAGAACGTGGTTTCCTGGGTCACAAAGACGATAACCAGGTCTCATAAGATGATAATACGAGATTTAACGCAGGCAAAGTTTACCGGAGTGAATGCTTTGGAAGCGTTCGACAGTTTCCTGGGTCGCCTCATGCCGGAGCGGTTGAGCGAGACTGAAGGACGTGGAATCTACAAAGCAGAAAAGGCGCCACTTCGAATGACATTACGAAGCTTGCGAGGCTAGGCAGGGAATTAAGAAGTGTATGTGAAGGACTATTATGGCGATGGCTATGTGGCTACAGTCCTCAGAGGGAATTTATCTTTTTGTTAATTTTTATTAAGGGAAAGCTTTCAAATACATTTTTTTAGTAGCCGACAGTTAAAGCACTGGTGCCAAGTTCCACAAAGTTTCTCGTTCGTAAGTGCTCCTTGCCATTGGCCGGTCGCCTTCACTAATGGTATGCCGAGTGACACGATTGCCTGCATTTTTTTTTCTTACGACACTTCTATAACATATGAGGTTTTATTGAATATGAGCCGAGGCCCCGTATCCACAAAATGCTTTTGCGCTGATCGTCAGAGCAAATTCCAGCAAATCCTGATGCTGAACATCTTGTTGGCGAAGCCGGTCGGCCAATGGCAAGGAGCATTTACAAAGGAGCAGCTTTGCGAATTCGGCCCCAGCATGTTCTTCGGCACTTGCTCCATTACCCCAGAGACGCACGGTTAACGCCAGCGCAATAATTTTAGGCTGCTGTTTTGAGCACGCTTACAGCTAGACAGTCTAAGCTGTGATTATGGTAACGGGCAGAGAATATCTCGGCCCGTATTTACAAAAGATAAAAGGCAGAAACCATCCTTGATGATTATCTATGTCATGTGAAGCGTTTATGAGAAATATGGGTGAGGGAAATGTATGAAAAGAGTGGCGACGATGTTATGACGACGATAGTGTGACGACGTGGCGACAATGTGATGCCAATGCTGGAGTGACGGCGATAAGACGGTGATGAGACGGCGATGAGACGACGATGTTCAAATGATTGCAGTGGTATGACGACGAAAGTATTAAAACGACGGAGGGCGCTATAACGTAAAACTATTCCAAACTTTTCTATTCCAATTCTGCTATCAGCCCTCCACGCTTGGTCAAACACTTTTTTCGACCACCCCCACTTCACCTGTCTGTCACGCGACGTCACGAAAACCGCGATACCTCCCCATCTGATATGATGTGTACACACTGATTATGCATGATTTGACAGAAAACAGAAAAACAGTTATTTCTGATTCGACCCCTCTTCGCCATTAGCCCTCGGCTATTGGTAAAACGTTTTCGGGCTGCACCCACTTCACCTGCTTGTCACGCGACGTCACAAAACCGCAAGAACTCACTGCGTCAAAGTGACGTGTACGCGATAAAGATGCATTAATATGCCGAACAAAAGTGAATCTTCTTCGGAATGACCGCAGGCTGCCCCGTTCCGAAAGGAATAGAAGATGGATGCCACCGATTGCTCAGACGCTGGCTATTCGCACCTGCCGGAGAGCATGGGTGTATTTGCGTATAGTAAAACTTCTTGCGTGGCCGTGTAACGTTTTCGAGCACTTTTGGCACGTTTACCCCCTCATTCTGCCAACTCTTCTTTGCTGAGGGTCCGTTTTAGCGTCATTCTTGAGCTTCCGTTGCATGCCGCCGCGATTTTCGACCAGCCACCGCAAGCCAAGTAAGGGTAAACCAGCCAATCGTAGACGCCGGCACCACCCCCTTCATCCGGTTATCGACTTTCAGTGCAGTGGCTCGGCCCCATCGAATCCCTCTCCACTTGAGCGTTCTCCTCGCCTCTTCTCAGCCAATTAGATACGACAAGCCGCTCAGTGTAGGCAATGTTATTGGTTTTTCAAGCAATCAAAAGTGACCTCCTACGAACGAGGAGAGCGTTTGATTGGTCTGTTCAGACAACCCTGCGGGCGACCGCCCGGTGCTTGCGTTGGCGGTTACGCAAATTTGACGTCAGGAGATTGGAATAGAAACATATTGGAATAGTTTTACGTTATAGGGCCCGGAGTGACGACAAAGACAAGAAGACAAAGGGATGACGAAGGTGGCATCGCGACGACGGCGTGATGGCAACAGGTTGACAGTGCCATCACTACGACAAAAGTGACGACGATGGAACAAGCACGACAGCATGACAGCGCCTTGGTGATGACGACGCGATGTCTAAATGGCGCGAATGGTAAAATGTTGACGACACTATGACGATGATGGCTCGAAGACGGCGTGCTGTCGACGCAGCGATGACAACGCAGGCAACGTAATAACGGTGGAATGATGATGACATTACGACGAGAGAATGACTACAATATCCACGCAGGCAATGAAACGACGAGGATGGAGTGAAGACGACAGCATGACAACGATGGCATGTTGGTGTTGGAGCTCACGTCTGCGCTCACGTGCATCATCCGTTGCCTCAGGGCACCCTAATTCGCAATACATCCTCCCTTATTTTGCACGTGCAATACCCGAGTTTTCGATCTGGAATATATCTCTGGGATCGTTCAACATTTTTCGGAGCCATATTTGGCACATCCTTGCGCGTGACATTGCTCTGACCTTGGCTCAAACTAGGCAGAGAAATGTTTCGCATTTAGAAGTACTTACGCTAGAAGTGTTCGTAAGAGCAGAACCCAGTCAATCGTGTCGTTAAAGATGTCGTTAGCAAAGGCAGGGGACAAATGGCAAAGAGCTCTCGCGAAAGAGAAACTTTGCGATTAGGTCGAATTCACGAAGCCGTTCGTTCGCATTCGTGCTCTTTGCCATTGGGCGGAAGCCTTTGCTAGTCCTATGTACGGCATCGAAATTGGATAGAAATTGTTCTTACAAACAATTTTAACGCAAGATCTGTTCGTGAACAGCGCCGCTTATTTGTATGTTTTAAATGCGAAGGGGTTTCTCTTTTTTTGCCTAATCGGAGCCAAGTTCTCGTCCTAGGTCACGCTCAAGGACGCGCCACTTTTCTCTCTGAAATATGCGGGACGATCCCGGAAATAGTGCAGCTCAAAAAGCCGCCGGACGTAATGCAAACACCCGACATAGCGCGAAATAAAAGGCGGCCTCATTGACCGGTACCGCACACAGTGCAAACAAACACGGAATGTAGTGCGAATGAGGGCGGCTCACGGCGGCAGACATGAGCTAAAACGCCAACATGCCGTGTCTTTGCCAGGCTGTCGTCGTCATTCCGTATTCGTCATTTCATTGCCTGCGTCGACATTGTGATCATTCTTTCGTTGCCACGTCATCGCCACCTTTCAGTCGTTTCTACTGCGTTGCTGTCACTGCGTCGTCATATCGTCGTCGTCGTAACTTGGTCATCATTCCATCGCCGTCATTCCGTTGTCGACACCGCGTTGTCATCGCCAAGTCGCCGTCACGCCGTCGGGGTCATTCCGTCATGGTCATTTTGTCGGAGCGATCGCATTCTCGTCTACCCATTGTCGTCATACCTTTGCCATACCGTCATACCTAAGTTAGCGAGTTGAAGTTAGCGAGCGCATTGTGGTGTCGTCTACCTTCTGCCCTTGTTCGCTGGCGCTAAATGTGCTTTCCAAATACCTTTGTCGTCAATGCAGTGCCGTTGTCGTGATTCCAACTTCGTCATCCCCTTGTCGTCAATCCAGTGTCGCCATGCAGTTGTCGCCAAACTAGAATCACTTTAACATCGTCACCCCTTCGGCGTCACGTGGCCGGCGTCACGTGGCCGGCGTCACTCCTGCGTCATCATCTCATGTCCGTCATATACCGTGATCGTCCCGCCGCCGTCATAACACCATCGTCGTCACTCTTTACGCACATTTGCGTCATCTATACCTTTTACAAATGCTTCGCATGACCCAGATAATCATCGAAGATTTTCTGCCTGAATATTTTTCATGGCGAAAGATGGCAAAAAGGAAACTGAGAAGAAAAACACCTGAAGTGGATAATTAACCGAACGTATTAATTCTTGCTTGAAAAACAAATTCAAGGAAGAGCAGAAATGCTTTGTAGAATGATATAGTACCATCTTTATGCAACGCTGAGCACTCTCCCACGCGCTAAAGTTGATGTATAGAACACGTCTGGGGCCGAATTCACAAAGCTTCTCGTTCGTATGCTTACCATTGGCCGGCCGACTTCGGTAATATGCCAAATATGAGATTAGTTGGCATTTGCTCTGACGAGCAGTTATAGCGTCAGAAGTTCTTTGTAGATACGGGCCCTGGGCCGGTATAACGTAATGATTCATTTCGCTCGATTCTATTTCCTTATGCGCCTTTCACGGCTGGCCGACACCGGTGTCGGCAACATGGGCGAAGCGTCGCTCGGAGACACTTACGAAGAGTGACAAGGAACAGCGCTGGAATAGATTCGTTACATTATAGCGACTATAGTTACGTTTATCTCGGCAGAATATGTGGAATCTACTTGAATGGTTGAGGTACGGTAGGCGCGTTTTCCTAGTGGAGCAGAGAAACATAAATAGGGGTCGTATTTTGTAAAGATTATTTTCCTTCAATTTTACGCTTTTCATATCGTACACCTTGTCGAGTGAATTATGTCTGCGATGCCGGATGTGCGGCTCCTCACGAGCCAATGAAGAAGGGCAAAAAAAGGAGGAAAAAGTAAGAAGGCCTCACTGATACAATATAACACAACACACACTATTACTGCGAAAACATTACGTGCTCCATTATGCAAACATTTGTCGGCGGCGTGACAGAGCGAGGGTACCAAAAAATGACCGGGCGGTACAAAGAGTAAAAACGCGTTAAAAATGCTCGGATTGCCGTCAGATTTCTCAGGGAGGTTCCTGTCCACAAGGTAAATTAACGGCTTTAAATATAAAATCTGGTACATCTCGGTCTGGGTGGGAATCGAACCCTGGCCTCCAGAGTGCTATTTGAGACGCCACGGTGGCTGCACGGCTCTGGCTGGCTAAAGGTGTCAGCCAGAGCCGCCGCCAGAGCCGTCGCACGTCGCGTCGAAGCAACCTGGCTGACTAAAGGTACGGCCTAGCGCGTGCGTCAGACACACACACCGAATCAGCAGAAATAATTTTAATGCGCGTCGAAAACATCAATCGAAACCGTTTCACCAAAGGGACTATAATGCTTTGGCATTCGCACACGTAAGCAGTTGTAAGTGTGTCTGCCGAATGTTTAAAATTAGCCTTTCGAATACGAATTTCTTGTTTTCATGAATTACCAACTGTTATGTCGGCAGACATTACCGAAAATGGTGCAGGGTGCCGAACGACATTTCGCTCTCGTTCCTTTTGTACACCCGCTTTTATGCTGACATCCTGCGATAAGAGAAGAACCATGCAAAACGGTGGTCACAGAAGGCGTAGGATTCCTGCGCGTATTTTGCACGCCGCTAATAGTGCAGGCCCGGTAAAATGTAACGATTCCTATTTCTAGATTCTATTTCTTCCTCATCATCCACAGTTCATGGCCTAAATATCTTTGTTGAAAACTTGGGTGGCGCGTCACTAGGACAACCGTCAAAAAACGAAAAGGAACAGGGATTCAAAGATAATCGTTACATTAACCCGGGCGCAAGGCTCGTTTGTCACTTGCTGCCGACTGCGCAAAGGTTCCATCGTGGAGGTAATTAACAAGCCGAACATTTATAGCGAATGAGATCATTTGCGCCTCCTGTGTTCGCCTGTCTGCAGGTCCAACGAAAGTGTCGGCACTGAATAACGTTACAGCATATGCGTGAATTTAATTGTGAGCATAGCACGCATGCAGATAATGCACAGGACAGCCGCGTTTCGACGCTTTAGTTTTACTGCGCGCTGGAGCAGATATGAAAGCTTACCTTTCGTGTTGGCGCGCTCGCCATTGGTACGGAACCAGCTGTCCTTCGACTGCAATAAATTGAACAGACTGGATTTGGTTATCAGTGGACAGGTTCTTCGAGTGCTCTATGCTCAAATACGTTTTTTTTTTCGGGGAGCTCGAATTGCTCTTCTCGCTGATATCAACGATCCAGCTGCACTACAAAAGGGCAACAATGAGCAGTATACTGTATAAGCATATTGTGATTTAATAGAGAATATGCTTCATGTTTCAATGGAATAAAGAGGAACGTGTGTATCCCGCCGTGGTTGCTCAGTGGCTATGGTGTTGGGCTGCTGAGCACGAGGTTGCGGGATCGAATCCCGGCCACGGCAGCTGCATTTCGTTGGGGGCGAAATGCGAAAACACCCGTGTACTTAGATTTAGGTGCACGTTAAAGAACCCCAGGTAGTCGAAATTTCCGGAGTCCTCCACTACGACGTGCCTCAGAATCAGAAAGTGGTTTTGGCACGTAAAACCCCATAATTTAATTTTTTTAACGTGTGCATATAACTTAAATTGCTTCTGCGTGCGCAAAATGAGTAGATTTGTGCGTAAGAGCCCAACGATAAGGACGTTCGTGACTATATAGAGCGTTTCCGTGCGTGTCACCAATGGCTGTTGCAGTGAGAACTGGAACAGAGCTCCGAGACCACAGTATATCTGTATAGTGAGAGCGTCGCGCGCCGTAACATTTCGTGGCTCCGTTCCCGCAGTGAACCCATTCTCGTCGGAGAGTCTATTTCGCTTTACTCTTCTGATTAGCGGGAGGAGCAGTAGGGGATAAAATATACTCTTATCCTTGAACTTACAAAACCACACGCAATGCATTTCAGCGCAGCATTTTCACTACAGTTGGAACGCTTTTCTTTCTTTTTTTTTCATGCAAGTGTTCAAGAAGTCTTGAAAAAGGCGTGAAGTGTTCAAAAAGAAACACTATCGCTCTCTGCGTCAAATGTATCACTAGAGATGCGCTGACTGCTGCTTTCGGCGCATGTGCAAGTAATCAGCTGCGGAGTTTTCTCGCAAACAGGCGTCGTATATACTATTGTCAGCGAAATCGGGACACGGCGAAAAAGAAACGCTGGACACTACGTTGCTGTCACTGCGTTCGCCTCTTGTGTGCTCTGTCCAGTTTTTGCTTGTAACATCCATTCAGCATGCATACAGAGGCCAGAGACTATGTAAACAAGAGCACGTGAAATTTTGGCCAGTGCTGCTTGATGATCATTTTTGTGATAACCCCTTGCGTTGTCGGCCAGGTTGCTGATATGCACCACGAGAATCGGCTTTACTGGTGACAGGTCATACGCGCTGCTTTCACCTTCTTATAAACAAGATGCGCAAGTCACACCAAACGGAGACACCGTTCTTTCTTTAGCGTTTTCAGAGTCTTTAAAAACCACCTGTGTGCATATAGCGCACATCTGCAGGGTGGCTAATAAGTATGTGCACACCGTTCCGTCAGATACTGAGCTTCCCACGGCGTTGATTCCGAAACTGTCGCACATAGCTCAGAAATTGGGAGGTACCACCGCACTCAACCTAAAGAGAGCTGGCCAACAGCTTAACCCATGCAGTGACGAAGATCAGTCCGCACCAACGCGCCACCCTCCATACTTACTGCAAAGACTTCGCACCGCAGAAGAACACTGATAGACTCCGCATTCCTCAAAAAACAGTTTTCAAGATCGCGAAGCTACACAAAGAGGAAGGAGACGTCAAGGGGAAGCGAAAAAGCGATCGACCATCAAGCGTCAACGCCCCAGGGATCAGGAAGATCATTCGGAATTGGATTTCGCTAAATGGCGCCGTTAGCCTGAACAAGATTGTTTCTGACTTGAAGATCGCCAGGCGTAATGTACAGAAGATACTGAAAAACAACCTCTGGCTTCGTTCGTATCGTCAGCTGCAAGCGCATTTACCAACAGACACCGCCAAGGCGAACAGGCTGAAACTCGCGCTGAAACTCCTAGTGCACTTCAAGTTGGCGCGTATCGAGCACGTGCTCTTCACTGTTGAGGATATTTTCACTGTGGAATTAGTCGCGCGGAACAGCCAGAACATCCGCAGAAAGGATCTCAGTAAAGCGAAAGCTTTGTACGCAGACCCTTTTCCCCCAAGTCCCTCCTCATGGTTTGGGGTGGCATCTTCGTTACCGGCAAGACTCCGCTCGTGTTCATCATCACCGCGTCCTACTATCAACAATAAATTCTGGAGCACGCAGTGCGTCCCTGGAGCTCCCAGAACTGCACCAATAGGGAGTGATCTTCCAACAAGACTGGCCCTCTTCCCATGGAGCGAAGAAAACGATGAAGCTGTACGACAGGTTGTTCCCGCGACACATGTCGAAGGATTTTTTGGCCCTAGAATTCGCCTGACCTCAATCTATTGAATAAACTTTTTAATAAAACAGCTTAAAACTGGTGCACGTACTTAATAGCCATCCTGTACTTATTGAGGTGGATTACTAGAAGTGGCGGGCATTACTTCCTCGAAATCAAGCTCCCTAATTGACCAATTAACAAAAAGTCATTAACTAACTTATCTAAGTCAGTGATTAGACAAGGCGCATCCGATGATTTGAATTCATTTTGAAACTAGCACCAGTTTCATGATAAGCGCTGTTTTTAGTCTAGAGCGCATTGAAGAAGAGTGTCTCAGCTACTTCTTGCAAAGTTTGGAATCCCTGAAGTCTGCTTTGATCAAAGATTGGGATGAACTTGAAGATTACCTGTGCGCCACCGTCGACTTCGTGAAGAAGCGTCTCCAAGCTTGCGTGAAGACTAAAGGAGGTCATTTCTAGGAATTTCCTGTTTAGTCGTTACACTGTTCTTGTTTTTTGTTGGAAAATAAGGACTGTTTGAAAAGAACATGTTTTCCTTTTGAATAAAATAGCTTAGAATTGGTGCACGTACTTAATAGCCATCCTGTACTTATTGAGGCGGATTACTAGAAGAGGCGGGCATTACGTACTCGAAATCAAGCTCCCTAATTGACCAATTAACAAAAACTCATTCATTAACTTATCTAAGCCAGTGATTCAACAAGGCACATCAGATGATTGGAATTCATTTTGAAACTAGCACCAGTTTCATGATAAGCGCTGTCAAACTTGTGGTAAAAATGCACTGTTGTTGCACTTTCTTTAACAAAACGTCTTTTTATGCATTGAAGCTCCAAAATTTCTGAACGCCAATGCCTTTCGTCGCAAACTTTGGGAACGCATATCTCGAACCTGGTATAATCCTCAGAATTCTGAGTGGATATGACTTTCGAAGTCACCGGCTATAATTCGTAAATTGCAGTATGTGCACTGTAATAAGTTTAAAAGCTAATCAACAAAACTTCGTTATTAGTCAAATATTCATTTTGATTTCTCGTGCGAATAATCTCCGTCTCTGATACTGAGAGTAACCTGGTTAAGGAACTGGAATTGTACTACATGCCACAGGGGATTTAAAGAAAAATCGTTAACGATAAAAAAAGGGGTGTTTTTCCTTCGCAACTAAGTAAACGGGCGTACTGCAAGGAAAAAAAATGCACATCCCACGCATGTGTTAGCATCTATGTGAAGCGAAGCTTTAGTGAAACGGGTAACTAAATATTCACAACTAAAGGCAATGCATACGATTTTGTTTAATCATGAAAGGCAATGTGTAACCGTATGGAATGTTACTGTTCATCCACCACAACGGTCCAAACTTTATTGTCATGCAATTTTTATGTTTATGCACTGCATCATTCACAACCTATGCCGAAATACAAGCACCAAATCAGGTGGTTGAATAACGCGAGACGTATACGTCGCATTGCTACCAAGACGAAAGCCGTATATATAAATATTTTCGAGAGAAGAATGGTGATGACAAGCGTGTGCAGAGAAAAGTACGACACATATCAAGCAACATTGTGAATTCCGTACTTCATGTGTTATAGTGGGACACGCCCATTCTGGGGGATTGGGCTACCACCCACTGACAAACACTGAGTTATTAAATAAAATAAAACAAAGTACCTCAATGAACCTGGTAAATTTAGTTCAATATTTCACTAACAGATGGGGGGATCTAGAGATGCATGTTAGCCGACATTATAAGCGCAGGTTTTATGTAGGAATTGTTTTTTGTTTCTCAACACAGAGGCAGAGGCATACTTGGTCAGCATACACGGGTTGCACAAGCCACTTCGTGGGTACTTTCATATAACCTTTGTACATAAATCCACAAATATATCTGGCAAGATAGCGACCGACCCAACAGCCAGGCAGCCACGCGGAACCCGAAAAAGAAGGCAAATAAAGCTATATAAAATTTTGAAGCTTTTTGCAAAACTCACTCGTCTTTCTGTTCACTTGAGTTGTGGCAAACGGCGAAGAAGGTCGCGAATTTTATTCGCTTGATTCTGCATCCCCCGTGACTCTGCGGCCGCTGTGAGGAATTCAAATCACTTAAATACAAAGCACACGTCTTTCGGAAACACCAAAATGTAGGTTCACGGGTCGTAATGTTGATTGATTCGTGTTTTGTGGACGTTCTATAGTTTTCCAAAAACGTTAAAGTGCGAATCGAGGGAAGTGAATACAAACTGCGTAGCATTTTTTAGTGGGACACCGAAAACGTCTTTCATTCTCGCATTAAGAGCAAGCAGCCGGACTTCTGCAGTCGAATCTACGTGGCCAGTCCAGCATCTTCTGATAAATCGTATGGGCGCAGTGAATAACGCGCGCGGCAACACAATAAGGGAGAAACTGGCGAAAACACATGTTGCGACGACAGAGCATGGAGCGGAGCCCGCCGAAAGTGAGATGTATTACTCTTACTCCGGTTCGCCGGGTCAATCTCGTTGCTCAGAGCGAGCTGTCGGTGTACTGTGAACGAGCGCCTATAATGCCTTTAAATGCGTTATTATAGCTGGGTAAGCCCTAACGTCAGAAACTCCTGAAAGTGCGATGACGTGCGACCCAGGTGGCCCCAATGTGTGTCCTGTGTGTCGCGTGCACATGGACCAGACGTCTAGGAGAGCCACCGTGCAGTTTTTATTTTCAGCCGCCGCTCGGCGCAGCGCGATCTAATGCGGGCTCGGCGTACGAACAATTCATGCGGCACTGAAAATTCGAAGAGAAGACTTAAAAAAAAAAAAAGTTAGGCTTACCAGCTTGTCCGCTTAGGTGCGAGCCGAAGGGAACGCCGCCGGTCTTGCGTCTGGTTCTCGTAGATTCGAACGAAATTGGTCCCGTGAGCACGCGCTGCAGTTTTGTCCTCTTCACATTTTTTTTTGCACGTGCGCCTGCAACGAGGCTATAAACGAGGCCGACCGTGGCTCCAGGGAGCCGCGGTTGGCTCCGTTCGCGCTTTGTGATGGCTCGCGCTCACAATAATTTTGCCGCATTTGTATAACAAAGTGAAAAAAAGAATCTATACTATTCAGTTGCGGTTCAAAGTTGCTGTAACCTTCGTAACAATTCGACGGCTTGAACAGTCAGTGGATTTCACTGTGGCTTTCTAGAACAAATGCACGAACGTGCGCAGGGCTACGTAGAAGGCGACGAAGCCGACCGAAATCGCGTGCGTTCATAGATAGAAAGTGTAGAAGGCTAATGTGATGACGCTTTCCGGCGGGCTGACAGGAACGCGCAAAACAGCTCTACATAAATAAACTCGTTTAACAGGTACCGATGAACGAGCTGGTAATTCGGAGACGTGCCTACTTAAAGCGCGTCCTTGAGCAATAAACCACTTTAGGACTTCGTGTGTGTCCGTTATTTTTCTGTGCCCGTGTTTTTTTTTTTTTCTCAAGTGCGCCGCTTATACGTTGCAACTATAAAGCTCTATAAAAACGCTTTCGTGAGCTCTGGCGCTGGCCTCCATGGCTGCCGCGCTGTGACTGTCTCAAGCTTTGGCCAGAACACATCTATATAGCGTCTCCGCGTGGCTCATTTTCGCCCGTCGAAAATCGCCATAAGGGAAGCTGGCGCGTCCAAAGGCGCAAAATAAGAGATTTTGGTGACCCAGAAAATTTCCTTCTTCGCACACATCAACACCGTCGTGGCGTTGTGGCTACGGCGTTGCGCAACCAATCTTGAGGGCGCGGGATCGAATCCCGTCCGCGGCGGCCGCATTTCGATGAGGGGTGAAATGCCAAAAACACCCGTGTTCCATGCATTGGGTGCACGCTGAAGAGTGCCAGGTGGTCAGAATTAAGCCGGAGTCCCTCACTACGGTGTGCCTCATAATAAAATCGTGGTTTCGGCTCATAAAACACCAGAATTAAATTTTAAGTGCGTAAGCAGTTATATGCCTATCCGACGAGGAAACCTGTCCGTCCGTCACGTAAGACCAATCGCTATAAAGAAATTAATCTGGGCGAGCATAAAGCTCGTATCCTTTGAGTTTTTGATTTTGTTTTCCTATTTCCTGGATACAGATAACGTCGGGAGGGATTGGCGCGTGAAATTAGCCAATTAGTGCGTGCCAAGCCAAGTAGTGTAGTAGCAAATTAGCCAAGTAGTGCGTGAAATTAGCCAATTTAGTGCGTAGCGTGCAGCAATTCCATTGCCAGATTTCAATGTGTCCGGTCTTTGTGTTGTTTGTCATATCATCCATGGATATTAATAATAATATTTGGGGTTTTACGTGCCAAAACCACTTTCTGATTATGAGGCACGCCGTAGTGGAGGACTCCGGAAATTTTGACCACCTGGGGTTCTTTAACGTGCACCTAAATCTAAGCACACGGGTGTTTTCGCATTTCGCCCCCATCGAAATGCGGCCGCCGTGGCCGGGATTCGATCCCGCGACCTCGTGCTCAGCAGCCCAACACCATAGCCACTGAGCAACCATGGCGGGTCATGGATATTACTGTCACTATCAGTGTGCTCTATAGCTTTCGGTGTCCTGGTAGGAGGTCCCGGTCTTTGACTTACCCTCTTTCGGGGGACGGCTGCGGCTTTTGTTTGACCATCCTCTACCATTCGCTTGAGTTTGTGCATCTCTGCGAACATTAGTTGCATGCTTTGTGCTAACTGTTCCAGCGTTACCGTTTGAGCGCTGGAGGCGGCACTTTGTTGCAGTGATGTCTGCGGTGGTGATTTGGAAGTGTGGTCCGCAATTGGTATGGGTTGCTGTGATGTGCTGTTGTTTGCCATGCGCTTAAATGCTTCAAACTCGGCTCGTAGCTCGGTTAAATTGTTTCGAAGTATTTTGTTTTCTTCTACTATTTTCTGGTACTCTGGGTTTTGTGTGATTGGTGTAGGTGTATTCTTAGCATTGGCAGTGGGAGATACGACTTGCGCCCAGCTCACCTGATTATTTTTAGGGGTGCTGCATGCCAGTAGGATCCCTGGTGACTTGCCTCTTGGGGCCTCCTTCTTTTTTGGCTGATGTTGCTGCTGAGGCACCTTGGGTCGGGATGCCAACCGTCTTCTCTGGCCCTGCTGCCCGGAACAAGATCGGCTCCGCGACGGCGAGCGGGTGTGAAATGGAAAAAACGCTGGTCTACGTAAATTTAGGTGCACGTTTAGAGAATCCTAGGTGGTAAAAAAATTGTACGGAGGCCCGCACTACGGCGCTCCTCATAATCAGATCGTGGCTCTGGCCCGTATAGTAACCCCAAATTAAATCTGGTTTTATTTCAGCGTGTTTATTTTCTGTGTACCATTCGGTATGAGGGGGGGTTCTAGACAATTCGGGTTCCTGGCTATTCCTCGGCCAGTTTTCCAGAATTGCGACAAAATATGTGCGGAATCCGTAGATTGATTGACCTGATTTTAAATTAAACTGATTTCGACGCTGTCTTTTTCTTTTATTGCTTTCTTCTTTAATATAATTAATTTAATTATTTGACGTGCCCGGCCTCTAGCGCCGAGACATTGTAGAAGGGAGTGGGTTAAGTAATAATGAAAGCGACAATTGCAGTAGGAAACACAGCATATTATACAATATTAGCGGCAAATCATAAATACAAAAAAAATATTGAAGCCACTACACACAGGAGCAAGTTACACTTAAAATTATTTTTTGCACTATGCTTTGTACTCTTGTTGTACGCCCACCTGCTTGGTTCTCAGATGGAAGAGTATCTAAAACAAATAAATAAATAAAAAATCGTGTAGAGCTGATCTACGATGACCATATGCGGTTCATATGAGGTTGATTCTTTGAAGAGCGTCACATAACCACGTGAACGGCTCACATTTTTAGACTGCACACTTTCGGGATCGGCCCAGGTTTCTTGTGGGATAGCCAGATAGCTAGGTAGCCGGAAAGAAAACTGGTATGGCAATTGCAAGGATGCTATTTGCATTAAATATTGCATGGAGCAGAAGAAAGTATAATCGAGGCAGGACGCTTTGTCTCTAGGGCTCTACTTTCTTTTTCCCCGTGTCCTTGCGCTAAGAACATCTTAAGTAATGGAATATCCATATTTTCTTTCTCCTTTCCACTATACCAGGTGTATTTTTTAGAACTACAGAATGTTTAAAAATCGCCTGTGGCAGACAGCATAATTGTAGTCACTGAGCTGGCTTACTCAAAGAGGCTTACAATAAACGCAAGGGGTCACAGTGAAACAGGTGAACAGTCATTAACAGCAACATAGATGAAACAGACAATAAACGACACTGGCGGATACGAAACATATTAGAAGGTTGTAGACATAAGGATTCAGGCACAAATGTTAATCGATGCTAAGCGAACTATTCAGCACATGTACAAATGTATCGTAGTTTATTATAGACACGACATCGTGTCGTTGAGTAGTCCAAGGACGGATGGCACGAAATAATGGCGAGTTATTTAAAAGGCTTGTACGTGCATGCAGGATTACAACTTTGAAAGGGTGATCTAGGCACGGGAAAACTCGATTGGCAGGCTGTATGCAAGAGGCCGCAAATGACGAATGGTTATGTTAATGTTTTGTGGGAACGGCGCGGTCCCTCAGTCCACGCCAGCGGGCCCCAGTCTTGACCGGCCGCGCCCAAGGGCGTACAGCCGAGCCTCGAAGCACCGCTCGCCGCTCACGAGTCACTTTGTCCTCTACTTCGACTGCTGGCTCCGATGCCCGAGTTCTCATAGCTTGTGAAAGTGAGATAATAGTGCGAACAGTCCTATTTTCTCTAATGATGGAAGCTTTAGCGGTGCTTTGATGTTAGAGCGAAGTCTCTACTACGCCACGTCTCTCAAGGTCATTAATCGCATCGCAACGACCTTGAGCCGCCAGAACGAGTGTGTGGCAGTTGTGACGTCACGCCATGTGATTCGTTGCGAAGAGGCGTCGCAGCTGCGCTCTCTCTGAGCCTCTCCGCTATGGTACCACATGACTAGGCGAGGGTTAATGCGCTAAATATAGCCCGACGTACTGTGAGCGTGCGCACACGTTACATCACGTTGGCGAGAACAACAGCGTCTATAGGTGAGCGATAATTCGACACTCTGGCGCAGCCAACGTAACCGGCCAACGCACTCCGATGCGCCGACTACGTCGGACAATAAACGTGGCTTTAAAGGGACACTAAGTGAAACAATAAATCAGTTTAGACTAATGGAGCATTGTTTGAGGACCCTGCAGGCATTCATTTAAAAAAATAGTTAGATTATTAGATGAGAAAATGAAGGTCCAAGTATGAGTATTTCAATTTCGCGCCGAAACTCCTGCGCGGGTACGTCAGCGTGACGTCAGGGATTCTAAAGTATGTTTTCGCACTTGGGCCGCGTTGGCTGAATAAAGGTTCCCGAAACTTGCCATGTTTAATATTTGGTTCCTTTAGAACACAATGTAGTCAATCTGTACCGCCATATATAATTAGTAAGCCCTAGAAGATGCCATCTCCCCTCTTGGCCGGCGGCGAAGGGAGGCTTCGTTCCGGCCGCGAAGCTCCCCACATCTCAGTAAGGTGCCTGGTGGTGGTCTCGTGCTGACGATGCCCTCTCGGTGAGCGCATATTTCCCCCCTCGTCTTTTAAGAGGTTCAATACTTACAAGCATTTGTCTCGCAAACCATATTTATTTCAAGGGAATTTTCCATGTCTCAATAATTTCTCTCGTCGTATTCGAGTGCTGATTGCCGTGTTATAGTTTGTTAACGAAGCTTTCCCCTCAAGTCTAAATATTTTAAGGCAGTTTGCCTTGTGCGTATCATAGCCACGCACGCTTATATCGCCTTCCGTTTCTCTACCACGGGTGTGCTTTAAAACCACGGCGTTGCAATTTTGCTTTCCTTTCCTTCATTTCTCCGCCCTTAAACTGGCTCTCTTCACTACTACACGCAGAGACAAAGCAACAACGCGCGCATTAGATCCCATAGATGAGATGAATATTTACAATTATTATTAGGGTTTTAATTATATTCGAGTACTGATTGCTGTGCTATCGTGTGCGTATCATAGCCACGCACGCTTATATCGCCTTCCGTTTCTCTACCACGGGTGTGCTTTAAAACCACGGCGCTGCAATTTTGCTTTCCTTTCCTTCATTTCTCCGCCCTTAAACTGGCTCTCTTCACTACTACACGCAGAGACAAAGCAACAACGCGCGCATGTGATCCCATAGATGAGATGAATACATATATATATAGAAAATTATCAGTCATAAGTATAGCCTTCTGGGCCGTTTCCTTTCTTTTCTTTTTTTTGTTCTTTCGAAAGTAGTCCTATTAGGGTTATTATAATTACACGAAGGTATTTCGCCCTCGTCAGCAGCAGTCCTTGAGATAGCTATTCTGGCGGCTAGCTTCCCACGCTATGCGTGCCGCCCTCGCACCTGTTTAAGCTTTTCCTAGACGCTAGAGCTATACTACTATGTCCGCGCAACCTTGAGCGATCGGAAAGCGCGTTTTCCCCTCTTGGCCGGCGGAGAAGGCAGGCTTCGTTCCGGCCGCGAAGCTCCCCCACATCTCAGTAGGGTGCCTGGTGGTGGTCTCGTGCTGACGATGCCCTCTCGGTGAACGCATATTTCCCCCCTTATCTCCCCCCCCCCATTTTCCCAAGAAATTATCCCAAGTCCCTTTCCACGTAAGTATGAGGCTCGGAGCAGGAGGTATGGCGCTTGAAAGTAACCTGGGGCCTGACGAACCAACCGACTGAGCTATCTTTCCGGGCAACATCCACGGGTCATGAGTTCAAATCACCTGTCATGTTCCTTTTTTTCCCCTTTTTTCTTTTTTCTGTCTTTTTAATGCTTTTTCCTTTATTTTATGACTGTACTGGAAGCCTCCTAAAAAAAAATTATATACATCATCAATTAGGTATGGCGACACATGTGCAAGTCATAAATACCAGGTTATCTAGCCGAGTGCCATCCGTGCGGTATAACCGAGCTCAGATTGGTCAACCTTGACTGATCAAATAGGGCACCACTGTAGGTTCAATGAGGCGTACAACTCCTGCGGGACCCGCCGTGGTTGCTCAGTGGCTATGGTGTTAGACTGCTGAGCACGAGGGCGCGGGATCGGATCCCGGCCACGGCGGCCACATTTCGATAGGGGCGAAATGCGAAAACACCCGTGTACGTAGAATTAGGTGCACGTAAAGCACCCCAGGTGGTCGAAATTTCCGAAGTCCCCCACTACGGCGTGCCTCATAATCAGAAAGTGGTTTTGTCGCGTAAAACCCCATAATTTAATTTTTTAATTTAACCACTGCGGAGACGGTAGAGTATCCGTCTCCCGTGCAAGATGACCGTGGTTCAAACCGCGGCAATTCTCCACCGGAAAATAAAAAAAAACCGTGTGTTGAGAAAATTGCACAAACAGGCCTGGAGTGCGGCCTGATCCCGGCGACCAGAACCGGTAACGCACTCTCTCACCAGAGCAGGATTGGCCACCCTGGTGCAGTACTTGTCCACAACCTCCCATATGAATACAACAATCAAACCCCGGCCCTCAGTCCCCAGCAGCCGCGAAGCAACTGACCACGGCGGCGGTCAGATCTGTGACGCTGCAGAGGGTGCTAAGAATACCTGGCTCCGGACAGGCCGCCATTGGAATCTGAACCTGGCAAAGTTTAACGTTAGAACGTTATCTAGTGAGGCGAGTCTAGCAGTGTTATTGGAGGAATTAGAGGGTAGTAAATCGGATATAAAGGGCTCAGTGAGGTTAGGAGGACAAAAGAAGCATATACAGTGCTAAAAAGCGGGCACATCCTGTGCTACCGGGGCTTAGCAGAGAGACGAGAACTAGGAGTCGGATTCCTGATTAATAAGGAAATAGCTGGTAACACACCGGAATTCTATAGCATTAACGAGAGGGTGGCAGGTCTTGTTGTGAAACTTAATAAGAGGTACAAATTGAAGGTGGTACAAGTCTATGCCCCTACATGCAGTCATGATGACCAGGAAGTCGAAAGCTTTTATGAAGACGTGGAATCGGCGATGGGTAAAGTCAAAACAAAATACACTATACTGATGGGCGACTTCAATGCCAGGGTAGGCAAGAAGCAGGCTGGAGACAAGTCAGTGGGGGAATATGGCATAGGCTCTAGGAATAGCAGAGTAGAGTTATTAGTAGAGTTTGCAGAACAGAATAATATGCGGATAATGAATACCTTTTTCCGCAAACGGGTTAGTCGAAAGTGGACGTGGAGGAGCCCGAATGGTGAGACTAGAAATGAAATCGACTTCATACTCTGCGCCAACCCTGGCATCATACAAGATGTAGACGTGCTCGGCAAGGTACGCTGCAGTGACCATAGGATGGTAAGAACTCGAATTAGCCTAGACTTGAGGAGGGAACGGAAGAAACTGGTACACAAGAAGTCAATCAATGAGTTAGCTGTAAGAGGGAAACTAGAGGAATTCCGGATCAAGCTACAGAACAGGTATTCGGCTTTAATTCAGGAAGAGGACCTTAGTGTTGAAGCAATGAACGACAATCTCATGGGCATCATTAAGGAGTGCGCAATAGAAGTCGGTGGTAACGCCGTTAGACAGGAAACCAGTAAGCTATCGCAGGAGACAAAAGATCTGATCAAGAAACGCCAATGTATAAAAGCCTCTAACCCTACAGCTAGAATAGAACTGGCAGAACTTTCTAAGTTAATCAACAAGCGTAAGACAGCGGACATCAGGAACTATAATATGGATAGAATTGAACAGGCTCTCAGGAACGGAGGAAGCCTAAATACAGTGAAGAAGAAACTAGGAATAGGCAAGCACCAGATGTGTGCGTTGAGAGACAAAGCTGGCAATATAGTTACTAATATGGATGAGATAGTTCAAGTGGCTGAGGAGTTCTACAGAGATTTATATAGTACCAGTGGCACCCACGACGATCGTGGAAGAGAGAATAGCCTAGAGGAATTCGAAATCCCGCAGGTAACGCCAGAAGAAGTAAAGAAACCCTTAGGAACTATGCAAAGGGGGAAGGCAGCTGGGGAGGATCAGGTAACAGCAGATTTGTCGAAGGATGGTGGTCAGATTGTTCTAGAGAAACTTGCCACCCTGTATACGCAATGCCTCATAACCTCGAGCGTACCGGAATCATGGAAGAACGCTAACGTAATCCTAATCCATAAGAAAGGGGACGCCAAAGACTTGAAAAATTATAGACCGATCAGCTTACTGTCCGTTGCTTACAAAGTATTTACTAAGGTAATCGCAAATAGAATCAGGAACACCTTAGACTTCTCTCAACCAAAGGACCAGGCAGGATTCCGTAAAGGCTACTCAACAATAGACCGTATTCACACTATCAATCAGGTGATAGAAAAATGTGCAGAATATAACCAACCCTTATATGTAGCTTTCATTGATTACGAGAAAGCGTTTGATTCAGTCGAAACCTCAGCAGTCATGGAGGCATTACGGAATCAGGGTGTAGATGAGCCATATGTAAAAATGCTGGAAGATATCTATAGCGGCTCGACAGCCACCGTAGTCCTCCACAAAGAAAGCAACAAAATCCCAATAAAGAAAGGCGTCAGACAGGGAGATACGATCTCTCCAATGCTATTCACCGCATGTTTACAGGAGGTATTCAGAGACCTGGAGTGGGAAGAATGGGGGATAAAAGTTGATGGAGAACACCTTAGCAACTTGCGATTCGCTGATGATATTGCCTTGCTTAGTAACTCAGGAGACCAATTGCAATGCATGCTCACTGACCTGGAGAGGGAAAGCAGAAGGGTGGGTCTGAAAATTAATCTGCAGAAAACTAAAGTAATGTTTAACAGTCTCGGAAGAGAACAGCAGTTTACGATAGGTAGCGAGGCACTGGAAGTGCTAAGGGAATACATCTACTTAGGGCAGGTAATGACCACGGATCCGGATCATGAGACTGAAATAACCAGAAGAATAAGAATGGGCTGGGGTGCGTTTGGCAGGCATTCTCAAATCATGAACAGCAGGTTGCCACTATCCCTCAAAAGGAAAGTGTATAACAGCTGTGTGTTACCAGTACTCACATATGGGGCAGAAACCTGGAGGCTTACGAAAAGGGTTCTGCTGAAATTGAGGACGACGCAACGAGCTATGGAAAGAAGAATGATCGGTGTAACGTTAAGGGATAAGAAAAGAGCAGATTGGGTGAGGTAACAAACGCGGGTAAATGACATCTTAGTTGAAATCAAGAAAAAGAAATGGGCATGGGCCGGACATGTAATGAGGAGGGAAGATAACCGATGGTCATTAAGGATTACGGACTGGATTCCAAGGGAAGGGAAGCGTAGCAGGGGGCGGCAGAAAGTTAGGTGGGCGGATGACATTAAGACGTTTGCAGGGACAACATGGCCACAATTAGTACATGACCAGGGTAGTTGGAGAAGTATGGGAGAGGCCTTTGCCCTGCAGTGGGCGTAACTAGGATGATGATGATGATGATGATGATGATGATGATGATGAGAAGATTCCATCAAAATCCAAGACGTCACAGCCCCCAGGTGCGGGAACTCAAGTAGGCGTCGCCACCCCTATTTCGTTCTTGCGTTTTTTCTGGCTTACTAAGCGTCTTATGGTTGTAAGAGTGGTGTTTTTGGTGTTGTAGAACGGTAATTTACTGGTGCAGAATAAATCATTTTTCACTTTAGTGTGCCTTTAACGGCTGCTTCGCCAGCACTTGGTCCGCTTGCTCGCTCAGTCTCGGCGTGCCGGCTGGGCCGTCTGTGCACGCGCTTTAGCACAAGCGACAGGCTAATCCAATCACCCAGTAGATATAGCTAGACGACAGGCTGTGAAATCTCAAGCAAAGGCAAAGTTGCCTACTGAAACACCGGAGCAAAGGGAGGCCAGATTAGCACGGTATAGAGAAGCTTACCAAGCGTGGAAGCGTGCCAAGATCACAGCTACTGCAACTGCGGCTGTCGTTCAACAACACGAACAAGAAGGAGACGAAGCCGTGGATACAAGCTACGGCAGCCACAACGAACGTTTGACGCCCTTTGGCTGGCGTCAACCTCGACGGCGAAGGCCAGGTTTCAAGGCGACTTCACGCAGAACCCGTTGGCAGCGCACGTGAAAGACGAGCCCAACTTTAATGAAACTGTGTGCGCGCATATTTTTTGCAAAACCAAGCCAAACAGACGCTCGTGATGACTAGGTTTATAATTGTTAAACCTCAGCCAATTTTTAGTGATGCTGGAATGATGTAAGTAATTTCTTGTTATAAAATCAGGCCGCTTTATTCTTCACAGACTCTAGTTTATTAAGTATATTTGATGTGGGTTCCTAATGAATGACGCATATTCTATTTTAGAGCGAACCAGACAGGTGCTTGTCGTAAGTTTCGTCTTCGGGTGAGCTTGATGTATGCGACGTCTGATAAATCCGAATGTTTTGGATTTTTTACAAGTTCTTGCGTCAATGTAGGTATTCCATGTTAGGTCGGCAGACAGGTGCACGCCTAAGTACTTGAATGAAGAAACACGTTCAGTAGGCATTGCGTCATTCACGTAGGGATATCGTGGAGCGTTAGTAGCAGTCGTAAAAGTTAGAACTTTGGTTTTGGAAGAGTCTACCTTCATTTGCCATTGACCACACGAAGTGGAAATGTTGTCAAGGTCTTTTTCTAAAGCGTTGTTGTCGTCGCGGTGAATAATCTGTAACGCAGTCGTCTTTAAATAAGCGAGTAGTAGATGTCAGGTTCTTAATAATGTCGTTAATGTAGATGAGGAAGAGTATTGGTCCAAGTACTCAGCCTTGTGGTACCCGGATTTAACTTGAATCAATGAAGACGAGCAATCATTCACAGTAACGAGTTGACGACATTTACATTTAAAAAAAAAGATCGCCGACGATTATGATACTTCCTAATGCGAAATTTGAGCGTAGCGCCACACGTGTTTTTATTTCGCAATATATTGAGGCAAAGAATTTCCGAGAGAAATCTATGTACGTACAGTTACAGACAACTATTTTCGGCGTCGGCGCTTAGCTTGTGCTTCGGCGGCGCGCACATTTAGATTCTGACATCGGTGCCGCTGAGCTGGGCAGCTCGTTTAGCAGCTGCGGCGGACGAAGCGCTTCAGTCGGTTGCGTCGCTCATTGTTCAGAAAGAACTGGCCGACACTATTTCCTATTATGATTATATCGTCACGTGGTAGTGACAGTGAAGAAGGACACAGTGTCGAAACTGTGAGTTACAAATTTAACTCTTTATTGGGCGTACTTGTGCCCAGCAAAGCAAGTAACACTCAAGCACAACGATAGCGGCGAGCAGAGTTAACGGTCATCGGAAATTTAATCTGCGGGTCAAGCGCGTCGGCTTGTATACACGATTCATCGAAGGTTCCAGTGTAATAGATCTCAGACTCTGCCCAGGCGGCGCTGCGAAAAAATCCGTCACCAGCGCCCCCATCGCAGCCTTGGCGCTAACTGATTAGTGCAAGGAGAGCTGTCCGCAAGCAAAGGTGCATAGGCCACAATGGACCCTTCTCTTTCGTTTGTGTTGAAGCACGGTTTCCTAAAAATCAAGGACCTGGAAAGGTTCTTCCGCCCATCCACGCTTCGGGAAGGAAGCTCAGCAGGGCGAAGTACGTGTACAATATAAAATAAAGTCTCAAGTGTTATTTCGGCGTGCTGCAACTCGCAAGTACAGAGAGCATCAGGTTTGTTTATAGGCATATCAGCATAAAAATCTAAGCATTTCAAGTTGGTTCATATTGAATATGTCCTTAACATAATTATTAACACTTAAGTATCTCCTATATTTTTATGTATTTTATCGTAATGTTTTGTCTCGCAATTATTTACAGAGAGTAAATCCTTTCATAGCCTTTTCCAGGGCAGCAAACAGAAAACGTTTTCCAAGGCAGCAAACAGCGTGCGATCATAACGAAAGCAAGCTTCCTACAGTGCCTACACGCGGCATCTTTCTTTCTCGCAGGAGCTACAGCATCACTCAGTACCTTAATTTGAACTTTTCGCAGACGCCTCGAGCAACAAGCGCGCACAAGTAAATGTAAATAAACGCGAGAGAGAGAGAGAGAGAAATAACTTTTATTTATATAGCCGGCAGATTCGTGGGGGGGCCAACCCCGCCTAGATGGCGGCCAGAAGCCCTTGAGCTCTAGCGGCATCCTCGGCCTGCTGGACAGCCAAAAGTTGGTCTTCGGGGGCCGAGCTGAGCAACACGGTCTCCCACTGCTTCCGGTCCTGAATTTGTCGGCCCTGTCGTGGCGCCTGAGGGCACGCCCAGATAATGTGATCCAGGTCCGCCCTTTCTTGACAAAGTTTACAATTGGCCGAATATTGGTCTGGGTAATAATGATTATAAGACACCGGGTTCGGATATGTATTTGTTTGAAGGAGGCGCCATGCCACCGCCTGCTGCTTATTAAGTGATGGGTGTGCAGGAGGAAAACGCACCCTCCCCAATCTGTTATCTCCCTGTAGCCAACCATCCGGTCCCCTGTCAGCCCCAACCGCGGCGCCCCGGTGGCTCGGTTTGTAAGTCCTCGAGCCACGGTGTCGGCCGCCTCATTGCCGGGGAGAGAGGAGTGCGCAGGTGCCCAGATGATATGGACCACCCGCTCACCGCGAAAGTTTGCCAGGATACGTTGTGATTCCGGCGAGATGCGTCCCTTCGCGTAATTTAAAATGGCGGTTTTAGAATCACTGACTATTATCGTGGCCAGTGTGGAAGCCATTGCGAGAGCAATGGCCGATTCCTCAGCCACCTCGGCTCTGTTAGTTTTAATAGATCCGCTGACCTTACGCTCACCTTGCGAGTTCACTGCAACGATACACATATTCTGAGTAGTCGTGTACTCTGCCGCGTCGACGTACACCACGTCCTGAGAGCGTTGGAATCTCCTCTGTATAGCTCTTGCCCTTTCCTCCCGCCTTTCCCTGTGGTGTTCAGGATGCATGTTTTTGGGTAGCGGTGGGATAATAAGCTGCTTTCTTATGTCGTGGGGAATGTTTACTTTAGTGCCATACTGTGACGCGTATGTTACTTTAAGCTTGTTAAGTATGTGTCTGCCAGTAGGTGTTTGTGAGAGTCTTTCATATTGCGCTATCGTATGGGCTTCTATGAGTTCTTCGAGCGTGTTGTGGACACCTAAGGCTAGGAGCCTGTCAGTTGATGTGTTTATCGGCAAACCTATGGCTTGTTTGAATGATCGTCTAATGATGCCGTCGATTTTTGTCTTTTCTGCTACTTGGAGATTTAGGTAAGGGGTTACATATACTATGCGGCTGATGACAAACGCCTGGACTAGACGTACCAGATTGTTCTCTTTCATCCCATAATGGCGATTAGCTATTCTCTTAATTAATCTCAGTGTTTGTTGTGCGCTGTTTTCTAGTATTCTGATTGTTTCCCCGTTGTGACCGTTCGCTGATACGTGGAGTCCGAGGACTCTAATGCTGTCGACAATAGGTATTTGGGTGCCATTTACAAAAAGCGTGATGTTTGGTTTACCCGTAGAACTCTTACGGCCCCTGCGTGTCGGTCGGTATAGAAGTAATTCTGATTTTTGCGGCGAGCATCTCAATCCTTTATCCATGACATATTTCTCAACCGTATGTATGGCTGTTTGGAGGACTTCCTCAATCTGCCCATCACTTCCACCTGTTACCCAAAGGGTGATATCATCGGCGTACAGGCTATGATGTAATCCTTCTATATTTTCTAGTTCTGCTGGCAGGCCAATCATAGCTACATTGAAAAGAAAGGGAGATAAGACTGATCCTTGTGGTGTGCCCCGGCTTCCGAGTTTTATCTCTTTGGATTGCACTTCACCGATTGTGATTTGCGCAACACGGTCGGAGAGAAAGTCTTTAACATACGCGTGGGTTCGTTGGCCCACTCCTA
Organism: Dermacentor albipictus; assembly: GCF_038994185.2. NCBI lineage: Eukaryota > Metazoa > Arthropoda > Arachnida > Ixodida > Ixodidae > Dermacentor > Dermacentor albipictus. The sequence continues at coordinate 181,947,323 of NC_091821.1, read as the reverse complement.
GGCCTTGTAAGTTTTCTAAAATAGCCCTGTGGGTGATATTATCAAAGGCCTTCGTAAGATCAAGACCAAGGATAGCTTTTGTATCTAGTGTTTGAGATCCCGCGTCTATTATTTGGTGTTTTATTTGCAACATAATGTCTTGTGTAGACAGTTTTGGTCTAAACCCAATCATGGTGTGCGGGAAAAGACCGTTATCTTCCATGTAATTAGTTAGACGTGTGAGGATGACGTGCTCCATGAGCTTGCCAGCACACGACGTTAACGATATAGGCCTGAGATTCTCAAGGTGAAGTTTCTTTCCCGGCTTTGGAATCATTATAACCCGAACGGTTTTCCATTGACGTGGAATATTACCCTGTTCCCAGCAGGTGTTAATATACTTGGTGAGGGCCGAGATAGATTCATCATCGAGATTTCTCAGGATCTTGTTGGTGATTCCATCCGGGCCTGGCGTGGATTTCGTGTTGAGCCTCATGAGTTCCGCTCGAACTTCAGCCTCGGTTATGGGGCTGTCAAGATACGGGTTCTCCTTACCAGTATACGGATATTGTTGTTCTTTGGTTGTATTTCCTACGTATAGCCTTTGTAGTTCCTGTAAAAGTTCTTGTTCCGTGCCTTTGTATCTGTGAATTATTTTGTACAGGCAGTGTCGTTGTGAGGACTTGCTGTTTTCCGGGTCTAAAAGATAACGCAGAAGATTCCATGTTTTAGGTAGCCCTATCTGTCTCTCCATGGCGTTGCACGCGGCCTCCCAATTTTGACGGCTTAATCTATTCGCATAGTCCTCTATTTCCTTATTGAGCATGGCGATTTTCCTTCTCAGGTTTCTATTAAGTTTTTGCTGCTTCCAGCGTTTCTGCATGCTGCTTTTTGCCTCCCACATATGTAGGAGTTTGCTGTCCGCCTCCTCTATCCCTGCTTTTTCCGGAATAGTCTTAGTGGCTCGTATCACACTTTGATGAAGTTTTTTAGTCCAAATATCGATGTCTTGTATGACCTCATCAGCTTCCTCCTCCCGAATTTTACGGAAGAAGTCCCATTCGACAATTGTTATTTTCCTGCCTTTCTTTCGTGGTGGGCCTGCGTGTACAGTTGTTGCTACAATGAAGTGATCACTACCCAGATTTTCTTGTGTGTTTATCCATTTTGCATCAGGTGTGTTCTTTGTAAAAGTTAGGTCTGGTGTGGTGTCATTGCTGACACTGTTACCCATTCTAGTGGGCGCCTGTGGATCCGTTACGAGAGTGAGACCCTCCTGCTGAGCGTCTAGCCATAGATTACGACCCTTGACGTTCTCCAAACGGTATCCCCAAGCCGCGTGGGGTGCATTAAAGTCCCCTACAATTACCATTGCATTTCTTTCTGCTAAATTTAAGGATTTACGAAAAAGCGGGCCGAATCTCATCTTGTGTCGAGGGCTACTGTATACATTTAAGATGAAAAGGCTTCCTTCTCCCTTGCGCGTGGGAATGATTTCAATCAGGACGTGGTCTACACCGGTCACGCCAGTGGTGTGTTCTATGACCGTAAGGTTTCTATGTACGAGAGTTGTAACAGACGCCTTCTCGTCGGAAGCACCATATGCTTTGTAACCGGATAATTTAGCCAGTCCCCCCGTTTCTTGCAGGGCGATGACGTCTGGGGCCTCCTTGCTACTTAGGAACTGCTGTAGGTGTCCCCGTTTCCGGCGATACCCGCGACAGTTCCATTGCCATATTATGTATTTATTACGCGGAGCCATGTTTAATTGTTTGATTCTCCCCGGTGACTTTACTGGTTTCTGTCACTACGGGTCGATGATATGGTTTGGTGGTCGCTTTTACCGGTCCCACTCCCGCAGGCCTCAAGTCCTTTTGCGCGTTTTCAACGACTGTTAATCGGGTGTCAATGCCTTCTATTCTTTGTATAATTTCCACGAACTGTGCCTGTAACCCGGCGAATTGTTGTTGTAGCGTCTTAGTTAACTCCACAAACATTCCCTCTACTTGCTTTTCTAAGTGCGTTGAGACGCTGCTTTGCGCGTCTGACGCGTCTTCGGCTTTTCTTTTGTGGGGCGGCGTCCCTGTCATTTGCGCGAGAGCGGGCGTTGACTCGCGGCTAGGCGTCTGTGCCGTACTGGCGGTAGGCGTATGACTTGGCTCATGTGTCCTATTCTGCTGAAGCCTAGCGTTTTCTTGCTTTAATTGTTGAATTTCCTCCCTCTGCTTAGCATTTTCACGAGTAATTTGCGCTAGCAATTTTCTAATTTGGATCATTTCCTGCTCCAGGGCGGACCCTTCTATATTAGGTGTTATATTAGACGGAGAAGCAGCGCCGGAGACCGTGTCTGCCCAGCTCACCTGCGTTTTGTTGCCGTCGGACCCGCCAGAGCCCTCCGGGGTTCCGTGTAGTGGGGATCCTCTCGATCTCGATTTAGACCTGGGCCGGGACCTGGACCGGGACTTGGAGTTGGACTGGCCGCCACCGCCTCCACCGGGGAGTCTTGGGAAGGAACTAGAGCGGCTCCTGTCGCGGTGTCTGCTGCCGTGGCTGTTGGTCCATGTCGATCCCTTGTGCGATTCGGTGCTGCCCGACCGCTCCCTGGACCGACTTGGGCGATTGTCCGCCATAGCTTTCTGCGGTGGATTTTCATTCCGTTGTTGTTGTTGGTGTTGTTGTTGTTGTTGTTGTTGTTGTTTCCACTGCCTCTTTCTGAGAAGATATGGGGTCTTGAACCATTCACGGCACTTTTTGTCTCCTGTGAGGTGTCCCTTCCCACACATGAAGCATCTTGGCTCGCACTGATGATCTTCGGGTGGATTGAGAGTTCCGCACCCGCGACATTTCTTGCTGTTCGGTGTCGGGCAAACATCCGCTCGGTGGCCGAGGCGGCCACATGTGGTACATGTCTCGTACTGCTTGCGATATAGTAGGCATCGGTATTCAGCTCCGCGGTAGTACACGTAGTGTGGTACGTACGTACCTTCAAACACTATCACAACCGAATCGGTGCGTCCCATGCGTCTTGCGTGTAGTATAGTCGGGTTTCTGCAGTTCACCAGGCTTTTTTCAACGTCTTCAGACGTGTCGTATTCTGGTACACCGTGTATGACTCCTTTGGAGGTGTTCTCCGGCGCAGTAATGTAAGCGGCCGTACTGTAGGTGTTCGATCCAAGTTGGATTTCCCGTATCTGGCTGTAGCGTTTCGCATTCTCCAGTTTCGGTGTGCTCATGATCATGGTGTTTTGTCTTGGATTGATGCGTAGCGTATCTTCTCCGGCATTTTCTGGTGTCAATGCGGCTGCCAGCAGAACGCCATCCTTTATGTACGCAATGCGTTGCTGCGCCATGTCGAGCCCACCTGTCGGGCGGATCACGACCTTGTAGTCTTCCTCCGGTAGCTGCGGTTGCCTCGGGGCCATTGGTCGCTGTAGAAGTCGTGCGTTCTTGGTTTTCCACGCCGTTGAAACCGGCGAGTCTCCGATGTTCTTCGATCGTTCATCGAGGTCTGGGCGTCTCTTGGCGTTACTGCGGCGTTCGTGAGCCGCAATCCAGCCCTGGTCGTCATATTCTTCCGGGGAAATTGGCTCCCCTTCCACTTCTACGACGTCCATCCTCGCGTCTCGTGGCGAAGCGGGGGCCCGCCCGCACCCGAGTCAGGCGGCGTTCCCGCCGAAGTGGTGGGAACAGTGGCGTCGTAGACCCAGCTAGTTAGGGTTAGCCAGGCCGCCGGCGTGGCAGTGTATTAAAACTGCCTTTGTGGCTCAAAAAATCGCCCACCTGGGATAATCCCGATGTCTTCGTAGTCCGTCGACCTTCCTGTGTTAGGGGTGGTAGTTCTAGACTCGACAACTGCCTTTTTCCGCCACAATCAGGGAAAGTTTTCGGAGCCCATGTGTAGCCCGTCTTGTCGGCTCGGCCCCCTAGCGGCGTATCCATAAACGCGACATTTTTTTTTCTTTACACACGTGCGTTACTTCGCAATCACTCATCCAGTGCTCCTACAGCATGCTCACATTTGGAAAACGCAGTCGCGCAGGCTCAGCACATTGCGAAGCGTGCTTGTTGTATCGGCGCAGGACACACAAAATACCGAAAGTAGAAATGAGCTCACGATACAACGATGCTCTAGAACAGGATTTTGAATTCATAAACGAACCAAAATGTTTGGTTAAGCTGACCTGCCAAATCTCTCCGTTCCACTTGTTTAGCCAAGCGGAGGCGGACGTCTGTTAAAAGGTGGAGATATCGATGGCACATAAACAGGATGATTTGCAACGTTGTTTTTTCTGTTACAAACGAAATGGCGGCTGCAGATTCTTGAATTTTCACTGGGTTGCCACGGTCCTCCATCAGGACTACGCAACAAAATTAGAGAAGAACGAAATTGTCGCACTTTCTCATGCGAGCCGCTGTCTTGTGGGGAATGCAAGCAATCCGACTTCCCAAAAGGTTGAACGGCCCGTATCCAGCGCTCTCGCCTTTCCCCTTCATAAGATCGCGATGGAAATCGGCAAAACTGAACGTTGTTATTCCGTCCTTCACGTTCATGGCAATTTACAACACAACAGTAGCGTCGATTGCGGCGTTTCTTCGTAGCGCGCGTAGCTATCGCGGTCGCCGTCGTTTCCGCCATCAGTCTGAAGAGTGAGCCAGGAAGCGCTTTGTGGCAGTTCGGCGGCGCGTCCGACTAGCGTAGAAATTCATAGCTCTCTGTCTGGGTGTTAAATGAGCAAAAGACTCGCAATATGGAACAAAATCTAGTTAAATCATTGTTTCGCAGTCGCTAGCTGCATAGGCAACTCAGCAAGGGAGTCGGGGTCCGCACTACTCAATTACTGCCTCTTCGCAACAGCAGGTGGCGCTACGCGTCTTGCAAAACTCCAGTCTGACGTTCATTGCGTGGCTTCCAGAACGTACTACACAACTCGCGTCGCGTATACAATCAGATTACAAAGACTATGGCGCCATCTCGTGGTCTCGTGTGATACTGCTTTTCTAGAAGTACATGTTGCTGGGATAGTCGGTTCATATTGCTTAGTAGACCATAAATATGATCGCTTAGCGCAAACAAGGAACGACGGAAGGGAACAAGGGGCGCTCCCCTTGTTCCCTTCCGTTCACGCTAAGCGATCATATTTAAGGTCCACTGAGCGCTCTGCCTTTCTCGTCACCCTTTCGCTATATTCTCTTCCTCCCCTTTCCGCCTCATGCTTTCACCGTAGCCTCCTCCTCCACTTTCCTCCTCACGGTCTCTTCTTTCATCTCCCGCTGAGCTCAGCGTTCGCTTTCACATCTCGCTGTGATCGTTCGCTCGGTTACGCCGACGATCGACGCCGAGGTGCGCCGGCGCTAAACGCAGGAATGGACGCCTAAAAGCTGCGCTCTAAAGCTAGTTATTCAGCCAGCAATGTCTCTGTTTATCTTAAGGCAGTCAGGTTTCATTATCAGACGACCGGGAGGAACCTCATGAAATGCTTTAGCGAAATCGATAAATATGGCGTCAGTTAGTATTGTCACGTGAACAGCATGATGGAGGTCGGTAACTAATTTCAGTAATGTGTTTCACATGAACGACCGTGCTGGAGACCATGCTGGTTAGAAAGAAAATAATTGTGCTCGGTTAAATAATTCGTTATTGCGGGTGATATGATGTGTTCTAGTAATTTGCAAGGGATACTGGTTAGGCAAATGGGCCTGTAGTTTGATGGCATGGAGGATTCGCCTGATTTCAATACCGGAGACATGCGAGCAATTTTCCAGGTTTCAGGCACATATCCTGCGTCAATAGATTCTTATTATAGCTGCGAAAACGCGTAGCATAACCGGCTTAGTAATTTTAAGCAATTTAGGGCATATACCGTTTGGGCCAGGTGATGAGTTATGTTTGAGACGTCAATAGCTGATTCGATTCTTTCATGAGTGATCACGATGTTATTCATAGTGGCGTTAATGGAGTCAAATTTTAGATGAGCAGATTTTTTAGATTTTAGCTTTGGCCATCAACCTTTCTCAGATAAGAACCGGAAACATTTGTGTGTATCATAGCTACCACAAAGTAGTTATAGACAGTGCACGTCCAGAGGCTCAAACCCTATTACGACGCCCTTTTCCTCGCTTCTCCTTGAGTCGACAGGATGGCTCCTTCTTCTCCAGGGGGCAGTTGTAGCGAAGAAGATTGGCGCGCCCTATGGACGCACTATCATCATCGGCCCGCCGACGAAGAGGGGCTAGCGCTCTCGATGTATGACGCTTGACTGAGACGGTCGCAATTCTGAGTGCTCAATAAACCGCGTTACAATACATATGTGTCTATATGCATATATGTATATGTATATTGGTCTCGATTTTGGCAACCTTGACGCCACGAGGCAGTGTATGAGAGCTCGTGATCAGTACAAGAGGCCTGCCGTTAAAATGATCCGTTCCACGTCCGCCGCAATGGTCTCGACGGGGACGTGTGTTTTCCGCCCACATCGTACAATGAACGTCTCATACCACTCGATTCCTTCCAAACACCCTCGACATGCATCCAAGACTGTCACGTGCCTGTCGATTCTACAAGAGAGGCTGTAGTGAGTGGCGCTGGCCATCACTCCAAGCACTATAGATGTAGTACTTGTGCACAAATACACAAGAAAATAGATCGAAGGACGGCAGCCGTGATAGCTCAACAGCAGAACGTCGCACGGGTAATCCGCAAGACGTGGGTTCGGCTCGCATCGGCGGCAGTTTGTGTTCTTGTCGATTTTAATTTCCTTATTAGTTCCTCATTTCAATTTAAAAAAAAAAGTTTTCCTTGTGCTTGTCCTAACTCATTATCTATTGGCTTCGTGCGCTTGTGTGTTCGAGCTATTCGTCTCGCTTGTCGGGCAATTCTTGATGCCGTGCAAACCTTGGTGATGACATTGGGAACGCATTGCCGAACGGCTGTAATTTAATCCATACTGCAGGCCGTACAAAACATGTTTTGCTGAAACAACAAAGGCACAGGTTTCGTCCGGCCAGCGCTCGATTCAATTTAAAAGGAGTGCGTTCAAATACTCGCGCACGCAGTGGCGCCATTCCGGTGCGTTGTTCCTGTTACGGGAAGCAAAGCGTCCGGCGTTCGCCCACGCCTTGCAGTAAACTCCTCAGTTTGCTTGTGAGAGCCGTTTTATAACAAACAATTAAACCTGCGGCCTCATAACGTAAAAAAAGAAAACATAGCTTTTCTTTCTGTGACATGAATGAAAGCATATGTAACTGTATACAAGTAACGCATACCAAACAACCAATGTGCCTCTTATTGAAATGTTCGTTTTAAGATTGTGCAGACGAGGCAATTGCATGAAGCGCAACGTATCACATGGCAGATTGCGACGTATCTGCGCAGGTTTAATTCGACAGCGCGTGTAAGAGCGATGCTTCTAATGTTCATACATGACGTCAGGCACGTACCCAGGACTTTTTTTCGGGGGGGGCCCACCACCTCCATCATCATCATCATCATCATCGTCGTCGTCATCATCACCATCATCATCAACAGCCTGTTTTATGTCCACTGCAGGACGTGGCCTCTCCCTGCGATCTCCAATTACCCCTTTCCTGCGCCAACCGATTCCAAGTAGCACCCGCGAATTTACTAATTTCATCGCTCCACCAATGTAGTCTACTGTCTAGAATGCGCCGCTTGTAGCAAACAATACATAGGTGAGACCGGACAACAAATCAATACAAGACTCAATGGTCACCGCGCGGACACAAAACACAATTTACCTAAAGCAGTAGCCAGCCACTTTAATGAACATGGACATGTGTTTGACAAAGCAAGGCTCTATATACTACAAACAAATTTCCGTTCCCCTCGCGAAAGAAAGTACACGGAATCATACCTCATACACAAGTTTAATTGCCTACACCCGACAGGAATTAATTTGGCACGCGGCAACTTAGAATCTTTAAAAGCTGTAACTTAAATCTGAAACTCTCATATCATCAACCAATACGCAAAACACATTAGGCCACCAGCCAACTTTAATTCTTAACCTCACCTACTCTTTCATTTCGGAGGAAAAAGGGAAGGGAAAGGGAGAGGGGGAGAAAGGAAAAAAAATTCCTGCCTACTACTCAATTTAATGTACTCTTTCAGGATTTTACGTCTACACCAAGTGTACGATCCCCTTCTTCCATGTACACTTGCCCGCGCCCGCTTCTGCACGCGTCACCCTCCTATTTGCTATACCGATTTCGCCCGCCCCCTTCCCCCTGCCCCCTTTTTTAGTCTTTTTTTTTTGAAACCCCCTCGACAACACATTCCGAAGTCAATATGCCTTTTTCGGCGCCTCAACCCGGAGTGTCGCCTTCTGGATGCCGCCGTAACGACACCTACGTTAAGCGCGTGGGGCAGTGCCCCTTGAAAGACCATGCCGCTGCCTTTCAGTCACCCCACACATTGCACCGCAGACTCCTCGCCGCCACCTTAACTATTTCAAAATTACTCGACCTATTGCTTGACCGGCCGTTCTAATGCCTCAAAAACATGCCGCCAACGACTCCCCTGAATACCTCCTAACCTTTCACATCCCCAACACGCTCCCAAGCCCCCGTATTTCTTAAAAGATTTCATTTTTCTCTTTCTTTTTCTTTCACCCCCCCCCCCTTTGTTGTGTCTTGGTACGGCCCTGGCTCCCCCCTGCTTTTTTTTCCTTTTTTTCCCCCTTTTTTCTGCTTCTATTTCTTTTCTTTCCTCCCCGCGTGCCCACTCTCACGCTCTTGTCCCTTCGTCTTGAGAATGAGGCTCACAGACGTCGGACGACAACGCCTGTTCCCTCTTGTAATCTCTCTCTTTAAAACCAGCCGCCAGCGACAACACCCGCACGTGACGTCACTGCACTAACCCTTTAAAACTAACACGCCGAGGATGACGAGGCCGCCTTTGACGAAGATAGGTCCACCTATCGAAACGTTGGCCAGCCTGTCTGAGGCACTTCAACCCTGTTTTAAAAAAGTTTATCGCTCCACCTAGTGTTTTGTCGTCGATTGCGTTTCCCTTCTCTTGGTACCCATTCTGTAACCCTAATGGTCCAACGGTTATCTAACCGGCCCATTACATGACCTGCCCAGCTACATTTTTTCCTCTTGATGTCAATTAGAATATCGTGTATACCCGTTCGCTCTCTGATGCAAACCGCTCTCTTTCTCTCTTAACGGTACGCCTAGCAATCTTCGTTCCATCGCTCTTTGCGTGATCCTTAACTTGCTCTCAAGTCTCTGCCCCATACGCACTGGCAAAATGCACTGGGAAATGCACTGGCAAATGCACTGGCAAAATGCACTGATTGCACACCTTACTTTTCAATAATAATGGTAAGCTTCCAGTCAGGAGCTGGAAATGTCTGCCGTATGCGATCCAACCTATTTTTATTCTTCTATGAATTTCCTTCTCATGATCAGGGTTCCCTGTGATTAATTGACCTAGGTAAACGTACTCCTTCACAGTCTCTAGTGGCCGACTGGCGATCGTGATCTCTTGTTCCTCTGCCCGGCTATTTATCATTATCTTCATCTTCTGCATATTAATATTCAACCCCACTCTCACACTCTCTCTGTTAAGGTCTCCAATCATTTGTTGTAACTCGTCTGCATTGTTGTTGAATAGAACAATGTCATCGGCAAACCGAAGGTTGCTGAGATATTTGCCGTCGATCTTTACTTCTAAGCCTTCACAGTTTAATAGCTTGAATTCTTCTAAGCACGCAGTGAATAGCTTTGGAGAAATTGTGTCTCCCTGTCTGACCCCTTTCTCTATAGGTATCTCCCTGCTTTTCTTGCGTAGAATTAAGGTAGCTGTAGAATCTCTGTAGATATTCTTACCCGAAGGACGAGTCAGTAAGACGAGAAACTATTTACAGATTATATTTACAACAACGGTTGCAGCGCTGACCGGTTAGATTCAGAGCGCGACCCCAGTTCGTTATTCCTCCTCTTTTCTGGAGTGATAGCGCCTACGCGCCTCGTTCAAAGAGACAAATACGAAATGCATGTAGCAATATTTTTCGAGCTTTTTACGTAAGCGTTCTGTACTCCTTGATTACGTAGTGCCTCTACGATTGCTGGTATCTGTACTGAATCAAGTGCCTTTTCGTAGTCTATATAAGCCACATAGAGAGGCTTATTGTACTCTGCAGATTTCGCGATAATCTGATCGATGACATGGATGTGATCCATTGTAAGGTACCTCTTCCTGAAGCCAGCCTGTTCCCTTGGTTGACGAAATCCAGTGTTGCCCTTATTCTATCGGAGATTATTTTGGTAAATATTTTATATAATACTGGGAGCAAGCTAATGGTCCCATAATTTTTCAATTCTTTAACGTCTCCTTTTTTGTGGATTAGTATAATGTCTGCATTCTTCCAGTTTCCTGGGACCCCTGCAGTCAATAGACACTTCGTATAAAGAGCCGCCAGTTTTCCAAGCATTATGTCTCCTCCATCTTTGATTAAATCGACTGTTATTCCAACTTATCCTCCCGCTCTTCATCGTTTCATGTCTTGCAGGGCCCTTCTGACCTCGTCGCTAGTTATAGGAGAGTTTCTGTATCTTGTTCATTACTGTTTCTAAGTGAGGTATCGTGGCTCCTCTGGGTACTGTATACAGGTCAGCTTAGAATTTTTCCGCTGCTTTTACTATATCTTCGAGATTGCTGATGATATTATCTTTCTTATCTTTTAGTGCATACATCATGGTTTGTCCTATGCCAGGTTTCTTTTTTACTGATTTCAGGCTGCGTTCATTTTTTACGGCTTCTTCAGTGTTTCTCATGTTATAGTTTCGAATATCAGTTATTTTCGCCTTGTTGATCAGTTTTGACAGTTCCGCGGATTGCGTAACGCTGTGCGGCCGCCACTCCCATACAACCGCGTAGAGCACAGGACTCTGCTATTCTAGACGTGCTGCGCTCACCGCGAAAGGTTAGAAAAACACCCACATAAGCACAGCAGAGAAGTGGCTACGTGAGGCGGTTCGACCGATAACTGTAGAAGCGTCATTCAAAACAAGTAATTGTTCTCCACTTCCAGCGTCGTTTTCTCTACTTCCTTTTTAAATAAAAAGATGTTGATCAATAGATATTCTCATCAACAACGGTTAGCTTTTTTATTATTCGCTTTTGCTTGCACTTTGGTTGTTGCCTTGGCTCTCTCCCTTAGTAGATCGCTTAATTTCTCAACTCCTGGCGATTTTTGTTTCCAGTTGCCAATTTTGCACGAAAAGTGCTATACAGTTAAGGAAAAACAGACCAGGTAACGGGTGACAGTCATCTTGCTTATGGGTTTAAGGGTTATTGCAGGGTTTCATGATGGACGCTCTTTCACATTATTTTATTTCCCACCTTATCTAACCCATATCACGTGTATATGGTTCCGGGCATCTGCCAGCGTCGCGGCGAGCCGTAACTCAAGGAAACAATGAAGCAAAGATATAAGTTAAAGGCAATTGGCGTTTTCTCCGGCCGCAACTCGTTCCATGAGAGTACAGACCAGCTGAGTAACAGCCGCATCCCTCTACTGGTCCCAGGATCAGCCTAAACAAAAAAGGTTGAACTAACAAAAGCAACAGCTATGCGCGTGACGGTTGAATAGATGGTGACAACTGAACGCATCTCGAGTTAATCGCGCGGGTGCGGAATCTATGAGAAAACTGTCCTTCACATTACAAGAGATGCCGATAACTACCGCCATCTAAAAGGAGTGAAAAAGGCAGCATAATGCTGACCGATGAACAGCTGCCAAATCGCAACCTTGATCTGGCGGCGCTTTAGGAATGTGTGAGGAGTGGTAGCGTGGGTGGGGAGGGGGGGGGGGTATGCCACTTGATTTCGGGGGGGGGCCCGGGCCCCCCCGGGCCCCCCCCTGGGTACGTGCCTGCATGACGTTCAGATTGAGTTCCGGTGTATACAGTGCAAGGAGAGTAAAATACCCAACCATTTGCCGTGCTGCGCTGCTGTACCGCGAGCCCTATTTGTTACGTATGCCCCTTCGCAAAATGTAACTGCAAACGTTTCGCTCGCGCCGAACTTCAATGAGAAACCGCCCACGTGCAGAGGGTGTGCGTGGGCTGTTACGCGACGTGGAATCGGGCTCCTTCCAGCTCTACCCCCCCCCCCCCCCCCAATAAAAAAAAAAGCAATTACCTGAATTCGCGTTCCTTACCTCTTGACCTGTTTGGCCTCCTTATAGTTTATGCGAGGCAAGCTTTGAAATATCAAGCTACGCAGTGATTAAAATTGGTATTGCGATTTGCTCGAGTAAACCACGTGAATGCGTGTCATATAGCGCCGTCTATTTTGTGTAGGAGAGTTTCATTGTGTCGTAGACGATCGCACTGTGTTCAATTAGGACGGCCTGTCGAAAACAAGACGTCGTCTGCAATGACATAGGCCTGTGCTTTTTTGTTACGTTTTCTTGCGCATTGGCAGAGCAAGGTGCAATGTTTAAGAGCGCATGCTTACATATACGGAAGACGAGTGCTTTGCGCTGTAACGCAATCTGTTGTTGACTCGCTGTGTCTCCGCTGCTTCGTGCTAGCTGGCCTTCACTGTAGGACAAAAGCCGCCAGGGAAGCCTGATGCTGGTGATTTCGATTTCATGGGGTCCTCGTACGCACAAAATGGAATACGCGTGTGGCCGTCCACGCGTTTGTATCCTTTTCCCGCGAGTTCTCCTTGCGCGCGCGCGAGAGAGAAAGAGGGCACGGGGACAATTAGTCGGGCATTTTTATTGCTTCTTTCGCTCTCGTTCGGTATTGGATGGCACATCGTTTCGAAATAGTGCGGTGTCTTTGTTTACATAGTGTTTTTAACACATGTCACGGCGTGGGGGAGGACTTGAAGAGATGTTCACGCGTTTCGCGAAAAGGAAGTTGTAGAATATGAATTTTCCAGCCACCTGTGCCACGAGGAAACTTTCTGAATAAATGTTTGATAAGTTGTCAGACAAACACGTTGATTAATTGATTGGCGAATACATACATTAAATTATTCGCGGTTGGTTAACTAATTGCGTGAGTGACTAAATTATTGATATTGCCACATGGTGTGGCGCAGCAAGAGACTGAAGAAGAGGAGAACGAGGTTCGTCTCGGAATCGCGCGTCGCCGCTTGCGTTTTCGTAAAGTGCAACCGCCTGTATCTTGATTCAGCTTGTATGCTGCAGCAGGGTATACGCGACAATTTGGTGGAGGTGCTGGGTACGCTCAACTTATGAAGGAGACCCCACTGGGCAGCAAGAACCTCACCCCACTGTTGGAGTTGACTCCAGTTCATCGCACAAGCCGGCGAATCCGAGGCCTCGCCCCAGAATTTGGAAACCTCCAGGAAAAAGTAATGACTGCGACCACTGCGACTTCTACGGAACGGGTGACATCAACTTACCTAACGCTGCTGAACCCCCAAGTGCCGACGGCTTTTCATGGCGACACATTTGAAGACCTGGAAGACTGGCTGGCGGAGTTCGAGCGCGTGGCTGCGTTTAACGAGTGGGACAACAACGCCAAACTCAGGAACGCCTACTTCAGCCTCCAGGATGGTGTTCGCACGTGGTTTATGAACCGCGAAAGTGCCCTGTCATCCTGGCCTGAGTTCAAGCGCAAGCTATCGGAGAATTACTCCAGCCCCGATCGCCGAGAAAAAGCGGAGCGGGCCCTTCAGTCACGCGTTCAAAAGCGCAACGAGAGCATCATGGTGTACGTGGAGGACATGACGCGTCTCTTTCAGCCTGCCGATCCGAGCATGTCGGAAGAGAAGAAGGTGCGTCATCTGATGAGAGGCGTAAAGGAGCAGCTCTTTGGCGGTCTTGTTCGGAATACGCTTAAGACTGTTGCGGAGTTCCTCACCGAAGCCACCGCGATGGAGAAGACCCTTCAGCAACGGTGGAACTTGTACAACCGACAAGTAAATGCCGCCTGCACTCCGGATACGCCGGTAGGCTTAGGGCGCGACGTCGCCTTGCTTTGCGAGCTGGTTCGCCCAGTCGTTCGCGACGTGCTGCAGAGGCACCACGGTACGTCGCCACCTCCAGTAAGCTCCCTCGCCAACGTCGTACGCAAAGAAGTAGAGCAGGCACTGCCGGCATCTCTTTCCAGCAGTGAAGCACCACCTCTGCCAAGCGAATCCCGGCGCAAGACGTACGCAGAAACATTACTGAGCCCCGTCCAAGCTTTCTCACCTACTTATGTGGCGCCGCCAGTCGCGTTGCAATCGTCTCAAGCCGCTCCGACAACTCCGCTACCGTATTTCGCCGATCGCCGAACACCCGCGAGGAAATCAGAGGTTTGGCGAGCACCGGATCGACGACCGCTGTGCTACCACTGCGGCGAAGTTGGTCATGTGTATCGGGAGTGCCCCTACCGAGGACTCGGACTGGGGGGTTTTATGCGAAGCATATTACTAGAGCTCAACCCAGCTCCTCAGGCGCGGCGGTGTCGCCTTCAATGACCTTTGAACCCATGCCATACCACGTGACACCGTGACGTCACGACAGAGGAGAAACGGGGCTCCAACTCGCGCCGTCGCTCGCGGCGTCGCCTTCAAGGGTGACCACGTGACACCGTGACGTCACGACAGAGGAGAAACGGGGCTCCAACTCGCGCCGTCGCTCGCGGCGGTATATAAGCAGCTGCGCTTGTTTCTAGGTGGCTCTGGCTCAACTCTTGCAAGATGGGCTGGGTGGGAATCGAACCAGGGTCTCCGGAGTGTGAGACGGAGACGCTACCACTGAGCCACGAGTACGATGGTTCAAAGCGGTACAAAAGCGCCTCTAGTGAATGCGGTGTTGCCTTAGAAACAAGCTGTTTCTAAGGCTCAGGCGTGCGTCGCTTGCTCAGGCGCACATTTCGTTGCCGCGCCGAACGCTGCGTTGCTCGACGCTCACCGCGTCCAATGCGGGGCGCGTAGTCGCTGCGCCGTAGCCCATTGTCTTACACCCCTTGGCGGGTCGACGGGAACGCTGTCGCGTTCCACTCTTGAAGGCGAAGCAGAGTAACGCATGAGTTATTTCTTCGTCTAGCCGAACCAAATATAGCCAAGCAACAGCAGTTCACCAGGCTAAACAGTGGTTCAACAACTAAAATAAAGGCTAGTATGCTTCGCATCCTGTGCTTAACCTCAGCTAAGCCACAGCCATTTTTCTATCGATTCACCCCGACCTAGGTTCGGCCAAAGGCCACCCGACATCGCAGAATTCCTCGAACAGCAGCGCAGACCGGGCCCATCGCAGCGGTATTCACGCTCACCCTCTCCGCGGCGATATTTAACTCCACCTCGAGGACGACGCAAAGGCGATCACCAAGTCCACGCCGGGAAAACTGACGTCAGCGACCTTCCGAGGCGGGGCCGCTGATACTCGACGCGCTCAATACCTCGTATCGTGCCGACCGCAGAATAACGAAAACACGATGACGCCAGAACCCGTTTCCGCGAACAAGATTTCACTGGACATACCTGTGTTGATCGACGGCAAAAAAGTGAGTGCACTTGTAGATACCGGCGCCGATTACTCTATTCTTAATGGAAAACTGGCGAGCGTTCTGAAAAAAAGTTGCGTTGCCCTGGAACGGGGCACCAGTTCGTACGGCAGATGGCCACGTCGTCAGACCGCTTGCGAGTGTTATGGATCCGGTCAAGTCCGACGAACTACAAGATGGTGAAGCCATTGTTGAAGGCAACATTTCTATGTTGCTGGCACAAGGTATTTGTGTAGCGCGAAGCCTTGTGGAACTTCGTGAAAGCCAGACAAAAGATCAGGAAGGCGCGTGCCCATATACTACCTACGTATACGCTCAAGCAAAGGCAGTGCCAACTCGCCAATCATGAACACATGCGGGCACTTCTTTGGGCATGCGCATGTAAACGTCCTTGCCTCTTTCTCCTTTTCCACCATTGTGCGACCCTTCAGCTGATAGTCGGCATTTGTGTTTTCACTGTCGCTGTCGCTCAGCATGTGTCCGCGTTTTGCACGCCTTCCTTTCCGTCACGTGAATATAGCAATTTGCCGAGTGCGAGAGAGAAAAAGCCAGGCAGACCATGTTGCGTCTGCTCTGCTACCCCAAACTGCGGCGAAAGGGAAGCGGAAAAAAATTGTGAGGACCAAGCTGCTCGCGAACTATCTTAGGTGCGTCCTTGGGCTAGTTGGTACATATTTAGAGTGCAGGAACGAGCACAGAATTCGATTAGGACGAGGAAGGACGCCGGACAGGTGCGAGGAACTCTGTACAACCTGGGGTTCTCAATACAACCTGGGTTCTCAATACACGGGTGTTTTCGCATTTCGCCCCTGACGAAATGCGGCCACCGTGGCTGGGATTCGATCCCGCGACCTCGTGCTCAGCAGCCCAACACCGTAGCCACTAAGCAACCATGGCAGGTCACGGGAATGTGTAAAGCCGGGCGTTGTTAGCGCGTGAAGCTGTAATATTTAATATATATAAGGTACGTGTGGCGTCGACCGGATTCCGAATGCCGGGGCACGCAAAAGCAATGTTCAAAATGTACAAGATATAACATTCATTCTTAAGCTGGGGTCGATGAACGGAATTTAAATCACTGCATTTCTCGTAACAGCCTGTCGTTGAAAAGGTAATGTTATTTTAGATTCCGTATTCAGCAGCTTTGAATGAATGGTCTCTATTATCGTGGCAAACTGCGCTTCCCACCCTCCGAAATTTGAACACGTCGTTTTCAGGAAACAATGTTCCTTTTTATATCGCTGAACGCAAGGTATAAAAATCACAGTTTACCTCTGCGACATATAAGAGGCAATGTTCATAGCGAGAAAGGAGGAGTCGTTAGACGACGCCACGTTTTCTTTTCACTCCTAGCGGCCGGCTTATTGCTGTTAGTGTAATGCGTGCGGGCATGCGTTCGCTCCGCAGTTCACAAACAAACAAACAAACAAACAAACAAACAAACAAACAAACAAACAAACAAACAAACAAACAAACAAACAAACAAACAAACAAACAAACAAACAAACAAACAAACAAACAAACACAAACGAACAATTTAATTAATTAATTAATTAGTTAGTTAGGTAATTAATTATTTGCTTGCTTCGGCGAGAGCCAGCGCTATTGTAAGCTTGCGTCGAGATTAAGGTATCGACTGCGTGCTTCCCGAGAATAAATCTCGGCGTTCGCTCACCCAGGCAGAGATTTAAGGGGAACCAGAAGTGTACGCGGCAATAGACCGAGGAGGAAACAGAAGTTCCATAAAATGCGCCTATATATAGTTTAAGCCCAGAATTCAGCTGTAAATTTTAACAAACCCGTAAAAGTGGCACGAGTGACGTTGGGTGTAACCTGTTCGCTGCATTCTAGTTCTTGTTTTCTAAAGCTCAAGTGACATGCTGCCCTCATGTAATCCGGGATGACATGTAAAAGGTTATCAAAATAATACTTGCTTAACGGGGTTATAAAAGTAATAATAATCGTTTAAAGGGTAACATGCAACGAAAATGTCTAGTTTATTTTTTTTAACGTCAACGGGGTGCTTCCTAATTGAAATGTACCGACTGTTGTCATCGGCACCTGGGCAGCTGCAATATAGTTACACAAACGGCACGTTCAAGTGGTACCCGCTGCGAGTTCCTGCTGGGATAGTCGTACTCCATTTCTTAGGAGTATTCAGACGTCCACTGCTTCCGGAGGACATCCTTTGTTTGTCCCACAAACAATCCTATGCAAGACTCGTGCATATTGCGCGCACGTCCGGAGAAAGAGATGTGGACGTTAGGTTAAAGTGACCTGTACGCGTTATCACTTTTAGTCATATCTTGTTGGACAGCGAGATGCTACATGTAAGCCGACTCGTTATACCAGTTAATATTTTTAGCTCAAAGAAACGCACGACACGAGAGAAGGCACGCAGGACACAGCGCTTTTTTTTCTAACAACTGATGCTTTATTGCACTTGGTAGTTTATATAGCACCGCACAATAACAGACAGAAAGGGAGTGTAAAGTTACCGCATTATCACAGATCGCCTAACAGCGCCACAATCCACCGTTACCGTGACAAGAACAGTATCTCCTTCCCTGACAACGCGACAGATGGGCAACTCACGCAATCTTTGTTTTTGTTCATTTCAAACGCCTCTACCATTTCCCTTGTCAGTTGATCAGAACGCCTGCTCATCATAGAATGCCTGCTCAGCAGATAGCTGATATAAGCAAGTATAATATGGATAGAATTGAACATGCTCTCAGGAACGTAGGAAGCCTAAAAGCAGTGAAGAAGATACTAGGAATAGACAAGAATCAGATGTATGTGTTAAGAGACAAAGCCGGCAATGTCATTACTAATATGGATACGATAGTTCAAGTGGCTGATGAGTTCTATAGAGATTTATGCAGTACCAGTGGCACCCACGACTATAATGGAAGAGGGAATAGTCTAGAGGAATTCGAAATCCCACAAGTAATGCCAGCAGAAGGAAAGAAAGCCTTGGCAGCTATGCAAAAGGAGGAAGGCAGCTAGGGAGGACCAGGCCACAGCAGATTTGTTGAAGGATGGCGGGCAGATTGTTCTAGAAAAAGTGGCCACCCTGTATACGCAATGCCTCATGACCTCCAGCGTACTGGAATCTTGGAAGAACGCCAACATAATCTTAATCCATAAGAAAGGGGACGCCAAAGACTTGAAAAATTACAGACCGATCAGCTTACTGTCCGTTGCCTACAAAGTATTTACTAAGGTAATCGCATATAGAATCCGGAACACCTTAGACTTCTGTCAACCAAAGGACCAGGCAGAATACCGTAAAGGTTACTCAACAATAGACCATATTCACACTATCAATCAGGTGATAGAGAAATGTACGGAATATAACCAACCCTTATATATAGCTTTCATTGATTACGAGAAAGCGTTTGATTCAGTCGAAACCTCGGCAGTCATGCAGGCATTACGGAATCAGGGTGTAGAGGAGCCGTATGCAAATATACTGAAGGATATCTATAGCGGCTCCCCAGCCACCGTAGTCCTCCATAAAGAAAGCAACAAAATCCCAATAAAGAAGGGCTTCAGGCAGGGAGATACGATCTCTCGAATGCCATTCACAGCGTGTTTCCAGGAGGTATTCAAAGACCTGGATATGGAAGAATTGGGGATAACAGTTAATGGAGAATACCTTAGTAACTTGCGATTCGCTGATGATATTGCCTTGCTTAGTAATTCAGGGGACCAATTGCAATGCATGCTCACTTACCTGGAGAGGCAAAGCAGAAGGGTGGGACTAAAAATTTATCTGCAGAAAACTAAAGTAATGTAACAGCAGTTTACGATAGGTAGCGAGGCACTGGAAGTGGTAAGGGAATACATCTACTTAGGGCAGGTGGTGACCGCGGATCCGGATTATGAGACTGAAATAATCAGAAGAATAAGAATGGGCAGGAGTGCGTTTGGCAGGCATTCTCAGATCATGAATAGCAGGTTGCCATCAGCCCTCAAGAGGAAAGTGTATAACAACTGTGTCTTACCAGTACTCACCTACGGGGCAGAAACCTGGAGGTTTACGAAAAGGGTTCTACCTAAATTGAGGACGACGCAACGAGCTATGGAAAGAAGAATGATAGGTGTAACGTTAAGGGATAAGAAAAGAGCAGATTGGGTGAGGGAACAAACGCGAGTTAATGATATCTTAGTTGAAATCAAGAAAAAGAAATGGGCATGGGCAGGACACGTAATGAGGAGGGAAGATAACCGATGGTCATTAAGAGTTACGGAATGGATTCCAAGGGAAGGGAAGCGTAGCAGAGGGCGGCAGAAAGTTAGGTGGGGGGATGAGATTAAGAAGTTTGCGGTGACAACATGGCCACAATTAGTACATGACCGGGGTATGGGAGAGGCCTTTGCCCTGCAGTGGGCATAACCAGGCTGATGATATATATATATATATATATATATATATATATATATATATATATATATATATATATATATATATATATATATATATATATATATATATATATGATAGCCTCTGCATTATGAGCGGGATGAACCACTGAATTTTTTGCTTGCTTAGGGGGCATGCGCCAATGCTGATGATGATCGTTTTTGTTGACGCAGAACAAAAAATGCACGGAATCCTAGCCATAAACAGCTTTGCTGTGAAACAGAATAAATTAGAAAGGAAGAACTTTGGCGGTGGTGAGATTAGGACCTACGACCCCCTCTCAGAAGCCGAGTGTCTTACTTACTGGGCTAAAAATACACTTATTTTTTTCTTTATTACATTGCAGCTGAATTTTCCGCAAAACAAGAAAAAGCGTTACACAAATTTAAGCTGACTGAAAACACATTGAAAAGTCAGGCAAACACGTGCAATAGTCCAATAAAGCCGTCCAATGCGGCGCTGTTTCTTGTCCAGCGCACACACTACAGATTCGCGGAGCCAAGCGACCGACTACTTCGCGGTGGCTCAGCGTGCCTGTCGCACATTCTACTGCACCAAAGGCTATGCAGGCCAAGTAACATGAACATCTCATATCGTGGGTCACAGGGATCTTCAAGCGTTATGAGACCAATTGCGTATTGTGTGATATCCAGATGTGTGTAAGTGTTCTTTGGGGAATGTGCCAGAATAACACGGCATCCCTAGATTTTACAAAACAGTGATCAATCGTTTCATCTTGTGAATACAAATGGCAAGGTTGTGGACCACGGCACGAAAGAGCCCCTTTTTTTCCAACCAGGTTGGAGGCCTTCACTTTATAAATGCTCGCTTTAGAATGGATTGTATTTTCACTGCCTCCCGCAAAGAAATTTCTGCTGCACTCATAGACACATTGTTTCCTGTTCCCTATTATCCTACGCCTTATTAGAGCGCAACCCTTCGGCGCCCCTTCCCGGGTTGAGCGTCGGCGTCCCCCGGCGTAACCGCGCCAACGCGCTCGCGCCACTGCTTGTGCCTTCGTCTTCTTCCGCAGCTGACTCCGGTGCCGCTCATCATGCTGCGGCGTTCCCACACAGGAGTCTTTATTGAGTGGCGCGACCGAAGCTGGCACTCCTTGCACACCAGCGTGCCTCCTTTTGGAGGGAGTACCGGTGGCGCCGGCGTCGCGCACTCTTGAAGCAAGTTGGCGACCTGTAAGGGGGGGCGCGTGTGTGCGAGCTCTGCGTGTGCGAGCTTTTCATTTGTGACACAAATGAAAAGTAAAAAAAAAAAAGCAGAAAGAAAGCAGGGTTCAACTTATTGCTCCGCGCCCGGGTGAACGACTGGGTACGCTCGCACGGACCAAGGCAGCATCTCTTAGAGCTTTAAAAAGCTCCAATAGACGAAGAGCGGCGACTTGTGTGGGAGAGAAATCTGTGCTGACTCAATAAGCCTCTCGCCGCCGATTGCGCTGTGTGCGAGCTTCACTTCGAGCCTCATTTCATCGTGAGAGACTGTGTGCACATAATTAACGGAACGGAAGCTCGAGTGCCAAGAGGATGCGTTTTGGTGGTCGCGCGATGCGCCTTCCGTTGGGACGTTCCTTCACCGGCCGAAATGACACCGAATTCTGGTGGCTCATGCGCTTCGCGTCGCGCACCGCAGACATATAACCAGTCAACGAGTTCTTAAGGATGATAAGCAGTGATGGGTATCATCATGGTTTATAACTGTTCGACGCGGATGAATAAGATGCGAGAAAGCCAAAAGGGGCTCACAATGGTCGGATCAATTGATAAGGTTGATAAGGACCAACCGGGGTTGATAAGGGTCCTATCAAGTCCGATAATGTGGACAAGGATCGATAAGAGTTGGTAAGGGTGGGACCATGTCAGATGAGGTTGATAAGGGTATATCAGGGTTGAAAGGATCGGATCGATTGCGATAAGGGTTGATAAGGGTCAGATCAAGTTCGATAAGGTTGATAACAACCGATTAGGATTGATAAGGGCTGGATGTAAACCGATAAGATTGATAACGACCGGTAAAGGTTGATGAAGGTTTATGCAGGTCGGATCAAGTTTGATAAGATTGATAACGACACCGGGATGCGTGGAGATGAGAAAGTGGTGCTATGCTTACGGATACTTAAACAACTCCAGTGGTGTTTCTGCGTGAATTTTTTATTTAATTCTGTAAGCTAGAACAGCTGAGCGCCATGCAGCTAATGTGCCCAAATCAGGGTTTGTATTAACAAAAAAGGCTATTACGCTAGAACCATTCATAAGAATAATTCTAGCCAGCCAATCGGGACGCCGGACATTACATTTGCGAAGGTGACCTAGCCTGCTGATGGGGAAGAGTACTTACGCATGGAATTTTGTGTGAATTTGACCACTGGGGCGAAATTCACAAATAAAAACAGCTTTAACGTAAAAACTGTTTCGTGAATAGGGGCCCATAACTTTTACATCATAGCATCTTAGCCATCTGACAGCGACGCGTTCTAGTGGACACACACAGTGCCTCTTAATATAAGACATGCGAAGGAGAACTAGGCTGGTATACATAGTAAGCTCCTGCGCTAGAATTGTTCAGAAGGCAATATTCCAAGTCAATCCTGATGATGGACATATTATTACCGAAGGCGGCCAGCCAATGACGAAAAGCAAATATTCAGGAAAAGTTCTGGGAAATCGGCTTCTAGTACTGTTTGGCATCGTACCACCACCAAGGCACCGTTGTTGAAAATGCAAACAATTTCTCTCAGCTGCCTTAATTATTATTGAGGAAGTGCGGACGCACATGTATGCCCCTGTGATATCTCCTGCCTGATGTATATATCTATGGAGTGGTCGGTGACGTTTCCTCCTCCTCTTTCGCTTCTATCCCCAGACACTAGATAGAAGACCTAGCACAAGTAGTTGAGTGGACAAAGCTGAATGGCATGGACACGAAAGGTATGAGAGGAAGCATGTTGCTGAAGACCGGCGCAATTTGCGCTTCTTTTCCGCCGCTGTTCTCACCTCGCTGAGGCGTGACAAACGAGAGAGCAAATTTATTAACGAGAAAAGGCCGAGAGTTTAGAACGAGCCGGGCCAGCGTTAAGGAAGAAGAGGGTCAAATGACTGTAGAAAAATGCACAAGGAGAAAGCAAATATATAAATAAATAGGTCTTTAATTAAATGCGTTTGTTGTTCATTCTATCCTGGAAAGAAAATGAAAGCTGAGCAATATGAACGCTTTTCCAGACAGGGCTTCCCTCTGGGCATTGTGGTGAGACTGGAGCGAAGGAAAACAAGGGAAAAATATCGCCTCCTCAAGGCCTCAGAAAAGAAGGTTGGCCACAGCTTAAATGGCGCACTACCGTTAACATTCTACACACTAAACATTTTAACTCCCTTAAAGGTGTAAATCAGTCTGTCGCTAAGTGGACAAACCCTAAGTGTGCTGTCTCCTACACCCCACAGTTGTGCTGCTATTATACACTCTAAGAACAGTTTGCACCCTTTGGAGTGCCCCTTCTGCCACACAACAATAATTGTCATGTGCCTTGATGCGTTTCTTTTCTTTAACGCTGCGAGCCCGGTACTTTCCAGTAACGAACGGCACGCGCGTTATCAGTATGATAGCATTGCCGACAGGAAATGCTATCATGCTGATAACGCATAACGCATAACGATATCATGCATAAAAGTGTTTTTCCGAGCCTGAAAGAAGCCGGCGAATAAACGCAAGGTGCCTCTAGCGGCCAGTCGCGCGGCAGTTTTGCGTGTATTCGCGGGCTTCTTTCACTTTCGGAATAACAGTTTTATGTAGCACGTATTGAGCAACAGAAAGCTGTGTTGGGAGTTTTTCATGTTGCTGCAGTAGGGTTGGTTGTTGCAGTAGGGAGAATACTGCACCAGCTACTCTTGTCCAGATGTGCTGCGTTGAGAATGTGCTCTGTTGAAGCGAAGGAACAATGGTTTCGATCACGTAAAGACCTGCCTGGATTATTTCAGAATGATTTTCTGTGGTTGTTCTTCAATGACAACCTCACACGGGTTAATCGTTAACTTTTCTGGATAGCTCGTACTAAAGGAAATGAAAAGTCCTTCAAGTACGTCTGTAAAAGAAATGGCAAGGCTTTTGCAAAGAAAACAGACGGTGCTTCACTCTTTCGGAATAATAGAAAATCAGACATTGAAAGGCTTGTCTAATAATAGGTAGTAGCTCTTTCAAGGTTTGCAATGACTTTTTAAAGATTGCGTCATTTTCTTTTTTACTTTTTTTTGTCCTGGTAACGACGCTTTCCGTGTCGCGTAAACATCAGAAGCCATTCGTAAACACTGGGACTATTGCCATTCCTGGGAATTATTGCCTGGGAATATTGCCATTCTGTCTTCTATTCCGTTGCTTTTTGATGTCATAGCACTCAGCGAGACAACTATTTCTCCAGATTTATTTTCTCGTTTTGCGTTACCAGGCTATCACACATTCTCATTTTTTCGTGCAGTCGGTAAAGGTGGAGGAATAAATAACAGTTGGTCTCTCTCCGAATCAAATTTGCCGAAGCAGTTACTTTCCGCTTATCTAATCCCCTATTTTCACTGGCCTTGCTTTCTGTATGTCGCCCGCTATGTGGTAACAGGCGTCTTTTTTTGGCTGAGCTAGACTCAGCGTTATCTCGGCTAAGAACCAATTAATGTATCTGCATCGCAGGTGACATTAATATAGACACGCTACGTCCAACAGTAGGCATAGTTGCTGGCTATCTAGATAAACTGTCTAAATGTGGAATTGATTAAAGAATTCACGCAGTAACTCGCGAGGAATTTCTATCTCAACGCCTTGTTTCATCCTGCATTGATCACGTAAATGTTTGTACCCCTAATGCCATTGCACAGGTGAAGCTTTCTGACCCTTACTTCGTCTGCTGTTCGCTGAAACAGACTGTGAATCTCTTGTTACCGGAGGCTATTAACCCCACCAAAGAAATTTGCATAACTGATCCAAAGGATTTTGATAAGCTAGCCCAAGAAAACGACTGGGATAGCTTTTTATATACTGTGCCACCGGAAAATAAGTATCGCGAATTTGTAGCTGCATTTGCTTCTTTTAGGCATGCGGCAACACGTGTTGTCAAAATCAGGCAACGTAACCTGAGCCAGAGATGAATGACCAGCGAAATCCTAACCGCTAAAAAGGGAAAAAAGACTTGCTGTGGACTAAGCCCAAGCGCTCGTCAAACTGTAATGACACGCGCTAAAAGTATAAACGTGCCAGAAACAAGGTGAATGCAATGATTAGACTTGCGAAACGCACTTATTTCAGAAAGAAATTTCAAGAAGCTCCGTCTGACATAAATAAAACGTGTTCCCTCATCAACAATCTTGTAGGAGCAACATTTCAACAGCTAAACAGTGCCTTTTATCTTATTTTTCTGCAGGTGATGAAACTGTGGCAAACTTATTTAATCAGTTTTTTAAGTATCTCGGGGATTGAGAACCCGGCGTCCATCTGTGTGTACCTTAACAGACAGCTTGCTAGATTCAGCATATCTTTCCTTACTTTCGCTTGATGAATGAAGGTTCATTGTCTTTAACCTTGAGACGAATAAATTACCATGCTTTAAGAAAAGCTCTGTCAGGGAACTCCAGCGGAATTTCGACACAATTAAACATGCATTGCTATCTGTTCTAAACTTTATTTTAGATGCTGGTGGGATTCCAGTTGAAATGAAGACCGCAATAGTAATTCCACTTCATAAGCAAGGTGCACGCAATAGCATTGAACATTACAGACCTATTTCGATAATCCCCTGTAGAGATCAAATATTAGAGAAACACGTGGTTCTTACGATAACACATTTTATAAATAAGCATAGCGTAATATCATCAAATCAGTATGTATTTGGGCAGGGTAAGGGCACCCAAGCACTGTTAGAAGCTTTCTATGATCTATTAAATTCCACACTAGATCGCAACCGGGTAGTATGTGCTCTCTATATAGATGCCTCTAAGGCATCTGACAGTGTTTGTCATTACATTTTGTTACGGAAACTATCTCTGCTCGGCTTTCATCATTCTTGAATCTGTTAACTAGCTTTCTGCAGTATAGACGACAGTGTGTAAAAGTGGGAAATAGTTTTAAGTGCTTTTACCTGTATTCATTAAGGAGTCCCTCAGGGCTCAATATTAAGCCCCCTGCTCTTCGACATTTATGTGAATGATTTATCAAATGTAGTAGGTGATTATATATATCAATACGCCGAAGATACAGTTCTTGTATCCTCTGCGACTAACCCATCCGATGTACTTAGCACCTTACAGAATAAAGTAACTAAAGCTATGGACTGGTTTACTGGTTTGCTGGTTTAATAAACATGTCAACCCTTCTAAGACGCTACTTTATGTTTCCATAACCCCATGAAAGAAATCCTGTCTATGAAACCGTTATTCTTACACACATCTGAATGTTATACATGTACATGTCAACCTGTTAAATACGCATCTTCTGTTAAGCATCTTGGGTTGCTTTTTGACTTTGGTCTTTTATGGAACTCGCATTTGTCCCATCTCGGTAACAGGTTGCGCGCGGTCTCCTGTGTATTACACAATATGCGATGTCTTATGTCAATCTCCGTGCGAAAAATCATTGTCCATGCTTTAACCTACAGTGTGCTACGTTATGGCTTGACTGTGTATGGTCATTGTACCTATAGACGGAGCTCAAGAATTAATTCATTTTTACGTTCACTGTTGTCAATAATGGCATGCGATTTGTGTCCAAGATAGAGATGTCTTTAAGTTGTTGAATTTTCCAAACTTCAGTTCCCTGATTGTTGAAAGTGTTGTAATTAAACGCTTCTGGAATAATGGTTTTACGATACGGTATACACCAGCCCGTTCCCTAAGACCGAAAGAACTGTACGTGATCCCCAAGACTGCGACAAAGTACGGAAGAAGAACGCGGCAATATTATGTTCCCGCCATATTTAATAAATTGCCAACGCCTGTGTTAGAAGCAAACACAAGTCGTGGGAACCATAAATTATTCAGGATTTTCGAAGTTTAAAATGACATTTTGTATACCTTCTTCAATATTTCGCTCCGAATGGCTAATAGCTAACTCCGCTAATAACCCTGTGCCATTGTCTGTGACCTGACTGTCAGGCACTGCCAGTCAAGCGCTCTGAGGCTTTGGTAGGCATGCTATCTGTATTTTATTCTCCTTTGTGCACAATAAAGATTGTATTGACACGTGTACTTATCTTTATTGGGTGACCACGTTTGGCCACCTAACAAATCTTATCGCGCAGCGCGGGACGCGTCTGCATGTATCCGAAGTTTCTGGAAAGTTATCGATGCTTCTATCCGCTGTCTGTTGTCGCCGAACCTCGTGTTATCTGATTTCATCGCGGGACGCGAATGGTGTAGAACTTTGTGGAAGGCACGCGGGGCCAAACGATTATTCTGGAACATTCGACGATTGCTCTATAATGCTCTCTCCTATAATGCTCTATAATGCTCTTACGATTGCTCTCTCGTAATGCACGCTCTTGCTTTACTGGCTTACGACAGCTTCGCGTACACTGATTCTCACAATGCGTGGGATCTGCATATCTTTCTTTATTATTGTCTTTTTTTGCTACGGTAACTGATCGATTCTGTTTAACATTGCACTGACCCTGCTCCTCGGTTCCTTTACCATGCAACAAAGTCGCAGTATACTATGGTATTCTCGCGTTCCAGTCCCGTCGGGATGCGACCACTGCGTTGAAAATTAAATATCGCCATATGGCGCCCAGAAGCGGGACGTCGCGGAGGTCAGCGGCGGCATGTATTAGCTGCAGAAACGCCGCTGGTTGCTCTTAATCGCGCATCGCGCTGTCGGCACGCACTGGTACCTGGAGGCGAAATTCAGGGCTCCATCAAGTACCGACTCGCAGGAACAAAGAGCCCCGGGCGCCATCCATCGCAGCGTCGTCGCGTGGCTTTGCGTGGACAAGGCGGGATGGACCCCTGTTTCAGCCATGACGAGCGCATCTCGCATTGCCGCGGTCTGCAGCCGACGTGACAGCACAGAGCTGCGCAGAGGGATCCGCGAAATGAATGTTGGCAACTGGGATTAAGCCTGATGAGATTGTTCGCTCTTCGTGCTGCCCTCCGTGATTTAGTTAGCGCGCGCTTCCTGCAGCTGCCGCTTTATTGATTCCCTTTTCGAGGTGTCTTCCCGTGTCTTCCCTTTGAGGCGCAGACAACTCAAGAAGAGTACGCAAGGCAGCGCTGCCGAGTGAAGGGCCCGCACCAGCCCCCTGCGCGCGCACTTACCGGACTCGGCTGGCAGCGCGCTCCTCGCGAGGCCTTCGCGTCTGGGGCTGCAGCACCGGCAAGCCAGCCGGCGCTCAGCGTCGATTAAAGTGTCGGGCTGTGGCCCAACCTTTCAGTTTCAAGTGTATTTTATACTTGACTTGCATTTCGCGCGGGGTAATATTATGACGGGAGATGGACGACAGTTTCCTCGATTACGAGCACGTGACCAACAGCAGCGAGAAGCGCGCTACACAGTGAGAGAGTCAGCTACACAGAGAGTGATGATTCCGCGCTCGCGATTTCCCAGTGCAAGAAAATGTAACTCCAACGCAAGAAAAAAAAAAAGACTTTTTTTCGTATGACCCAACTTTGGAGCAATAATTTTCATGTGCTGTGCGGATTGATTAAATGGCGTTATAAACGCATAGTTCGCTCTGCGTGTGAGCAACGGCGGCCAGTAATGGCGTGAGCATTTTCTATTTCCAGTGAAGTAGCCAAGTCAACGAAAGTGTTCAATTAGGGCTGTGAAAATATTCGAAATTTCGAATATGAAGGGAATAGTCCTTGCTACCCGATTCGTATTCGATTCGCTAATTCGCGATTCGGAATTGTGGTATATTCGCTTATCTCGAATATGTAAAGGATAGCAACGCCTATCTGAGTCTCGAAGGAGAGAGAACTGTGGAATTGTGGACTGTCTCGAAGGAATCTGCCGCAGGGGAGCTGCTTTCCAGCCAGGGACGCCAGGTACTGAGCGAACGCACGCGGCAGATAAATTCTGCTTAATAATTTTGCAGCGAAGCTGCAAAATTATTTGACAGAAATTATCAGTTTACAGGAAAGTCTCGTTTACAGTTTGTGTGTTTACAGTTACAAGTTTACAGGGAAGTTCTGCGCAACGATTTTCGCGCAGGGGTGAGCGACGTCGGGGTCGATATCCAATGTAAATGCAACGCGACGTGTGTCGGAGCCCCCGGTTTGCTTTGAAACGCAATGAGCAGTGATAATAAAAGTCACTTTGCGTATA
Organism: Dermacentor albipictus; assembly: GCF_038994185.2. Classification (NCBI taxonomy): domain Eukaryota; kingdom Metazoa; phylum Arthropoda; class Arachnida; order Ixodida; family Ixodidae; genus Dermacentor; species Dermacentor albipictus. The sequence continues at coordinate 181,918,111 of NC_091821.1, read as the reverse complement.
TAGAACTCTAATAAACAACAACTTATATGCCAGCTTTTTTAAACCACTGATCCATAGTTTTTGTTTCTCACGTCGCGTCATACCGGCTTTACGTACGAGGTCGGCTAGGTGTTTCTACACGGGTGCTGTGGTGAAAGCTGGCGGGTGTAAGGTTGAGGTTTACAGACCGAGTTGCACCACTAAGGACCTCCTGTAATAGTTTAAATCGGTTTAGAGTGCATAATTCCATTAAACATCGAACTATAGATAACCCCGTCAATCTGATAATCAGCTGTCACGGGCTCAGTACGATAAATAGTAGTTTTTTTTCTGTTTGATGACGGTGGTCTTTTTTTCGTCACGTACGTCACTTGCTTTAGCATTACGACTTCAGGGGAATGTGGCTACGGTAAGATATACTTCCACTTTCACCTCCGTTATTTGGCGGTGTCCTGCTCTTCAATCCTGTTGTTTTCCAATGTTGTGTCGCTCTTGAGAGAGAGGTTCTTTGATAAAAATTTGGAAGACTCCAGGTGCGTGCGATGATAAATGAAACGTTACGCATAAAAGCACACGAAAGACACACAACACGCACAATATCCGCAACATACAGAATAATGTTTCCCGTTGAGACCAACGTTTCCCACAAAAGTTAAAAGCGCCTTTGTGGCGTGCGACCCACACGAGACAGAGTTGTCATGTTCGTAGAAGTCACTGGCTTTACCCTCGAGCATTTTCGTGCGGTTTTTGTAAACTAAAAGTTTAGTTGGTGCTTTATGCGTGCCTAAAAACGTGAGAAGTACCAACAAGAGGAATAGCAGACGTGGCTCCAGTATAGTAGAATGCACGCAATCACATTGTGCTGCAAGGCCACTACAGGTGACCCTTTAATGCAGCAGGAGTGCACTCGTTGGAGCTGTACAACACATTGGTTGACTGTCTTATGCTCAGAGTTGCAACTATGCGACACTCCGCATATATTGAAATCATTTCTCGGAAAACTACCTGGACGTTATCTGAAACTGTGGACGTGACATGCATTTGAAAACTGCAGTCTGTGCGGCGCGAACAAACAGTTCTGCCACAAAGAAAGACGAACGACGTGCACGGGCGGCATGTTATCCCAACGCTTTACGAGGATACACTATCCGTGGAATTTTGTGTCGTTAGGCGTGGGAAGTAGAAACTGTGCAGGCCATTCATGTAACTTTTTTTTTCGCAGCTCTATGGGACGCCGTGAACGCCCCGTTTAGTCATTTTCCCTCCATGGCATGGTATTGCGCCTGTGCTGACAAAAATCTTCACTGGTATAATGCAATAATTCATTTACCACGATTCTACCATTTACCAGGATTCGCGAACCTGCCGGTTCTCTGGTTGAAATCAACTGAGCATACAGGCCTATAGCGACTATTTTAATGAGTGTCATTCATAAAAAGAGACTACCGCATGACTTGAGTGGCGCCAGTGGCCACAAGAGGACTTAGTGCAGTGGACGTTTGAGAGGGACCAGCAACTGGTGGGTACCACCCAGCGTGTTTTCGCTGTTACTATCCAATGCAAGCCTCCCCAAGAAGTTATATTGTTTTTCTTTTTCAACATTCACCGCTCACGACCGGTTGATCCTTGTGACAACTAAGGCGGAGCGCCCCTCCCAGAGTTAAAGCGCGCAAAGGAAAAGAGTTGGAGCATAATTGCTACATCATCCTGTTTTCTACGTATTTTTCTATCTCAGCTATGCTTGAGAATTAAAAATTCTTGTCTCGAAAATGGAAGTTTCCTTGCTTTGAAAAGCGAGACACTCGCTGTTGCATGTACGCAGCGGTGGGCAATACTGACATTACTCGCCATAGCGAAGGAAATAAACTAGTAGGGAGCATTGCATCAACGAAAGCGCCCTTCGCCAGTCAATTCTCCCTAAAGCCATCGCCTCACCCCTTCTCTCTCTCAAAAAAATATAAAAAATTCTCAACGCGTGACACTGTTGACGGTGGACTTAGTGTGCTTGGTTCCCAGTAGGTTTTAATCGATGCGCACTTGTTCGGTGGTGCTTCGCCAACCACTCCGTGCACATTTCCACCCGATCATCATCATCATCATCAGCCTGGCTACGCCCACTGCAGGGCAAAGGCCTCTCCCATACTTCTCCAACTACCCCGGTCATGTCCTAATTTGTGGCCATGTTGTCCCTGCAAACATCTTAATCTCGTCCGCCCAACTAACTTTCCGCCGCCCCCTGCTATGCTTCCCTTCCCTTGGAATCCAGTCCGTAACCCTTAATGACCATCGGTTATCTTCCCTCCTCATTACATGTCCTGCCCATGCCCATTTCTTTTTCTTGATTTCGACTAAGATGTCATTCACTCGTGTTTGTTCCCTCACCCAATCTGCTCTTTTCTTATCCCTTAACGTTACACCCATCATTCTTCTTTCCATAGCTCGTTGCGTAGTCCTCAATTTAAGTAGAGCCCTTTTCATAAGCCTCCAGGTTTCTGCCCCGTACGTGAGTACTGGTAAGACACAGCTGTTATAAGCTTTTCTCTCGAGGGATAATGGCAACCTGCTGTTCACGATCTGACAATACCTGCCAAACGCACCCCAGCCCATTCTTATTCTTCTGATTATTTCAGTCTCATGATCTGGATCCGCGGTCACTACATGCCCTAAGTAGATGTATTCCCTTACCACTTCCAGTGCCTCGCTACCTATCGTAAGCTGCCGTTCTTTTCGGAGACTGTTAAACATTACTTTAGTTTTCTGCTGATTAATTTTTAGACCCACCTTTCTGCTTTGCCTCTCCAAGTCAGTGAGCATGCATTGCATTTGGTCCCCTGATTTACTAAGCAAGGTAATATCATCAGCGAATCGCCAGTTACTAAGGTATTCTCCATTAACTCTTATCCCCAATTCTTCCCAATCCAGGTCTCTGAATACCTTCTGTAAACACGCTGTGAATAGCATTGGAGAGATCGTATCTCCCTGCCTTACGCCTTCCTTTATTGGGATTTTGTTGCTTTCTTTATGGAGGACTGCGGTACACCCGATATGCTTGTGCAACTTCGGATGTTGATTGAAGCATATACATTTATCATCCTTGTTGCAACATCCGAGCTGTCGCACCCGTTGTCTGGTGGGAAGAGCGCGCGCTAAGTGCGGCTATTGTGCGGCGGTGGAAGACAGTCACGCGTTCCATCGACTTTCCTTGGATTCTGTTTTGTTACATAATGATCCGCCTTAGTTGCTTCCCTCTCCACGATACGCGCCAAGCTTTGCGTCCACTTTAAGACTGCAGCACACCAAAGTGCTACATGTCGACTTAACATCACACGTTCCGTGGCGTGACATGGTTAGACTGCTGCTGAAATGTTACTGAACATGGCACGTTATAGGAGCACACAAGCTTCTGAAAACGGAAATGTATGCCAGCCGCTAAAATCTCCTTATCGGCGATGTTGGCGAAGGTTCGCGCACGCACTTGGGCCGATGTCTGCCCATTCCGACCCTCTGCGAAACTGCGGCTTGGAGCAGGGTTGCGGCCCTGGAGAAATACCGATACTTCGTGTGCTAAGTTTATTTTTTTATTCCCTTCCGTCCTAATAAGTGAACCCAGGGACGTCCGTCCTCTTGAGGAGGAGGAAAACTTTGGTGGAAATAAATTCAAGTTTGCAGCCTTGCGGGCTGTAGTCCGTTCCTAAAGCAGACGGTTTCCGACATGTATGCGGCGGAGAGATGGTTAGAAATGTCTGTGGGCGTTTTACGCGTAAGCTGACGAGCGCTCGATTAGGGTGCCACGGAACCTCTCTTCTCGTTCGATTCTTCTATATATATATACAATGTAATGTTGGTGAACTGCAAATCCTTTCCGCGTGCGTGAACAGATAAGAGAGACCATGCCGTTGCTGTATTGTTATGACAAGTACACTTCGCAGCCGCTAGCAGCGAGGGCCTCACGCAGCCGTTAGAACAGCTTTATGGGGCGTAGCCGCCGTAATTTAGAAAGAAAGAAGATGCGTCGCAATGAGTGACTTTTGCTTCTTTTCGCCGTACGGACGTGATTGTTTGAACTGCCATCACAGTGACTGAATGGAGGCACGTTCTCTTCCTCTATATACGTTGTGGCCAATGATTGAAGTGCAGGCATATGCGCACTCTTGTTCGTAGAGTCTGTGTATGAACAGTTACGCAAAAAAACGATGATCAAATATCAGCGCTGCGCTGGCGCCTTAGTTGCAGAACGGTTCGGAGGGAAAACAACATGGCGGCGTTCGTGTGCGCTGTGCTGATGATGATGACCATTTCAGACCTATACAGCACTCGCTCTGTCAGCACTACATTTAGAGGAGGCGTAGGCTTCCACGGTTAAAGATCGTGTAATCAATATACTATAATCAATATACATTGCTGCATTTGGTGATCGTTATCATACGGTACGCCGAATGCATGGCCAATTCTGTGGATAACGTAAGTTGGCCACCGCTGCATTCAATGACGAATGGCCAGAACAGCCGGTTGCTATTCCGGTTCTTAAAGTTCGAAAATGAGGACTTATGCATATTGGGAGTTTTATAATTGTCAGAGCAATGTTAGCACATATATGATGTGCGTTATAATTTTAGCTGCGTAACCTTCTATGGTCCAGAGTTGGAGATCCTAATTATTTCCCAAGAACTGAAACCCTATAGAGGCCACAGTGATAACTTTTGGTTCCGATCGAAACAGATAGCGTGGTTTTTAATTTCTTCCAAGGCATGTTACATGTTTTTTTTTATATATATATCCTCGTTGCCACTCACCATCGTGTGCGAGAATTGACTTGCCATTTGTGTTATATAGGGAGCTGCTTTGTCCCTGAATTGTGGGAATTGTGCATTCCTAAATTTAAAACTGTACGAGGCCGAATCTGAAAGTCTTTGTCCCTATTCTTTATTACCCAAAGGTACATAAGGTAATTACAAGTATACGAACTATTCTGCGTACCTTAACTATTTTTTCGCATAGTACCCACACCGGTTCAGGCATTTGTCCCATCATAGCACTGAGCTTGAGATGCACCTGTTCTCAGCCAGCGACGCACGCGGCCTCCCCAAAAACTCATTCTCATACAAGTCTTCACGGTCTTTTGCGAACTCACAACAACACTACATCAGACTTATCATAGCGAGACGCCTTCCCGCATACGTGGGCTGCATTTCTCTGTGGATTTCGATGGTCGTTCGACCCTTGCTCCATAGAAAACGAATCACCCTTCGTTGGTCGTACGGCGGGGACGTGGGAAGCACCATCGCTACCTCCAACAACTAACAGCAGCGCCATGCCGCGGAGCTACCAGCAAATAACACCGGGCCGGTCCAAGAAAGGTCCACCGCTGAGAATGGATATGTTCGATTTCGCATTTACAGCCGTAAATTACCTAAAAAAATAGGGGCAAAAATTTCATGATTCTCCCTCGTATACGCTCCATATGTGAAATGTTAGACATCCTTTGTTTGTGTAAAATCTCCAGAAAAAAAAAAAACATATTGTGAGTTATGAAGTTTAACCTTGTATACGCTTCTTATGTGAAATTTAGACGTACATTTTTATGTGAAATCAAAAAAAGGAAATATTGTGAAGCATAAATTTTAAGATTTTATACGCTCCTTGTGGGAAATGTTAGATGTACATTGTTTATGCAAAATGTCCAAAAATATACGAAGACACTTCTTTGCCGCCGTCACAAATATTATATCCGGCGCAAAGAGGTCACGCTTATATGGGGGTGTATGCGTACAATGCTTGCCCGGGTACGTCGCTCCCGACCTTCGCCCTTCGTGTTGGCAGATCGCACCCACTGAGCCCCCCGACCTGTTTTCGAAACCGAAAAAAAAAACACACACACCAAAAAAGAACTAAAAAGAAAGACTTCGGATTCGGTGCTGTGGCTTCCTGGTACAGTGCGCCCGTGAAATTCAATGGGGAAAGTTGTCCAGGGAGTGTTTATCGCAGTCACGCTTTTCTCACTACGTGTTTGGCGATATAGAATTGGCCCATTTGCCTGTCTCGTAACCACGACGTTTAAATCATTTCGTTAGACAATTGGTGCTGACTTCATCTGCGTACCGATCTCGCCATCAAGGAGTCCTCTGACGAAAGTTCTGATGACTTCGCGCACCTGTACTAAGGCGTCTATTGCCTCTAAATTTTAGTCAGCTAAACATTCTCTCGGGCCATTTGCGTACCGCCGAATATTTAGTTATCTGCTAATAATCGCTCAAAAGCTGCTAAATATCTGACATAAATATTTATGTCCTTCCCCGCTTTCTGCCAATAACTATTATAAATGTGGCGAAAAGTCCGCTATCCGCTAAAAGCGCAACTTGACCTCTAATTAAGGCGCAAAATTTCCGACACCTTGTGCAGTCTCCGTGGCAGCACTAATGCGTCTTAGCCAGCGTGCCTTCCCATCGTTTCTTACTCGCGACCAAAAGTGATTTCGGGAACCAAGTTAATGACTTTATGATCAAATATGCATATGAACTTAAAGGTTGCGACAAAAGTTCGAACCTTCGAACTTTTATTAAGAAACGTTGGTTCAAGAGCTTCTGCTCACGAATTGTAAGCGCTTTTGCTATTACAACTATTCTATTTATTTTTTTTGCTTAACTTAACAGACTCAAACAGGCATCACGGCTTTTGAATATTTAATTTCCCAAGAAAATAAAAAGAATGCTTTCATCCTTTCCTTCTTGAGACATCTTCATGTTTTCGGCATAGCAGCAGGACTACCTTGTTGTCTTGTCAATTGTTAATTTATTAAGCTACTTTGTTAATTAATAATTGGTTACTAGTTTGTTTAGAGTCATCGTAATAATGATAATTCTGAGCATGAAAACTTGGGTCGCCTTTCCATAGTGCGGGTCCTGTAAGAGAAAGAAAACGGGTTTTAGGGAATAAACAAGGTTATTTATTCATCGGCAAATGAAGCGCTACAAACAACGACAGCAGGAATTATATGTCGCCAGCACCGTTTTCCAAAGCCATTTACTTTCAGTGAAACCAGGCTCTTCAGACAATTGGCGTACACTGGTAGACATTAAAGCGTCTTTCGAAGATGCGAACCAAGATGTCACGTAGAAATAACTTGATTGCGTTTGACCTCTCTGATTGTGTAAATGAAAGCATGCAGGAAAGAAGCCGAGAAAAATGCTATCGCGTTTTTCAAAGCTGAGTTTGATCAAGCTATCACAATTGACGACATTGAACGACTGGGAACGTTCCGTGAGGAAAAGAGATCGCCGATTACCGTTATGTAGGCTTAAAGTTAATGAAAAACGTTTTATGCGCTGATAAAAGTTAAAGAATAAGGAATGCGCACTTCGCGAGGATTTCAATCCTATACCAAGCACGCACGCTTCAAATTGATTGATTATGCTCAACTCATGAACCTCCCGTTGAAGCTGTTTTTAGATAAACTGCATATGAATGAGAAAATCTGTGTGTGGTATAGCGGAGAAAATAAGGCGACGGAAATAAAGAGAGTTACATAACAAGCATCCTTGAAACCAAAAATTTTGCGTGCGATGGCAAAATGTGGATTTCTTCTAATACTTTGCTAGTTAACTGCCGCAGCTTGAAAAATAAAGTTGACGATATGGCTGCTTTGCTTTCCTCGGTTAACCACACGTAGTAATCGTATTGAGTCTTGGTTGCATGAATATATTGCAAATATCGAATCCTTTCCGAGTTGTTACGATGTTCACCAAGGTAACAAAAATACATATCGTGGTGGTGTTTTTATCCTCATTGATGGGTATCTTAAGAGCAGCGAACTGTAAACTACGCACGTTACATTATTCTGAATCTGTTTGGTACAAGGTTAGACTTAACAATGGTAGTTGCTTCGCTATTAGATTCTTTTACCGACGCCCTAGCTCCACTAATCCGGAATCATTTAACTAGTTGTCAAGCTTTTTGACTACACTAAATTGTGACTATATTCAAGACGGATAGATTAAAATGACTGCCGTTCACTGTAAAAATAGAAAACCTCTGTTCTAAGACTCGGCTTCCCTATCTTTATCTTTTCCAGCGTTTATTATAACTAACGACCTGATCCAATTCCTGTCGGAGAATGTAAACCGAAAACCGTTCTTCTGCTAGCACTTTCGATTTGTTTTTCGCTAAATCTCATTCGTTGATCCAAAATATAGCAGTCATGCCCGGTATCAGTGAAGTTGACCAAGTTGTTGCCATTTCCACTAACACTTCAGTCGGACCAGCACGCAAACATCATAGAAAGGTGTTTTTTTACGATCGAGGTGACTACTTGTGTTTATCACGAGAACTTTCTCTTTTCTACCAAACTTTTTGCGAAGTCACCCAGTCTCTGGGCATAGATGAGGCTTGGAATGCTTTTAGAGATCTACTAATGATCTTTAATAGAACAACACATCATTTCAAAACTCTTAACAAGTAAACGCCGGAGGGATAAACCATGGGTATTTAAGGAAATCTGAGCACTAATAAAAAACAAGCGCTATCTGTATGCTACATATTAAAAAAAAAATCACAAGTGGTGCTTTTTCAAAGAAATGCGCCACATAGTCTCCATAATTCGTCAATAATTAAAGTAAATAAACAATATTGCGTTGCTTCACGTGATTGCAAGGCTATCAAAGCCCATAAAATTATGAGAGAACAGTGTTCGACGATTGCGAGAGGGCTTGCTGTTTTAATTCCTACTTGAAGTCCGCCTGTTCTCGCACTAGTACATTGCCTGAAATGCAGGAAATAGCTTACGAGAATAGGCCCATGCTTACTGTCACGTATAACGGTTTTCCAAACTGCTTTCTAATCTAAAAAAACACAACAACAAAGAAATCTACTTGAGCTACTCACGGTATAACATCCCAGGTCCTCCGAGCTTCCGAGCTTGCTCTCAAGAAATAGCTTATTAGTCGATTTGTTTAATAATCATTACACAGCAGTTCAGTTCTAGTACAATGAAAGGTAGCTGATGTCGTACTAATGAATAAATACAGTACAGAACTACAGGCTCATCAAAGAAAACATTAACTCAAAGAACTCAAAGACTCAAAGAAAACATTAAATGCATTATTTACAGTGCTGTGATAAAACACTTTCAAAGCAATAGTTTCCTTCCAAATGCTCAGCGTAGAGTCAGGCCTGCCATGATCTTGTTCACTCTTTCTATTTGAGTCGGAGAAAGCATGCGCCACCCGAACGGCGGGTCACTTTCCGGAGCAGTGAGAGAGAAGCAAACGAGGGCAGAGGGGGATTTTCGGTGATGCCCGACGGAGCGCCGCCGCCGCTTCACGTAGCATTCCCTACCCCAGGTTTACAGCTGCAACACCTGCAGAGCCTCTGCCGGAGAAAGGTCACACCAGCCAGGACAGAACCCCCATTCTCCGACTCCGCATTCGCTGTGTCAAAAACGGCCGCCCACCTCTGCATCCAAGGCCGAGCAACGTCTCCATCCGGCAACCTCTACAAAGAAAACGAAACCATTGGCCACCTCCTACTCTCCCGGCCTGCCCTCGCCACACAACACTCGACTAAGAAGCAGTGATATGAGTATGTTGGGCTCGCTTCAAGCTGCAGAAAAGACCTATTCTTCCTCAGGCTACCCTTGCCAGCCCCACACCGACTAGTGGTGTTAACGAGCAGAGCGAATTATCAAAAAGCGAACGCAGAGCGCAGCGGGGGATGAAAAGCCAGGGATGCGCGAGAACGAAAGTGGAGGAGGAGGCTACAGTGAAAGCATGAGGCCGAACGTGGAGGAAGAGGGTATGGCGACAGCGTGAGAAGAAAGGCGTAGTGCGGCGACGATGGCTACGAGATGGTGCCAGAGTAGCGCGCGTCGTCTGCTCACAGATGGCATGCGGCGAGCGCATCCATACATAGTGTCCCACGTAACTTAAGCCAAATGTTAAAGAAACTATCCAAATGCCACGTAGCTGGACAGAGCCAAGGTAATGTTGTTTGCCATCGCTTGAAGGTACTCAGATTTTCTTTTCATTTCACCTAATTAGATGGTCTTAATGAATTAAGTTCTCAAGTATTATATTTACATGAAAAATGTCAATGAGAAATTGTGGATGAAACCATTTGAGACACAGGACGGAGGAAGACAATACCGCAGGGAGGTATTTGCAATTAATTTTTATTGAAAAACAACACGGCTTTTATAGAAGGTGGTACGTGTAACCCGACAACCAAGATGAAGTGAAAGCCAAAAAAATTTGAAGGTGGCAGAATCTTCTCGGAAGATTAAAAACGACCGGAAACAATTCACACACGGAAACCTCCACGGAAACCATTCACACACGGCGCTCGAGACAAACAAAAAAATTGATGGGCTATGAAAGCGACCACTACACAGTGGCAGTTCTTCCAAAAGAATCCCAGGCGAGTATAGCAAGTTTTTTGTGCAAGCTGCTGTGACTGCGTGCCTTTCAATACGAAAGACTATATGAAGTTGCTGCTAACATATGCAAACGTTGCCGCTTCGCCAAGGTCCATCTAAATAGGTCGCGGAGCTTGGAAAGAAAAGCGTGCCAGAACCTATCGCCAAAGATATCTCTCAGTGGCGCACGATTGAAACGCGACTAGGTGAGGGGGGGACGAACACTGAAACTAGAAAACCTATGTGAAAAGAAATTCGAAAATCTTAAATCAGAATACTGCCATACGATAAATATTACGTTTCAAGTATGTTTGCTGTACTAATACAACAAATGTTGATTTTTTGTCTATTTCACAATTTGTTAGTTCATACTTGGCGACCCCTACCAACCAGTGATTCGGGCGCAAGACTTGGCAAGACTGTGCAAACAAGCTATTATGTCGTGCGGAATGGCGTGGCTCACTTGAACGCGGTGGTTTCATCCGAGTTTTTTTTTTTATTTCCTTGCGCGTTTTTTTGAAAGTGCAGCGTGTGCTTCACTTCAAATTTTACGTGACCTAGCGAACGGAACTCATTGGCGAAAGGTGTGGGTGCAGGTTTTTTGTTATCGCGCAAGTTCGAGCTGCGGCATCCGACGTGCTTGTCTCGTCGTGACGATAATGCGGAACGCCCCTCGAAGAAACGTCGCGCTATGTTCGTTTACTCTCCGTAACACAGGCCCTGAGTGGCCGACGGGCAGCAACATTAGTAAGTCGAATGTTTTCTAAGTTATAATGTGGGTCAATGTTGTCTTGTCTGATAACAGTTGCATATGAATACATGATGTCGCAAGGAATTGCGAATGATTCTGCGAAAAGGATCCGCATATGTTGCTATACATTACAACTGTCTGCTGGACATAGTGCTTTTCATCCATTGAAAAATGTTTTGTTTGGTCAATTATATTGATTGCATTATTCAAGACGAATAAAAGTGAAGTTGCTTTTGAAACCTATGTGGCAGTGTCCAATTATTTCCATCCTATTCGCTAACCTTCCTAAGTAAACTACTGGAGCAATAGCCGTCAATAACAGTTTAATTATGTTCACATTGGGACATACGCCACTCCTATAGTCAAAGGACACGCTGGCGTTTTAGCTGAGGCAAGTCGTAAGCTCGCCTGAGCCTCAAAAGAAAAATAATTGCTGGTGTAGCAGTCGAAATGCGAACGCTAAAGAAATTCAAACATTCGCGCCAAGCAGCGTAAGATCTCGACGTCACTGCCATTTCCGGTTGTGACGACACTTTTTTATTCTTTATTTTTTGCTTGCTTTCAGTTGTCCCCTCGATACGCAGATGGCGACGGTTGCAACGAGCCGCCATTTTCTTGACATGTGGGCTTCTATGGAAGCTTCGCTACCAGTTCACATATACCTTGGCTTCGCCTTGATCAACTCGAAGCGCCGATAGTGCAACGACGCGAAAAGCGCCACAAGCGCGATGACGCAGTAGCATAGCGCTCACATGAGTGGATACCGGCCGGATCTCGCAATTGCTCCGATGTTGTCGGTGGGAGCATTTCGGGGCGCTCAAAGTCGGATTTCAGTGATCTCACACAACTCTCAGCTTTTTAACTCTCTACTTCCATGACACCTATTGAACAGTCGACAACAATAACATTTTTAGGCGTTTTATTTGACGAACATGTTTCATGGTCCCCGTACATATATAAGAATAGATTTTTCCCAATTTGTCGGTGTTTTAAATCGATTGTGAGATTATCTTCCATAAACTGCTATGCGCCCAATATATTATGCACTCGTACATTCACGCCTAAGATACTCCTCCTTGTTAATGGCAACGGAAACAAACCTCCTGTCTTATACTTTCCTTACAGAAACTTGTGGTACAACATTCAACTGCATGAGAGTACCAATTTCTTATTTCAAGAGCTACAAGATATTACTTATAAAGGAGCTATACAAGCACAGATTATCCTTAGAAATTTTGCTTTAGTACCGTACAGGTAAGACTAACTTTGAAAACAAACATCACGTCGAACACAGCGTGTACAATCTGAGAAAACAATTCACACGTAAGTCTAGAGCGCCCACTTTTTTATTGTACTCCATTACTCTATTGCCGGACCTCTTAAGCAGTATCCCCAAAGTACTCGGTTAACTAAAATTTGGTGTTTCACCAGTGAGCTATAAAAAAGAACTGACAGAAGTTTATGTGCATATATGTTTCTATTCTAATTGTGTGAAGAGTATTCTGTATTGAATAGTGCTTTTTATATCTATTTATTAGTCTAAGAAAGGGCGTTACGAGTATATTGTATTAAAACTGATATTTCCCAATATGTGCAACATATCTGTGTTTTGTACGTCTTGCAACCGACTTGTGCTGAGAAGCTGCCCTTTCTGCCGCGGTGGCATGACCAAGTCATGCAATTTTAAAGCCTTACGCCATGTCTCGTAAGGCAGTTTCACAATATTGTCTGGAATAAAGATGAAAAAAAAAAGACGAGTGTAGTCGGAAGCGCATTTTCTCGACCACACGAACAAGATGAATTTCTGGAGCTATTCGGGAAACGACCAGCTGAAGGTGCCATTAGATTGCAGGACGCCCAGGGCTAACGTCAACGTCGACAATCTCCGCTACTGTGGAAGAACCGTGGTGCGCTTTTCCGGGAAGCCGAGAGTGGGTGCCTCAAGTGATAATTGATTGCACACTGTTTCAACGGCGCTTCAGGTATTACCTAGGCACTTGATAACTCTAGCTGCTACGCGGAAACGGTCCCACAGATGGCAGGAATTAAAAACCAGGCTACACTTGTGGGGATTTGGTAATTCGTCAGGTCATTACGCGGGCGCATTCACCTGTTTCTGCCATCCCTACGCCTCACTCCCTCCTCGCTCCAAACCAATTGTCAGCGGTGGCGCTCCACTCGCGATGTTGGCGGTGAGGGCGGAGCTAAGACGTCTCGAAGGGCCCCTGGCGGCTACTCGCGTTGCGTTAGCGTGTCTCTTCTCCCTTTGGACTGCGCTAAAGCCCCCTCCATACACGTTTCCGCCGACCAGGCGGTGGCGCGTAGATGCAGGGGCTCTAGACTGCGCCGGGTACGAACATGCTTTCTCTCGTACGCCGACACCTTTGCGACTAGGACTGAGCTCTCACGCACGTGCGGGGAGTGCGTACCTCGTGTTGATCCTTTCGGGACACCAGGCCGAAGAATGGGTGCCTAGTGCTCGCGCGAGGTCGTACCACGCCGAGCCGCGCTCATCGGAGGCCCAAGTCAAAGGAGACTGCCCGAGCTCTCGCGAGTTGGCCCATTGGTTATCGCGAGAGCAAGTAGCACAGCCACCGGGACCTTTCCTATAGACAAGAACGGCACCGAGAGCGGCGCTGCTGCGCCGGCGTTGAGAGCGCCGCATGCGGAGCAAAATTCTATTAGCGGGTGGTACCCCTCTCCCACCTCTCGTTCGCACCGCCTTGATTGCCTCCTGCACTGCGCGTGTTTGGACAAGTTTCGTGCCGCGCGCGGTGTGTGCCTGCGTGTGTGCGCGTGGACATTGGATTCGAAGGGCGATGTACAGTCTGTTTCACATTTAGGGGAAAACTCGGAGCGCATTGCATCGCGATGCGGCGAGCGCTTGAGTCAGGCGGCGGCAGCAGCTCGCACAGGTGCTCGAGGGGCGAGATCTTGAACGGCGTCGTCTGCTACGGCGGCGCGCGCTGGCCGCATTGCCAGGAAACCTTCTACTGTCAGTTGCAAGGCGCCGATCTCATCGTTACTGCGTGAAATGAGCCAGTATTCTTTACTAAGCGTTGTGCGACGCCCACTGATACGCCTGGAAGGTAAGTCCATCGCTGCAGGACAGTCATAGACGACCTGCTGATTCCATGCATTCTTGACGGCCTGTTTCTGGAAGGCGACTATATATTCTAACGCGATAGGTCGCCGATCCACACTGCTCGCGTTGTGCAAGAACTGCTGGAAGTGCGCACAGTCACTCTCTTGGAGTGGCCGCCTCAATCCCCGGGCGCCAGCATCATTTAAAATGCCTGGGGCTCGTTGAAAGTATCGCTGCCGCACCATCTCCTCTATCGGTCACCTGAGGATAGGCTTCGATCCGCCATCGCCAGCGACTGAGACGTGCTGCGAATGAACACATCCCTGATCAAGTCAATCTATACTTCACTGCCTTCCAGGATGAGCGCTGTCATCGCTGCCGCTGGGGACATGACGAGATAGTAACTGACGTTCCGAGCGTAACGTGTCAAATACCCCACCGGTGGGCAGGGTCTGTCTGGTGTAGTGAGTGATTGTCGAGAAAAATCACTTCCAGCTCATTGTGTTAACGTAAAACATTCCTTTAATCGTATCCATTTGTTTCATCGGGTTCGACCCCCACATTTATCATTGTTGAGTGCTTTGTTTTCCTTTCGAGTCAAACAAAGACTGAGCACGTTGCGCACACATCTTGGTGCATCTTTTCGCTGCTTATTACGGTAGCACACACAGTGAAGAAATATACGTGCACGCGCTCAGTACCCCGGCCTTTCGAAAGAACAAACGAAGCATGCTGTCAAAAGAAGTTTGTGGAACTCCATTATCGCCAATGAAGGCTCAGGGTTTAGCGACGCACAACGTCTAGTAAAGGATATCAGCTCAGTTCCCGCAGTACCGATGAAGTCGGTGCACTGCCCCTGACAGCAGCACGCTTTCCGACAATGCGGCCAGCGCGCGCCGCCGTAGCAGACGACGCAGATCACGACTCCGCCCCTCGAGCGTCTGCGCCTGCTCGAGCTGCTGCCGCCGCACGACTCCATTGCTTGCCGCGTCGCGATGCAATACGTTCCGAGTTTTCCCCTAAGTGCCAAACAGACTGTACACGCTTCTATTTGCCTTTAAGAAGATCGGTACGCTTGACGATTATTTTAATGGCTGCAATGCGGCGAAAGGGCAGCGTCTGCTGAACCATGTATGTGACTCTGAGCAGGTAATTGGAAACGACATCGTATGTGCCGCCGGAAAAATCGTCAACACATACGATGCGGCACATACATACGGCGCATACGAGCTAAAGTCATTTTTGCAGTTTCCCACATGTTTGCTACAAATCCGTGTTGTCTCTGATGGCGACAACGGATTTCCATCGACAGTGTGCGGAAATAAACAAAATATATCGCTGCATAGCACAAGTACGACATGCGCACACAACTTTAACTAGTACGCCCCTTACAATATGGAATAGAGGCAGCAATGTAGACAGCTTGGCCATTTTTTAACAGTACTCAAGAGACGGAAGTTGAAAGTATTAGTAATCATTCCTGCTTCAGCAATGCTGGGGCTACCAAGACGCGGGCGTGTATCGTCCAGTAACTCGATCGATCGGTGCAGTGGTGAGGCGGTAATGAACTCCGGTCATGTTCAATGCATCTTGCACATATTCAATTTCTCTGCACGCGTGAACTTCGGCCACTGCTAGCGCATACAACAGAAGTGGTTTCCATTCTTGGGCAGCGCACACACAAACAAAACACGAGAAAGAAGGCAGGACAAGCACTCGTCGAACAACTTAAAGGTTTTATATGAATAAAACGATTATGTACCGAGTAATTATTAAATTCATGTGGGTTACATATAAAAACCGTCATACACTCAGGAGCGATCAATGAACGAACTCGCTTCGTTTGCCAGTTGTTTACTTCGCTCGGCGCACCGCAGTAATTCATGTCTCTCTTCTGCTTTTATCGTACCATTTTCTTGTGAATCGGCAGAATTTCACTGGTGGCATCAACCCTTTCGTGTTTACATTGCTGTCGTGACAGTTAACAACACAATCATAGTTTCCGGTAATCCGAAGAGACGCTGTTGCACACAAGAGACGTTTCGCACGCAGCGCGAACTGTACGTGGGCGCGATCGTGAAGGGAAGCGGCGGCGAAAACCTACACCCGTTGGAGATGAAATCGTGCTGCCAGGGGAGAAACGAGCGCTGGCGTCTAGGATGAAATAGTGTTCCTGTATATGTATATGCTCCCTGCGGGAGCATATACAGGAACACTAGGATGAAACTTGGCGTGCGGTCGTCTATATCGGCGGGTCCCAGCTTGAGCCTGTGCTCTCGCAGCGACGTGCTATAGGCGCCCCTGACTGTATTTTCTGCGCTTAGTGCGGGACCCCTTTGGTTCTCCGTCGCCCCGGAACCGGGCGTTTGTGCAGTGTCGGGTGTCGCCGGATACAATAAATGGTTTACGTCAACTCAGGGCTATGCCGTGTTCTTGCGTGCGTCGCTCGGTAGACCCTTGCGTCCTCAGCTCACGCGCAGTGGTGCTAGAGGCGACGACTGACGTGGCCCTCCGAACCCGCGGTGGTCCGTACTCCTGTGAGACCCGAAGATAGCACACAATTGACAAGAATGTTTCATATGAAAACTGTGGCGATAGGTGGCATGGGGCAGTATTTGAAGAGAATTGCTGTCAGACATTTTGTTTTGTCGCACGCGTAAAAAAGAGAGGCGGCCATGTTACGTATGCAGCTTGAACGCTACTCAGGAAACAGGCAATCGCAAACCACGCAGTTGTGTCTCGAAGCAGGCATTCACTCGATTTATGATGCCGTGCTTCTCTGTTACGTCACTTGTCAACAATGCCATTCTCTGAAGTTTTGTAAAGAAAGGTACTTTTAGCAGCGTCTACAGGTTCCAGTTAGGTTATATAGAGGTGATTTCTGCGCACAATTTGCCTAAAGCGACAACGGAAAGACATCTCAACAAGCCGAAGTCAGGTGCAGTGTTACGAAGATTTTTGAGCGTGTCCGATAGCGTGACGAATTATCGGCCAAGGAGCCTCAGTCTTGGCAGAGGTACAGTCTTTCCCTCCCATGTGGAAAGCGTTGGTTGGAACCCGCCTGATTTTCTTTTATTCTTTTGAGCTGTGACACCTTTATAAGATTCGTCACATTCATTCAAAATAATTGTTGCAAGCTGCTACACTAGTTGCGCTATATGCGGGTGGCAGCGCTTGTTCCTTTTTCGGCTGCCGGCTCGCAACGATCAAGCGTAATGAAAAGCATAGGGACAATATTAAACGTATTAGCAATTGGAAATATATTAGGAATTATCAAACTAAGTTTAGTACCATAAACTGCTACGTTGTCGAATGCTTATATATTGAAATGCCTTTACGCTTTCTGGTCTCACTGACAGCTATACCATAGAGAAAGAGACACGAGGGGACACTCGGCGAACACTGGAAACAGGAAACACGTCACTCCGAGTGTTCACCTCATCTGGAAGCTGAGGGGAGCATCGGAAAAAAGGAATGTGAGATGAACTTACAGGCAACCTTTCTTTTTTTATTCTTCCCCGCTAAAACTAAAAACGTTTTGCGTATGAATGACCTTACACTTTGCGGCTTGTTTTCCTTGCGTTACCTAGCAACAAGCTAATTGCACGCCAGTCGCGCCAGAGATTAGCGTCATGGTAACAGACACGCCACCGAAGCAAGCGAGGCCGGCTGCGCACGTGAAGTTCGCCTGTTCGGCGACCCGTCTCTTTTGGATGTAACCTGCTTGTTGGGCTCCCGGCGTATGCTTGCGTTCTTTCTGCCCTTCGACACGGCACCACTGCACTATTGGACTACGGCGAGGTGAGAAAGTTTGTTTGACAGTCTGCGACGCGTTTCAAGCAATTTAGCTTTTACGGCACGGAACCGAGACTTGTGACGCAGTTAGCGAAAAGCAGCACGACCGTGTGACGCAGTTAGTTTCGCGTGTACTGAATCTTACTGGGACAAGTTCTTGACGCCTTCTCCGACTCCCAACATTATCGTAAATAATTTCATTACTTTTTGGGATACTTTTGAGGCACGCTCGCTGCGCCTGCCGTTGTGACGCAGCTAGCAAAAACCAGCTCTACCGTAGTGACAGTTCGTTTGGCGTGTACTGAATCTTAGTGAAAAGTTTGTGACGCTTTGTGTGTATGGCCCCGCAACATTGTTTCAGCGAACACATTAAAAATCTTAAAAAAGTTGCCTCTGGCAAATATAACAATTCTAGTTCATGAGCTGGTCTACTCGAAGCGGCGGACAATATTTGTAAAACAATTGAGATGCAAAATCGACTAATTACTAAAAATTCCCTAATAAAGTTTTTAACTAATTACATTATGGCCCATATTGCAATTTACAAATTATAGCCGTGGAGTTCGCAAGGCGGATCCACTTGGAACGAATTTTCAAGACGACACCAGTTTCAAGATATAAATTCCCGAACTTTGCGGAGAAATGCATTGACGTTCCAGTTAATTTGTTAAAAAAACGTTTCATGCACTGACACACACAAGTAACTGGAACGCCAATGCATTTCTCCGCAAAGTTCTGGAATTTATATCTCGAAACTGGTGTCGTCTTGAAAATTCGTTCCAAGTGGATCGGCCTTGCGAAGTCCACTGCTAGAATTTGTAAATTGCAATATGGGTCATAATATAATTATCTGCAAAGCGAATTAGTGAATTCTTGTTAATTTGTCAATTTTGCATTTCAATTTCTTGTGCAAGCAGTGTCCGCCGCTTCGAATAGACCTGCTCATAAGTTAGAATTGAGCTATCTGCCACACACAACCTTTGAAAAATTTTGAAAGTGTTCGCTGAAACACCATGTGTACCTTCTTTCGGTGCTCACGCTTGTCGAAAACGCGGCGAGCGATTGCCAAGAGTGAGAACATGGGTGAGTGCTGCTTGCGCCGGCAGAACGCGCGAAAGATAACTCCAAGGAGCTAAAACACCAGCAACTTGTAACTCGAAAATTCTGTCTTCTGAATCACTGAAAACAGGCGTTGCACTCAAGCATTTGTCTTGAGTGCGAGTAGAAGGAATTCTGCGAGCGTGTAACATGGTCTGGCTGAGAGCCTGTGTTGTGGCCACCTCTATCTAGCAACCATCGCATCGGTTGAGGCCAAATAGTTTTGGAAGCGCGCAGTCGCCCGCGTATTTGTGCTACTAAAGTGCAGGAAATAACGCACAGAAATGGGGAACGCTTGGAAATAAGATGTTTTCATATATTATGGTATTGGATCTGGGATGAGTCGGGGATTTTCTGCGCCACGTGTACCTAGCAGCGAATTGTTTTGTAATGCCGCCGGAGACAGTTTGGTTTAGACGGAGACAGTTCAGGTTTCAGTTTTCAATAACATGTTTTCATATTTGATGGTATTAGGTCTGGAATGAGTCGGGGATTTTCTGCGCCACGTGTACCTAGCAGCGAATTGTTTTGTAATGCCGCCGGAGACAGTTTTGTTTAGACGGAGACAGTTTAGGTTTCAGTTTTCAATAAGATGTTTTCATATTTTACGGTATTGGGTCTGCAATGAGTCGGGGATTTTCTGCGCCACGTGTACCTAGCAGCGAATTGTTTTGTAATGCCGCCGGAGACAGTTTTGTTTAGACGGAGACAGTTTAAGTTTGAGTTTTAGTGCAGCTAAGTCCGGTGGGATGTTTTTCAGTGATACAACTGATCAGGAGCTTACAATACAAGGCCATAAAATACCCCGAGTGGCCGAATACAAATATCTCGGGGTATGGATAAACAAAGGGCAGATGTACACGGAAAAGCACGAACAGTCTCTCGTAGCAAAAGGGCGAAGAGATGCCGGGATAATCAAACATTGGGCATCGTGGGGGTACAACAGGAATGAGGTACTGGGAGGTATATGGAAGGGAGTAATGGTGCCGGGGCTTACTTTCGGGAATGCGGTCCTTTGTTCAAGGGCAGAGGTTCAGTCGAGACTAGAAGTAAATCAGAGAGCTGTGGGAAGGTTAGCACTAGGTGCCCACAAGAAAACCACAAACGAAGCAGTACAGGGAGATATGGGCCGGGCATCGTTCGAAGCACGGGAAGCTCAGAGTAAAATCCTATACGAAAAACGTCTGAGGAAATTGGACGATAGCAGGTGGGCAGCTAAGTTATTTAAATACCTATGCAGAAAGAGCGTTGACTCACAATGGCGGAAAAGAACTAGGAAGCTAACCAGTAAGTATGCCAGACACGAGGACGAAGAAAGACAGAGCATTAAACGACAGGTTAAAAACGCGGAAGGTAAAAATTGGATAAATTCAACGGAAAAGAAGCATAGTGTGGAACTATATAGATACTGGAAACAGCAGATCAGGAAGGAAGCGTTTTATGATACCTCAAGAGGCAGTGCCCTACTATTTGAAGCTAGATCAGGATAACTTAGAACGCGTAGCTATAAAAAGAAATTTAACGAAGAAGACACATGTACTGTGTGTGGTAAATATGTAGATACAATGGAACGCCTCGTGCTAAAATGTGATGGTATCAAGCGGGATGTTGATGCGGCCACAGTCACCCTTCCTGAGGCCCTAGGGTTCAGAGATAATAATAGTCATGCAAATAAATATGCGGTGGAAATTAGCAAAAGGCGATAGGAGGATTGGTGGCTCAAAAGCAGAGATGTGACATAAGGTTAAAAGGGTAGGAAGACGTATTTAAAGAAAATCGAGAAATTCAATAACATACAACACAGATAAAAATAAATATCTGAGCATGGTGGAAACTGCCATCACCCCGTTTCAAAGGGGACGTTCCTACCTTCCATCCATACATCCATCCATCCACGTCGCCCGGTGCGAGTTGCGCCGGCTCTTCTGCTTCAGCAACGTCACGCACCCAGACCTTTGGGAAGTAGTGCTCGTTAATTTTTCTGCTGCAGCAACTTCAAAACGTAGAAGAGCGCATGCACAAGCCACTTGCCGGCTGAAAGCCTAGCTGTCACTTTACATTCAACCTATTAAGAAATTGAAGAGACAAAGTGCAGAACTTGAAAAGGGCGTCCTCGCAGAGCGGTTACACGCCCTTCCACCAAAGCAAAGACTTGCTGTTATGCAATGCTTTCAAGCTACTCGCCAAAAATCAACGAAAGGTATGTAGTACAATCCGGACTGGTTGCTGGATTGCGTAATAATACTACTAAAAAACCTGAGGCTCTACGAGCATGTCGGCCGGGAAGGCATACTCATCCTCCCAAGCAGAAGCTGTTTGAAGGTGCACATGCGGAAATACAAGGACGGGTTTGGCCTCGACCCTGCTATTATCACCGGCATTGAAAGAAAAACAAAATCTATGAATCTATTCAAGTGCCACGGCGGCCCGATTGTGGACGAAAGGAAGCTGTCAGAGTTCTTGAATGTTGGCGCAGGAGTTAAAGTGGAAGGACTGGTGGACTTGGGGAAGATTCACATTAGAAAATGACAAACATCTTCTCTGCAATCACGGTCTCGTGATCCTGTTTCAGCCTTTCACTGGTTCCTCGCTGGCACCAGATATTCGGCGTTGTCGCTTCCAGGGGAGATGTGAAAGCTGCGCTTGTGTGCAAGATCTTAACAGAAGCCGTGTAGCTCGCAGAAAAGGCTGGGCTGAAGGTAGATTATATCACGGCGGATGGAGCTTCATGAAGCCATTCAGTACGGCGCCTTTTTGTGATTTCTGGCTCCTCGACGTCCATAATATCATCTGTACCATATCCTGTTGACACTGGAAGACGCCTCTTCAGTTTCAGTTTCAGTTTCAGTTTATTGAGCGTTTGAAATGTTTTACAGAAGTAACTCTAGGAGGTCCCATAGTCAAAGACTGAGGAGGGACCTCCAACAAAAAATACATACAAAAAGTTTACTTAATGCGGTTAACAACATTCGTTTCTGGTTTTCCGAACCTGTTAAAATGTGTTCTAAATGGCCTTCTTATAGCAAGGTACAAAAGCCCTGAAGGTTCTGTTCATACTGAGCAAATCAGAGCAGCACACATAGAGGATAAGTGTCCACTTGCCCTTAAAGTGATGCCGAAGATCACTCTTGCTCACGTGAGACCTAACAACTTTGAAAAGATGAAGGTAAACCTGGCATTGCATCTTTTCATTCCGCAGTTGCTTCGGGGCCTGTTTTTCTACAAGAAGCAATTAAAGGAGCACTGGGGTGACCCCGCACCAACTCAAGCCTTTATTATGCTAATGTGGAAGCTAGTAAAAGCAATGACAGCATAGATTCCACCTGAGGGTTTGAAACCTGACTCTGAACAAGAAAGGCGGGTCAATGATGTATTAGGCTGCTCAAATCGACGGGAGGCTCACGCGGGAACGTCACCAGCCGGATGTCTTTGAGCAAGCACTGCCAAGGGACTAAGGGTCACCCTTCGGGCCACGCTTGATCCAATGAAGTACCTTTTGAGAAGCTTGGCTTTAAGTAGCTGCTGACGTGCCGGCTGAGGCAAGACTGCCTAGAGAAATTGTTTGGTATCATTAGACGATTTTCTGGTGGCAACGACCATCCCTCTCCTGCCCAATTCTTGCTCGTCGTGAACTGTTTGAGTTTTTACAAATTGGTCAAAGCGCCCAGGAACGGCAACTGTGAAGGGGCCGATCTGACCTTTCTCCTCAGTGGTTAGGATGCAAGCCAGAGTGGGAAGGTAGAAGAAGCTTCTCGCATGATAAAGAAGTCCGCAATGCTCCCCGACCATGAGTACCCGGAAAAGATGAGCGATCCGCGGCTAGTCTTCTACATGGCAGGATATGTTGTACACAAAACAATACTGAAGACTGCGTGCAAGGAATGCTTCGTCGGCGAAAACAAGGAGCTCGTTGTTTTCGCCGACGAAGCCAGCAAATAGCTGGCGATGTTCAAATTCAGCGGGGCTTCATATACCCTTCTGAGAAGGAAATCGAGGGTTCGACGGAAGCCCGTCTGGTCGGGATGAAGCATTGAAGAAGTAAAACGAAGGACACCGACCAACATAGAAGTGCTAAAAAATGAAAAAAATCTAAAAGACGTTTCGGCTTCGCTACGGAAGCCGAAACTTGAGATTGTGAACAAGGCTTCCGTAGCGAAGCCGAAACGTCTTTTAGATTTTTTTTCATTTTTTAGCACTTCTATGTTGGTCGGTGTCCTTCGTTTTACTTCTTCAACCCTTCTGAGAAGCTCTTGTCATATATAGACGCCCTTGACACTACTTTTTCGGTGTAGTTCAGTTAGCTGCACAGTGAAATCTTAGAAAAGCCTGTCTCCTGCCTCCAAAAAAAAAAGACGCCATGCTAGGCTCTGCACAGCATGGCCCCAAACTCGCCAACCAGGTTACAAAATTTATTTTGGTCACCTGTTTGCACTTCTACACGAAAGTACTCAACAAAGAGAGCGCGTCTTCCCGTGAAAAGAAGCACCTGAAGCTCAGGCGCGTGACTTAGCAGAAGCTGACAACGTTCTGTTTGAACTGCTTGTAAACTATTTAAACAAAATGTTTATTTTTTTTGTTCTCGTGAAAAAAAGAAAAAGAGCACCAGCTCAGGCGTGTCGCGTAGCAAAATATCATTGATCATCATCATTTATTCATCATTTATTTTTCCTTAAGGACCCCTGTCGGGGTATTACATAAGGGGGGTTACAGAAGATAAGGATAGAAACAAAGATATGGTTACAATTTCTTACAAGACTCAGCCTGTGGATTCGCATTAAAAATAAAAAAATAAAACAACAACAACAACAAGAGGCACACTGAATAGAATGCAAAAGCAAATCAGCAGAACAGTCACAATGTGAGACGGCAATCGCAAAAGAATGAATGAAGGCACAGTACGGTCATTGTAAGGTTAGGGTTTAAGGTGATCAGTAAGCAGCTGCTTGAAGATAATGGGGTTGCGCTCATTGACAACTCTATCTGGTAAATTGTTCCACTCTATAATGGCGCTAGGCAAAAACGATTGATTAAAGGAAGCTGTTGAACCATGCAAGCGCTGGATGCTGCAAGAGTTAAAAAGGCGACGAGATGTACGGGCTGGTGGGATTAGAAGCCTTCCATGCAGTTCGGGGAAGTTATAATAAAGTCGCTGGAAAAGGCCCTGAAACTGCCTATAATACATTCTCACAAATAATTTCTAATGCTATTTCAGATTCCACGGTAGTCCTTAATTGTAAAAAAACGTTTTCAGCTCCTCGTAACCCATGGTTATCAAGTAGTTTGCTAAATTGCTTAAGGAAGAAAGATAACCTTTACAGAAAAACAAAGAAACAGCCATTTAACACAGCACTTCATGAAAGATATAATAAGTATTCTAACTTACTAGGAAAACTACTCAAACAGGCTAAAACGACGTATTATGAAAATGAAATTAAGTCTGCAGGTAATGATGTCAGAAAGCAATGGAAAGTATTAAACACTTTTTTAGGTCGGTCGAATCATAATTCCGAAATAACTGTGATACAATCGGGGGATCTTCGCCTTGATAATCCCTTGGACATTGCAAACTGCTTCGTTAATTCCTTTTGTGCTGATAATGAAGAGTGCGAAGATTCATTGACCGAAACTTACCCCCGTGTGCCCCATAGCTTTTTTCTTCATCCCGCAACACCTGAAGACATAGTCACAGTCATTTCCAGTCTAAAAAATACAGGTCCTGGTCTCGATAACTTCAGCCCATCTCTCATAAAAACGATAGCGTACCTGATATCTGAAATATTCTGTCACATAGTGAACCTCATCTTTAAAACAGGAATATATCCAACTTCTTTGAAGAAAGCCAAAATAATCCCCGTATTCAAGAAGGGAGATAAGCGTCTAACAGCTAATTACCGCCCTATAGCTATACTTTCATTCTTCAGTAAAATTATCGAAAAACTAATCGTAACACGCTTATCAAGCTATTTATCAAAATTTTGCATCCTATCACCAAATCAATTTGGGTTTCGGGAAGGTTACTCAACTGATTTGGCATTAATATTTCTAACAGACAAGATTCGGCAGGCAATTGACACTGGAAATTTCGCTGGTGCATTATTTATTGACCTTTCTAAAGCATTCGATTCACTTGTTCATAACATCCTTTTTGCTAAATTAGACTCTATTGGTATAACTGGCCCGGCACTGCAATTACTACGTAACTATTTAAAAGATAGAGAATACACTGTATCAATCTGCAGCACTTACTCGCACCCTAAAACAACTAACATTGGTGTACCACAAGGATCTATATTAGGGCCTCTCTTGTTTTTAATATACATTAATGACCTCCCAAAGTACCTAAAGTCCTCTGAATGTATCCTTTACGCTGACGACACTACCATCTTCTCCTCAGACAAAAGCCTTGATTCATTGATGTGTAAGCTTAATCACGACGCGGCAAATATTGTAACCTGGTGCCAACTAAACAGACTACACATTAATACTGCCAAATCTAACTTCGTGATCTTCTCAGCTAAACAAAAACATATCTCAGTGTATCCATCGCTAACCTTTGCTTCCAGTGCAATTTATCCTGCTGATAGTGTACTGTTTCTTGGCGTCATATTAGATAAACACCTAAAATTTGACGAGCATGTTTTATCTTTAACAAAGAAGGCAGCATATGGAATTAGAATATTAATTAAAGTTCGCAATTTCTTTAAAATGAAGACACTCATCTCCCTCTACTACGCTTTTATTCACACGCATATTAATTATTGCATATCATCATGGGGAAACACGTATCCCACACATTTATCTCCACTACAGCATACACAAAATCAAGCAATTCGCATCATTACACGTAGCAGCTACACATCGGAAGCATCTCCATTGCTCAGATCTAACGGCATTTTATCGTTACAGAAATTAAATAAATACTCACTTGGACTACTTGTTTATAAATCTGTTAACGGAAAGCTCCCATTCCCTATAATTACTACCAGCCAGTATCCATATTCCACGTCTACCCGTTTCGCTTCTACCAACAGCTATTTACTACCAAAACCTAGAACTAATTATGGTAAATTTACTACTAATTTTTCAGCCACACTACTTTGGAACTCATTACCGTGTCATATTAAGATATCCTCTCATTTTTACACATTCAAGTCAAACCTTCGTAAATTTTTGCACTCAATATAACAATGTGATCGTTATCATTTTATTAATAAGTGCTTTGTGTCGTTAATGTTTTACAGCGTAAGCAAGTGACTAACTTAATATGGTGTCTTTTGTGTTTGTATATAGCTGCTTTGTATTTATATATCCTACTCACTTGTAATGGGAGGTCCCCTGTACAGTCTGTTGACTATGGGACCTCCCTCTGTATGTATGTATAATCCCCATTTGTAACCTTATTAATATGCAAATAAAGAACTCTTGAACGTTAAAAAGGCACAGTTTCGCAATTTTCCGACGCAACACCAATGGTTCGAGTCCTAGAGATGATTTAATCGCACTGACACTTTCTTCACGGCTGTATCTGGAAGTGATGAATCTAGCGGCACGATTTTGTATTGATTCTAACATATTAATTAAGTAAGCTTGGTGCGGGCTCCAAATAGCTGAGGCGTAGTCAAGTTTACTTCGAATAAAAGTTTCATAAGCTAGTTTTCTTGTGGATGAGGGGCACAGCGCAAGGGTACGTCTGACGTAACCAAGTGATTTATTAGTGTCGGTAGCCAGTTTTGTTATATGGTCGGACCAGGTCAACTTGCTATTAATAGTAATACCGAGATAACGATACGACTCAACGGTGGATAGGGCTGTCGAGTTTAAAAAGTACGAGTGATTCTTGTTAGAGTGTTTACGGGATACCTGCATAACTTTACATTTGGAGATGTTAAGTTTCATTAAAGAGTTGGAACACCAGGTTTCTAATGAATGTAAGTCTTTTTGGAGCGTTGCATGGTCGGCTGGGTCTGTAATGCGACGGTAGATTACGCAGTCATCTGCAAAAAGTCGGATATTGGATGATATGCCGTTGGGAAGGTCGTTTATGAAGATGAGAAAGAGAAGGGGACCGAGGACGGACCCCTGTGGTACTCCGGAGATGACGCTAGCAGTGGTTGAGAAATGATTTCCGATAGCTGTGTACTGGAATCGATTAGTAAGAAAGCAACGGATCCATGACAGTGCGAGAGGGTCGAGACCGAGGCATGAAAGTTTGGCCAAAAGCCGCTGATGGGGAACACAGTCAAATGCTTTGGCGAAGTCTAGATATATGACGTCAGTTTGAAGTGATGAGTCTAAATTCAGGTGAAGTTCAGTAATAAATTCAAAAAGCTGTGTATCGCATGACAAACCAGGCCGGAAACCATGCTGATTGTGAAAAAAGAAGGAATGATCACCGAGATGACATGCTATTTGCGAATATATTATATGTTCTAATAGTTTACAGGGAATACTCGTTAGGGAAATGGGGCGATAGTTGGAAGGATCAGAGCGGCTGCCTGACTTATATACCGGTACCACTTTACTAATCTTCCAGTCATTTGGAAGTGAACTGTCAGTAATGGACTGGGTAAAAATTATTTGTAATATATGACTGGAAATTTCTTTCGTACCTTTTAGTACCTTAGCAGTGATGTTATCTGGCCCGGGGGCACTAGAAATCTTTAGGTTATCAATAAGTTTCATAATGCCTTGAGAAGTAATTGTAATGGGAAACATGAGGGGAAAACTGTGGATGGGCAATTCAAAGTCCTTCAGTGCAGGCTCACGAGTGAAAACAGAAGAAAAATATGAGTTCATTACGTCTGACCGGTGATCAAGCGGCACGTTTGAACCGTCAGGATAAGTCAAGGAAATGTTATTGGAGCTATTGTTTGGTTTCAAAATATTCCAAAATTTCTTGGGTTTGACACGTATGATGTTAGGCAAATCGTGGTGGAAGAACTTCTTTTTGGATTGTCTCAAAGTGCTAGTGTATTTGCGCAGGCATTTGAAGTACTTGTCCCACTTTGAACAAGATTTAGAGCGTTTCGCATCACGAAACAGACGTTTTTTCCTTCCCGACAGCCTCCGAAGTGTGTTGGAAAACCAGGGTTTTCCTAAATCACCGCGAATGCGAACAAGAGGTACATGTCTCTCAACAAGCCGTAATAATTTATTCTTAAATAACAACCAGTTTTCATCTACTGTACGAGAAGGAGCAGTCTCACGAAAAAAATGTGAGAAAGTGTTCATTGATGACTGAGAATGGTTTGCTTTGTGCAGATTCTAAGCCATTCTTCGAAAAATTTGTTGTTTTCGCAAGCAGTGTGTTGATAATAAAATGTTTGCTTCCGAGTTACCACTGGGAATTTTCTTGCTTGGCGTTCGATAACCAGATAAAACAAGCTGCATTCTGCCATCGGCGTGCGCTGAATCGGATTGTTACCTTGGCACCCTGTAATTCGTAAGGGGCTATGCTACTATATAGGAATTTGCAGCCATGAACGAGCGAGCATATATGTAGTGTGAAGCTCTCTTATTTGTTATTGCATTCCTGACTGCGCGCGCGGATGATCGCCTTCCGCGGCCGCCGTCGCGGCTAACGTGTATGCGTGTGGCAGCGCCCCCTGGAAGTTTCCTTCCAAAGCGCCACGCGCGAGCCGGCGCATTTATCACACTTCCCTATTCTAGCCACTGTAGCCTGGCTCCAAGGGAGCATCCGCTCTTGCTGAATGTGTTCCTCTATGGTTACACAGTGAACGCGCGGCGGAGTCGGCTTATTTTATAGCGTAAGCATTTTTTTTATTTAAACGAATATTAGGAGAGGTTGGCGCCTTTATGGCGGCACCGGCTACTCCTTGTCACTTCGCAAAGGAAACAAATTTGCGTAACAAGGGAGAATAATGACACAAAATATGGCACTCAGTAGTACACGAGATGAATAAGAACTATGCAGTCTACCAGTAGATGAATCGCAAAGTTTTGTGCATGAGTTCAGTACACATTTCCATATATAAAGACAGATATTTGGAATAGCCAAAGACACAACACATGTAATTACACTGCAAGCACAGAACACAATCGCACACTGCGTGAAACTCACGGATCACCACATAAATCAATTTTTAACCCAGAACAACACCCATATCACTCATTTAGCTTATAAGGCTCAACTGAAACTTAATATTTGCCCAAAATGTTGGTGTCCTCGAAAAACTTATTCAAAGCAAGAAGTGCTCTTTTCTGAAGGCGAGCTGTTGGCCATGGGCCAAGTATCTTTTTTAGAGTGAATTGTCGTCTGTCTAAAAGCAACAAATTTGCTTGCAATACCCTTCGTTGCGGATCGTATTTAGTGCACTCGAGGAGGAGATGATGAAAATCTTCGTCTGGATGGCCACAAGAACACTGCGGACTAGAGGCACGTTTTATCCTGTGTGAGAAATGTCTCGTAAATGCAGTACCAAGCCGCAGGCGGTGCACCAATGTTTCAAATTTTCTGTTTTCTTTTAGATTTTCCGAAACTGAAAGGTTTATACATGGGTCTATAAAGTATTACTCGAAGTTCTTAGATTGCTGACCAAACCTGGTAGTTTTGGTGAGATGACAGGAAATCTGTCTCAGGAGCAGACGGTCTTCACTACGCAAAAGGGGAAGATTGATTGTCTCTGCGTTATTGTGCGCCCGATTCGCAGCTGCGTCCGCTGCAGTATTACCAGGAATATTGCAGTGCCCAGGTATCCACTGAAATGCAATTACGTACGTGGTTCATTGCGCTTGTCTTTGTATGTTTTTTGAACGTCTCATACAATAGCAAAGTATTCAAAGAATTTTTCTTATTGCTTTGTAGTTATGTGAGAGCGATTTGTGAATCGCTAAAAATAACCCATTCTTTTTAATGCTTTTCTGATGTTATGAAACGCAAAGCGCACGGGATTGCAAACAGTTCTGCCACGGTGCAAGATGTCTCTCGGGAGAATTTAAATGTTTGCTCTAGCGCTAAACGTGGAATGACGAATGCTAAAGTCGAGGAATTTTTATGACATGGACCGTCTGTATACACGTGGATGTACTGGGACTATAATGAGTAAATGTGAAAGAGTGACAGTTGCTGTGCGGCTACCATGCACATGTCTCTCTTAGATAAAATCCCGTCGACCGATAATTTTATTTTAGGGCTTGTTAACATCCAAGGAGGCTAACTAACATACACTTTGTATAATTCGAATTTTGCTAATAATGTTTTATGTCCTTGAACAACAACATAAATTTTGCTTTTGTTTCGTTCGCTAAGCGCGAAGTTTAATGGATGCTTCTCGTGTTGGGTTAAGATGTGATAAATATATCGGCATGTTTGAACCGTTCATCATCATCATCATCAGCCTGGGTACGCCCACTGCAGGGCAAAGGCCTCTCCCATACTTCTCCAACAACCCCGGTCATGTACTAATTGTGGCCATGCCGTCCCTGCAAACTTCTTAATCTCATCCGCCCACCTAACTTTCTGCCGCCCCCTGCTACGCTTCCCTTCCCTTGGGATCCAGTCCGTAACCCTTAATGACCATCGGTTATCCTCCCTCCTCATTACATGTCCTGCCCATGCCCATTTCTTTTTCTTGATTTCAACTAAGATGTCATTAACTCGCGTTTGTTCCCTCACCCAATCTGCTCTTTTCTTATCCCTTAACGTTACACCTATCATTCTTCTTTCCATAGCTCGTTGCGTCGTCCTCAATTTGAGTAGAACCCTTTTCGTAAGCCTCCAGGTTTCGGCCCCGTAGGTGAGTACTGGTAAGACACAGCTATTATACACTTTCCTCTTGAGGGATAATGGCAACCTGCTGTTCATGATCTGAGAATGCCTGCCAAACGCACCCCAGCCCATTCTTATTCTTCTGATTATTTCTGTCTCATGATCCGGATTCGCCGTCACTACCTGCCCTAAGTAGATGTATTCCCTTACTACTTCCAGTGCCTCGCTGCCTATTGTAAATTGCTGTTCTCTTCCGAGACTGTTAAACATTACTTTAGTTTTCTGCAGATTAATTTTTAAACCCACTCTTCTGCTTTGCCTCTCCAGGTCAGTGAGCATGCATTGCAATTGGTCCCCTGAGTTACTAAGCAAGGCAATATCATCAGCGAATCGCAAGTTACTAAGGTATTCTCCGTTAACTTTTATCCCCAATTCTTCCCAATCCAGGTCTCTGAATACCTCCTGAACCGTTCGTATGACTGTAAATGGTGGGTGACGAGCTTTAGCAATTACTAGAGAACTTGAGGTAGCTGACTGAACCCCAAGACACACTCGCAGCCCCCTTGCCAGTAAACGTTGAAGACGTTCCTCCGAAGTTTGCGATAAACCATGAAGTATAGGTGCCAAATAAGCAATTTTTTTGTTTTGTGAGTGCGTTATGAACTTGTAATAGTGAAGAGACTGATCCTCCCCCCCCCCTTATTGTTTGAGTGAGTCGCCGAAGTACGTTTATTACAGCATTGGTCTGCCTTTAAATTGCGCGGATGTGTGATGCCCATGTCAGCTGACGGCCAAGGAAAACTCCAAGAAATTTATGCTCTTTTACGAACATCAAAGTTTGCCCATTAAGCGTAAGTTGGAAATTATTCAGCTGTCGTCTAGTGAAAGCAAGTACGGCTGTCTTTGCGTGTGAAAGACTCATGCTTATTTCTTTGAAAAATATGTCGATGCTATCAAGAACCTCTTGCAGCGTTGTTTGAATGTCTTGTATATAGGATCCAGATGCCCATATGCAGATGTCATCTGCGTACATAGGATACTGTAGACCAGACGGTAGTTTTTGTGGCAAGGCTGCCATGACACAGTTGAATAAAAACGGAGTGAGAACAGCGCCCTGCGGAACGCCCTGCGTGATGCTCTGATAATTACTGTCTCCTTGAATTGTTTCCATAAATATTTTTCTTTCGTTCAGGAAATTTGATATTCATCGCAGTGTTCGACCGTGTAGGCCAAGCTCTAACATACCAGCAAGGACGTGTATGTGACTTACAGTGTCGAATACTCCTTGAGTGTCTAAGAATACTGCTATTTTCACATTTCCACACATTCATTCATGTTCGCGGCATGTGACAATGTCTAATACTGCATCCATAGTACGCCGATTTTGTCGAAAACCGGTCATACAGTTGGAAAACACATCTGTGTGTTCACACCACCATTGCAGTGGACTGTCTACCATCTTTTTCATTAGTTTGCAGAAAGAGCTTGTGGGACTGACGGGTCGGTAGGAGTCAAGACAAAGGAGAGTCTTTCCTGGTTTCAGTACTGGAATTACCGGAGCTAATTTCCATGAATCTGGAAGAGTCTCTCTTATGAAGATATTATTAAATACCTCTAAAAGAGCCATTCTTCCTGCTGGACCGAGGTTCTTTACCATCACATACGTAACACCGTCTAGGCCTGCGGTTGTCTTTGTACGGCATGACGAAAGAGCATATTTCAATTAATCTAAATTAAACTCACAGTCAAGTTGAGGGTGTTGTGACATAAAGCACGCACGAACCTTCTGTTCTGCTAGTGTTGTCGAACTTGCAAATTGTGGGCAAGTAAACGGAATTTCTGGTCTGGATATAAGATGACAGAATTCGTCACCAACAGATGTTTCCGGAGTGCTTCGAGCTACGGCAAATTCTCGGAAAGGAAGGCTCTGGGTAACTGGACCACTAAAAGATCGGACAACTGACCATAATCTGGGAACTGGAGTGAAAGGAGACAACGACTCGCAGTATTCTCGCCATCTTCTCGTGCCTAATTTTTGTAAGCGTCTGCGCGAAGTTGACCGAACTTTCTGTGCCATCTTGTAGTCATCTAGCTTTCCACTACGGCGGTAAGCCCGTTCTGCGCGTCTTCGAATTGCCCTTAGGAATTCATATTCCCGTCGACTGCAGCGTATTCATTGGGAACAATGCCTTGCTTTGCGCAGATGTTGTAAGACTCACACAATATATTTGCAAAACTTTGAAAGTTTGGATTTTCGCCCAATGAGTTACCTAAATAGTGACGAAAAGTTTGCCAATTAGTATATTTTGAGTAGCTCCGGGTCCCTTCACTTCGTATGAGACGATGTTTTACCGGAACCGGAAAATAATCACTACCGTGCGTTTCTATGTCCGCTGACCATTCAACACCATCAAGAAGGTCTTGTGAACAGAGCGTAACATCTATACAGCTTGAGTAAAGAAACTCCCGCAACAACGTTGGAGAGCTGTCATTTAACATGATCGAATAGCTATTTTTCTGTGGCGCGCTCTATAATGCTTTCGTGGGAATCTTGTAATAGTGAAGAGACTGATCCTCCCCACGTTCTGCCAGTGAGTCGCCGAAGTACGTTTATTACAACATTGGTCTGCTCTTGAATTGCGCGGATGTGTGATGCCCATGTCAGCTGGCGGTCAAGAATAACTCCAAGAAATTTATGCTCTTTCACGAACATCAAAGTTTGCCAATTAAGCGTAAGTTGGAAATTATTCAGCTGTCGTCCAGTGAAAGAAAGTACTGCCCCAGATGACGTTATGTGCGTTGAAGTCCCCACAAATGAGCGCATGTGAGTTTGCGATATCAAACACATTCACCAAGTTGTCTACATATATCTTGCTTGAACATTGCAGATAAAGATTGATCAATGTGACGCATGTATTTTTAAAAGATATCTTGCATGCTACGAACTCTGGCGTATCTAAATCGCTCGACTGTGTTAAATAGGACGGCAGGTCTTTTCTCACGCATAACATCGCTCTGCTACTTCCAGCAATGCGCGATGATTTATATATGACATAGTTTGAAAGACGAAAGTCATCTCGTACGCCTGCCTCCTGTATGCATAAAACAGGAAAGTTATGTTGAGCTAGTAGTTGGTGAAAACCAGCTGACTTACTTGGAAGGCTGCGCGACACTGTACAGTCACAATCAATTTGAAGGTGATCGCGCGAGCATCGACTGGCGGGCCTTCCAAGCAGCAGAGCGGCCGATTTCGGAACTGCGAAGATAAAGATTGCGCTGCCTTCTTCCCCTTTTATGCTCTTCCAGGCTGCACCCGTCACCCCCATGACAGACTCACCACATTTTTTTGTTTGTTTCCGTTTCATGGCAATGATGTGCGTGCGTCGCTGCATCACGCATATCTTGGCCAATAATGACGCCTCTGTGCAAAACACGACACGTGCTGTGTACCACTGCCTGTTTCTTGGGGCATAAAAAAATAACGAAAAGCTGCAAGTTGCTAGATGGGAGTGACAGCTGATCAGGGAACAGCAAAAGAGAGAGAGGGAAGCAATGTGACGTTTCCCTCTCGAGTGACGGTGATGACGTAACGTGGCGCTGCTCCTAGTTTCGGTCGCCGCTCGAGCGATCACCTTCAAATTGATCGCGACTGTACATTACATCCACATTACTTCATTCACATTACTGAACAGTACGTTCCACTGAAATATGAAAACATTGTTGTAACAAATATTCATTGTAAGCCTGCCGTGGAGTTGTTGGTGATTGTGGAAGCACCAACAATTCCACAGAAAGCAGTGTTTTTACCTCTGGCAGGTTGTTTGCGTGTGGAATGGCACTGAGAATTGCACGCAGAGCTGTGAATAGCATGGACAGGATCGTCTGTGCCACGGGTAATCACCAAATAACGCGTATTCACTAAAT
The DNA here is from genome assembly GCF_038994185.2 of Dermacentor albipictus. NCBI lineage: Eukaryota > Metazoa > Arthropoda > Arachnida > Ixodida > Ixodidae > Dermacentor > Dermacentor albipictus. The sequence continues at coordinate 181,883,346 of NC_091821.1, read as the reverse complement.
ACGCGTAATCACCAAACGACGCTGAAGCTCCATGTGTGATTGAAGCAGGTCGCTGAAGAGCTGACTGGGATGGTCGCTGGTATAACTGGTGTGGTTGAGGCGAATGCTGAGGTAGTCGCTCAGATGTTAGATGAGGTTGCTGTGTCAATGACTGAGGGCGTTGCTGAGAAGGTCGGCGAATTTCACTCGAAGCCTGGGCAAGATGAGTAGCATTTTCTGAAGGTGGATCATGTCGCTCGCTGACAGAACGTTGTCGACCTGAGTGCTTTAGAGCTGCAGAATAGTTCATATAGACCCCTTGCTCTTTTTCTTTGTTAGGAGTTGGAGGCGCGCATCTTAGAGCATCAAGGTTGGGTGGGGGCGCATTACGAGGAGGCAGCCTTCCGTATTTCAACTCATGTCTGCTTAACTTTGAGGCAGCTCTGCTCTGAGGGCCCCCGGAGTAGGAAGCTTTATGGTTTCCGCCACAGTTGGCACACTTTGGCTGACACACAGACTTGCACTCTGAATGGTTGTGGTCTTCTGAGCATATCTTGCAACGACGTTGACAGCGGCAATTCGATAAATCTCCGAATCTCTGGCAGTTGTAGCATCTTAGAGCAGGGCCATGATATTCTTCTACGGGGTGACTCGTGAAACCTAAATGCACTCGTTGCGGCATTGGTTTGTATTCTCTGAAATGAAGAACAACGTTTATCAGAGGGCATGATTCTATCGCTCCGTCTTCTTGGCGTTTGTAGCGTGCCTGACAACGGGCAGATGTGACGCCAAAATCCTTCAGGAAATCAACCAGTTGTTTATCTGTATATTAAACTGGGGTATGGCGTATCTTGCCAACATTTTTGGTATAAGATGCCGGGATAAATGGCTTGACTCCCAAACCAGCCACTTCACTCATCTACAGTAGATGTCTTGCAGATGAGACTGAAGTAACGTTGACAGAGAAACGTCCATCTCTATTCACGCGGAATGACTGCACCTTTTCCTTTGCCGTGGAAACAATTTCTGACGCAGCGCGGTTTGGATTCACTTGCCAGAAGTAGCAGCCTTCCTGTGAGGGTCGAAAAACAAGTGAAATTCCCTCAGGTCGCTTCTTTTTATACATTACCGACGAGAACAACGTATCATCACAGTCTATGTCTTCATCTTCGCTTAGCTCATAGGCGGATGTCCAGCCTTCGTCAACCCGTGGTTTCTTGACTTTACTTTCGCTTGTCACAGCCGTATTCACTGAAGGTGCGCTGGAAGGTAGTGCAGCGTTGAAAACTAGTGTCGCCGGCTTGATGACATTAGGCACGTGTTGCGGCACTTCTGAATGGGGCGCCGATTCTGTGCCACTCATGCGCCTATAGAAGGCGCGCTGTCGGACATATGACTCGTGCCGGTGTTCTCTGCTGCCTACGCCGTGGCAGGCGTTGATGCGCTGCAAAGGGCAGCAAAACCACGCGGTATTGTGCGTGATCTTTAGCACATAGGTATTCCACGGTATGTCTGTTCTCTCTAGACAACAGCACAAAGTCTCAACACAGCATTGATTCTTCGAAGAAAACAGAAAATATCTCACCGGAGGAGCAGCGGCCGCTCGATGGGATTTCTTTCCTGCGTAAGCACCCTTTGGCGAGCTTCCATCATCATTTACAAGGTATTATACATTTCGCGTGACAGGGCTAGGGAGCTCGCCAAAGAATGCGTAAGCATCCTTTGGCCAGCTCCCCCAGTTCTGTCACGTGAAAAGTGTAATACCTTGTGTCTGCACAAAAATGCGTAATTTGCAAATACATTGAGTCGTTATGATGATTCGTAATCTTTGCTGATGCGTAAATGATGATTGGAAGTTTTTAAGCGATAAGGAACAGCTAAATCAAACAAATAAAATAAAAAGCTACATACGGCTAGGGGTTCAGCCAAATTGAAGAAATTTGGAGGTGGGCCAACTGAAATTAGGGGATGAGCCAAGTTAAATTTAGTGGTGGGCCAACTTGAAATGTGAGGTGGGCCAACTTAAATTAGGGGGCGGGCCAACTTCAATTTCGAGTGGGCCTACTTGAAATTTGGGGGTGAACCTACATAAATTTCAGGGGGGCCAACTTGAAATTCGGGTGTGGGCCGACATGAGATTTTCGGGTTGGCCCCATATCCAAGTGAACCCTGCTGAGCGTCCTTCGAGTTATGAACAGCTCGCGGGCAAGCGAACACGCTGAGACGCTTGGAGCGTTTTGATTGGGCCTTACCGAGCCGAGTCAGAACGCAGGCAAGCGCTTGCGTGGACAACGAACGCGCGCATGTCGCAGGCTTGCGAGAGCGACAGGGGCGATGCACCTCTCCCCTCACGCAACACCGCACGCGCTGCCGCGGCCGCTGTGTACTCGCGGACAACTTTCTGTGGCTATGAGGCGAAAGCTACTGCCTACTGCCGCGTGGCTGCTGCACACGTGTTACCGCGCCAAGTAGTCCGGCAGCGTTTGGCAGTGCTCTTGGTTGCTCGGAACGGACGCTGAATCGACGCAGCTTCCAAGTGCGGCGGTTTCGCGGTTGCCCGTACGCGGAAGGGAAAAGCCGCAAAATAAGCAAAGTGTAACACTCAGTGTTGTGTTTTGTCTTATTTCACTGTTCTGTCTTATTTCACTGTTGATTTCACTGTTTCACCGCGGGCACTGTTCCGTCGAGGCGCGCTGTGCCCGGCGTTGCATTGAAGGAGCCAGATGCGGCGAGAAAAATCTGACAACTGCCTACTAAAGCCTAAGCATTCTCTGCCCCCGGAAAGGTCTTGCATGGGTAGACGCGCATAAGCTAGGAAGAGCAAGTAAGCAAAACTAAGGAAAAACGAAGTCACAGCTGAACCAAGGAATGCTTACGCCTTAGCAGACAATTCTCAGAATTTCTTTAGCTTTTTCTGTCCGTGTGGCGCAAGCTAGCGAACATTCGGCTTCGTGCCCCCGCTTTTCTTTTCTTCTGACGCGCGAAATTCACCGTAACAGTTCGTTGCATTCACTCCAGACTTAAACAAGCACTTATTGCTCTAACGGAGGTTTTCAAGTCCAGACATGTTGTAGACCAATACGAGCTTACCAAGTGCTCTTGCTCGGTGAGAGTGGCATTGTATGTTTTATTTCATTTTTGTTTTGAAGCAGCAGTGCCGATTTTCCTTTCCCGTGACATATTGTGTTTTACTATCCATAGCGTTCGTGACATTATTTAGTTGTTTCTTTCTCTTTCGTCACATTTTGTGCTTCAGTATTTGCTGCGTGTAAGTCACTTGACCATATCTTTCTCTTGTCTTTGTAATGGTCGTGAACTTGTGATTTATTTCTACTTTTCTCGTGCGACAACGAGTATCCGGCACCATCTTTTAGTGCAAACGTATCGTGTGAACAAAAATAAAATAATCTCTGAAGACTGCTAGGAAGCCTCGAAGTATTTTTAAGTACTACTATTTGCCGATGGGCTCGAGAACTTGCTCTATTCTCGTACAGAAAGAAAAGGGCAAATAGTATAGGCGTCATCTTCTCTCGGACAAGTGAGAGAGCCCTTGCGCAACAGGGGCGACGGAAGATTGCGAAGCGGATTTATCGGTAAGTGCAGTAGGAGACGGAAGGCTCTGGAAATATTATTATTATTTTTCTTTTTTTGCCGTCACCAAATCAGTTTGTAAACTGCACTCGCATTAGGGATGGGAGAGAACCTTTTTTGTTTGTGATACATCTGTAGGCTTTGTGTGTCTTCACAAATGCAGAATACGTTCTATACCGTATTTCGGAGCCTATTCTCGGAAAAAATTGTCACAAATGTGCACCTTACCAGAACTCCAAACCGTTTTTCTAACCCTAAGAAAACGAAAGAAAACAACATAAAAGTCAAGAACTTATGACGATGTGTTGTTCGTATAAGTATGTTTGTTCCCTATACTAAATTGCGGGATTACTACTATCACGGGTGACCAGCGCTAAGAGTTGTACAAAATCAAAACACAAAAGGGATTGAAAAATACACCGCCCAAGCACTCCGTACAGATGGTTAACCAGCGAAGCTGAAACGTGCGACCCCGGTATTTATCACTGGGTTAATCCCGACGGTTCATTAAAGGATCACTAAAGGTTAATATTAAGTCAACGTGGACTGCTGAAATACTATCCCAGAAACCTCGAGACGCTTCTTTCATGCGAAGAAGAGACTTATTTTAAGAGAAAATGCATTCTGAAGCGTCCGCGTACCTCTAGCGCAGTTCAAATCGCCCGCCCTCGAGGAGTAGTGACGTCATGGAGCAGTGATCGAGGAGTAGTGACGTCATGGCCTCATAGTGCCGTTGCGCCGTCGGTGAGTAAAACGGCGCCCGCAGACGGCGCTACGGCTTTTCTGCGCAAAACGCAAACGCGCGGCCAGAAACAGAGCCAAGGCAGAGCCGACAGCGGCGCGAAAGCGGAAGTAGGGTGGCTAGCGGAAGGGAAAGCGCGAGACGATAAGCTGGTTCTTTATTTTATGACGCCAACTTCAACGCTCGTTGCAACGGACGACCCTGACAACGACACATTGGCTCGCGATGCTGGGCTCGACTTCAGCGATTTATGCACTGATGAACGTGACCTGGTGCTGGGGGCTCGCGCTGCCGGCGTCGTTGCGTACTACTACGACGGCAACTGTATGTCATGGCTGTACATATTCGCACATTTGTACCTTTTCCTTCGTGAAAACCAAATGCCGCACTCACCGCCTCTTCGACCTGCAGTTGTTCTTGCGCTTCGGAGAATGCAGGCAAGACCGACGGAACAGCGCTGCGGGAAAGCATTGGCTTGAAAGGCACTACACGCGACTTCAGTAAGTCGGCGTTGAACTCGTAATCCTCTGGCCGAAAGTGCAGCGAGAACACTATGCGATTTTTCGGCTCTTTGCCAACGCGCTGTGGCAGAGGTACCGCACTTAACCACTTCTAACGGAGAGGTTCACTCGTTGGCACACAGTGATAAGTGGCGTTGGATTCGCCGCTGCAACTGCCCTTGGCCAAGTTCCGCGGACCGTTCGCGCATCCCACGACATCGCATGAACGTGGCATTCTGGCTGCTTGTTCCAAATGCAAGTTTCGCGAGCCAGCAGGACCAGCGCAGCACGACGCGATAACGAAACAACTGAAACTCCAAAGGGTGCGCGGCGCAGAGTCGAGCTAAAACGAAACCTTTCGACCACCCATACTGCTGAAGGGTAACGTCAAAATGTTGTTTTTTCTAAGAATTGAACAGAAGTAGACAAGTAGAATTTCCTTCCCTCTTATAACCTAATGAAATGATCTTTTTATTACGAGTAGTTGAGTACTAGTGACATAAACTATGATGAGGAGTGCCTTCAACATCGGGCTACTACCGATATGTCGCTGGGGGGTCTCAAATCGTGTCATGCATTTACCTCAATTTCGTGGTTACTAAAGCGCTGTTCGCGATTATATTGACGCCTTAGACGTTCTAGAGCATTGCTTTATCACTTTAACTTGACCTCATAGTAACCTTTAGTGTCGTTTTTACGATGACATGGTGGGCTGCCGGATCCTCGGTACGCAGTTGCTGCTTTGCGCTCGGCTGCACGAGCCTGTTCTTGAGCCCGGGCTGCAGCATCGGCACGGCGTTGACGAACTGGTTCCCGGTTCTGCTCGTGGCGTTGCTGATCGAAAGATGCCTGCTACTCAGGAGTACGTATGGTGCGTGCCCTACCCATTTCGGAGCCGGAGAGAAACTGCTGCGCGCGCGCTCGGCTGCGACCGAGAGCGTCGCTGTCACTGGCGCAGCCAATCGCGTGCCTCTTTGTCACTTTTTCATTCAAAAAGGCGTCAGACGGACGGAGGGACGCACGGACGGACGAATCGGCTAGCCATATATAGCTTCGCTGTAAGATGACGGTGCATCAAGAAAAATAATTTAGGACTATCTGATTTCTGAAACAAACTACGCTACTCGAGAAGCTGCGGCCGCTGAGTGGCTATAAGAACGTCGAAAGTAATCACGAATAGGTTTCCACGTATGGGACATTGAAATTCGTATCACCCATAGAAACTGAAATTGGAATTCTTTATTTGCCATCCTGTACATTTACAGATTAAGAGACTGTAGAAAAGAAAGCTGTACTTGAACAGCCTGACGTGTCTACAATCCCTTGCTTCAGCAAGGAGGTAGTTTCACATATATGCGTGCATGCGTATACACACATACACAGCAGTATACATAAGCTTCACCGACATGTACGTTTCTCACTTACACTTTCCTCACAGCGTCAGTGAAACAAATCCAGAAGCAAAGGTACTTAACACAACAGTATATTACACCGACACCGTATACATCAGTTGAAGTTCCTTGGATGATGACGTAGAAAGATCAAAACGGAGCGAATTATAATAATTGAACAGTGTTTGTATTTTGTATTTAAGGCAACGTTGCTCATAGTCTTAACGTGGTTTTGTACTAACCAATCCTCGAAGTGTCTTGTAAGGTAATTGTACTCTACAGAAGAATACATTTCCATGGTGCAAAATATTTTGCAGCGCGAAGCACTGAAGTGCGGAAAAAAGAATAAAAACGGACGAAGGAAGAAGGATTGCAAGAGGACAAAACGAGCGCTGACTACCAACTAAATTGATTGATCACGAAACACACACGTATATATACACAAGGTGATATGTTTATCAAACACAGTGTCGGGGGAACCAGTCTCATCGGAAGATTAGCCAGCAGTACAATCAGACGAAATTAGGGTTGGCATAGGCTCCTTGTGTAAAACCATTTATGGTTGACTAACGCATCTGTCTCCAAATTTCTTCATAAAATACGCCTCTGACATTTCTAGTATTCCCTTATCGTGGTGGCGATCTAGCACACGTGCATCTTTAAACTGAGCCTTACATCCGCAGCTACTGCAGTACAACATTAGGCTAAAGTCCTTTTGGTGTTCCCCTAGTCTTTGGTTCATGCAATGCCCCGTTTGCCCAATATAACTGCGGCCGTTATAGTGGTTTTACAAGACAAGGAGTTCGCGCTTTTGAGCCTCTGCCAACCCTAATTTTGTCTGACTCTACTGCTGGCTAACATTCCGATGTGACTCGTGTCTCTCACGCGGTGTTTGATAAACACATTCGCCTTGTGTATATATAAGTGTGTGTTTTGCGATAAATAAATTCAGTTGGTAGTCAGCGCCCGTGTTGTACTCTGGCAATCCTTCTTCCTTCGTCCATTTTTGTTCTTTCTTCCGCACTTCAGTGCTTCGCACTGCAAAAAAAAAAAAAAAAAATTACACCACGGACCTAAACCAACTCGCCCAGATCGCTATTCTCTTTAAGAGTACATTTCGAGAGCATAGACAAGACGGCAACAAATTATGTCTTTAGGACAAGAAGTGTATGGTATTGAATTGCTCATTAAACAAAGCTCGAGAACGCAATCACACAACACAAACAAGATGCTGCAAACATAGTTATTGAGCAATTGCGAACAGTGCTTGCTGACCGAGGCCTGCAGAGTTTCCACATATGTCATTGAAGCATAGCGTGAAACCGGTTCAGACGAAAACCCTTATGATTCTTCTCAACTTCAATCTAATCTTGACAGCATTACTTGTTGGTGTTCACTCTGGTCCATGTAATTGAATGTTAACAAATGCAGAATAATGAGGGTTTCCCGAAGAACTGCTGACTGTACTATCCCTGTTTATTCCATAACTAATTTTCAGTCGTTATCTGTCAATACTTATATATACCTAGGTGTCCACATAGATAACAATTTATCATGAAATACTCACATTAACTATGTCATTAACAATGCGAATCGCAATCTTGGTTTTTTGTGACGTAGCTTTGCTTTGTCTCCTGTTTCCTTAAAACATTTTCTTTATAAAACTTTAGTCAGGTCGAAACTCGAGTGCGCTTCTTCAATCTGGGATCCTCACTCATTTACACTTTTAAACGTGCTAGAAGCCATCCAAAATAGTTCAGCTCGGTTTATTGTTGCTAATTGTTATCGCACCGCCAGCATTGCTTCAATAAACATTTCTCTAGACGTTCCTAACCTTTCTATCAGGAGGAAGCAGGCCCGCCTATGTCTTTTTCATGAAATCTTCTTTACGAAACCTGAACCGAAACGCACATTGTTATCGCCACCTTATTACTTTTGATCCCGCGTCGACCATAACTTTAAAGTTCAAGTGCCATTCTGCCAGACTAACATGTACTTCGATTCCTACGTGCCGAAGACATGATCAGAATGGAATCACCTCCCTGCCTCCATCGCCTGCAACCCTGAGCATGCATCATTCAAGACTGCCATTTTGAACATGTAACATCACTCCTCTCTGTAACGCCGCTATGTCATTGAGAGTATATAAATAAATAAATAAATAAATAAATAAATAAATAAATAAATAAATAAATAAATAAATAAGGAATCCGCTGGTTCTCGAGAAGCTCAGACATGTAAGGTGGTTTAACGAGTTGTCATTAAATATTTATAAAAGTGATTTGGCTCATCCGAGCATTGATGCACGAGCAAAGGGAGCACATGTGTTGGCGTGTGCACAGCTTCGAGCAGCGGAATGGCCTGTGACACGTCCGTGCATTTGTGAACATGAGTGAGCGTTACAATCGCGTCAAGAGACGAGATCCTGCGAGAAAAAGAGAGCACAACGGGTCAAAATTGTTCATAAATTTCATGTCTCTGTCTTTGAGCCTTTTTCAATAGTATATAGACGTACAGAACATGGGAAGTGCGCCCTAATTTAACCACGAACGGAAAGCTCGCGCTGCCTGAGGACACGCCACTTTGAGGCAGTGAGAATGGCTTGCCACCTACAAATGATAATACTCAGGCGGCCGCCTTTGTCCCTCAGTATCGTTAAGATATCGCCCGAAATTAAAGGTAGCGAAAATCTATAACTCCATCATGAAGATGGACAAACGGGATAGAAATGGCTACCCTTTCCGCCTGAGGTGGGCAGGCCGGGTGCCTCCATGTCGGGGAATGACGCAGCTTTCGTAAAACGGAAGTCTGCAGGAGAGCGCAGAAAAAACTGCTTCTGCGGTGAAATCGTGCAGAGCCCACGCAATGCGGGAGTCTCTCTAAGCGAAGTTGTGGTGAGCCTGCAAGACGTAGCGGTGCATCTTGGACACAGACGCGCAGCCAACTTCGGAGACGAACGCGACCCGCAACAATGAACCCGGGTGGCGTACAGAAACGCGCACAGTGTCACAACTAAACACATGGCATCTGAACCTACACGTCTAAACCTTGTGAGGTTGTGAGCGCTCGCAATAGTTGGGCGATGCCGTTGCGTTACGTTTCCGAGAACTCCATGTCCCTCGCCCCTCTGCCTGGACGGGATGGTAGCGGGTCATAGGACACTGTCACTGGGCTGTCATTCCGCCCACGGGTGTGTCAACAGGCTTCTCCCATTGGCTGACTGCTTGGCCGGATTTGGACCCTTGCTTGCGTGTGGTCTGGGTGCGCGCCCGCTAGACGGGGACTTGAGAGGAGAGACCACATCCGAACATCGGAAGGTGAGTACGTATGCGTGTTCCTCTCTGCCGGCGGCGGCGCCTTTGTCCGCCGCCGCTCAATGGTTACTTCGGATCATCGGGGACCCTACCTCGACGGGCGCACGCACTCTTCCGTCGTCTCGCTGTCCCGAGGCAGCGCCTTCCCATCGTGGCCCCGTCGGTTCGTCTGTTTGTTTCTCTTTTCATTCTCTCTGTCGTGGTGATGGCAGGCGCTGACCGAAGAATAGACGACCTCTCTAGACTGGATTCTTTGTTCTTTGTTATTCTCTGTCGCGGTGAGCCGTCAGTGCCCACCGGTGACCATTTGGCCATGCTTTTGTATAGCAATTACATTCCGTTTCAGTTGTATGGTTAAACTTGTGTTGTAACGGAGCGCAGCCTAAAAATTTGAAGGCCGCTTAAGCTTCGCTTTTAAGAGTGGAACGCGATAGCAGTCAAAGATCCCCGACCGCTTATCACACTTCCCAGCAACTAGAGCCTATCTAACCGTAGTGTTTACCGGGAAACGCTGGCGGCGAACGCTATGCACGAAGGTGAGCTTTCTGGTAGAAACGCGGCCTCTTGCATGGGGACCGCGATGCGGCGGAGGCGAGCGCCATCAGGAGGTGTTGCAAGGAACTGGACGCGCCGCTGTAAGGCCTTTAGGATACACGCGCGCCGGCGCGCGCAAATCTCGGAGGCCATGACCGCTCTATGAATGGTAAAAACGCTGGAAGAGGGGTTTGTGTTTTGAGTTTCCGCGTAACAAAATAATGTTTTCTCGTATATCCAAATTACAATCCGGCGCCATTTTATCTGTAGGCTGTGTGCAAGTTGTATTTTGCGATTTTTCTCACGTATTTTACCTCGAGAAATTCAATTAATTCAGTAACTTCCTTGCGCTACATGGAGGGTCTGCGTGGTTGGCTATGTGTGGTTCGAAATCATTTTTGTAGAAACGATGGTTAACGCCAGACGCCGATGCCGAGATTTCTGTGACACGGCTGTCACGTTAATAAATGGCGTGTTCTGAGAGCTTCGCCTAGGGCCTCCCTTGCTGCATGCGCTGGCTCGCCTTCCCCGGTAGTTGGGACCGGCTAGTCTCACCCGCGTAGCAGCGTGTCGGCACACGGAACAGGCCGGAGCAAGTGCGGAGCCCTGAATGCATCGAGGCTCGAACGGCTCGAAGCCGCGGTGGTCCTTCGGTGGCGCACGATTTTGGAACGTGCGCGCCGACAGTGCTGTGTGAGGGACCACAATCTTCTTACGCTGCGAAGCTCTGGTGGGACAGCACGCGCTTCTCAAAGAGCACGAACGCATTCCGCAACTCACCTGTGCGAGAGCAGGTGCCCTTGGCGTAGGAAGCTCGAGTACAAAAACGGGACCAAAAATACAAAAAATGCTATTCACTTTAAAACGGGAGGAAGAACCAGGTAGATCAACTGGGCTAATATAGCAATGATGCGCTTGAAGGTGGATATTTGTTTCAGTGAGGACATTAGGTAGCGTTTGTGATAGCGTTTGTCATTGCTTCATTCCGAAGAGAGCAGAACTGCTTACCGGTGCATCTGCGCTGGTATTACAAATGGCTAGATGTCTACGCCGATTCGTTATACAGGGTGATAGTTTTTAAGTTTTATGGAATTTTTAAAATATACCCGGTTGCAGATAACATAATTCTAGTCCTCGAGCTGGATTATTCAGAGAGGCGGACATTACTTGCACGAGAAATAGAAACACAGATTCAACTAATTAACGAAAGTCCACTAATTATATTTAGAATTAACTAAATTATGACAGATATTGCAATTTACGAATTGTAGGCGGATAATTTGCAAGGCGTATCCACCTCGAATGAATTTCCAGAATGACGCCAGTTTGGAGACATGCGCCATGAAACTTGCCCCCAAAATTCGCTGTTGTTCCACTAACTTTAAAAAAAAAAACGCTCCTTTATGCATGCAAAATTGCCGTGCGACTGGCCGCTCGAGGCACTTTGCGTCTATTCGCGGGCTCCTTTCATGCTCAGAAAAACACTTTTATGTAGCACGTATTGAGCTGCAGAAAGTTGTATCGGAAGTTTTTCATGTCGCTCTACAATTCTCTCATTGATTCTTTTCATCTGATTATAATGTTTGAGAAATTCATTAATTAATTACGACTAATTAGGCTGTATGAAAAAAAATAATTCGAGTATATTCAAGCGACGACAAACAACATTACCTTGGTTGTGTCCAGCTACGTGGCATTCGCATACTTTAAAGCTTTGGGTAAAGTTAGCTGTGACACCCGTATAACCCTTTCAGCTACGTCGTCTCCATGTGGTCACCCGACTTTCTTCTCTGCCGTTTCTATAAAAAATCGAATGAGTCACGCTGCACACTGGTGCGTCTATTTGAGATACAAGTAAACGTAACAAGCGCCATCTGGCATGAAATGGCGAAACACTACTGAAGAAAATGACTTTTCCAGAGGGACACCTCGACGTTTTGCGGCAGCTTTCGTGAGTCGCTGCTCAAATTTATCTTTTAACACCGCCTCAATCATTCAGAACATATGAGAACGACTGTTTTACGTAAGGCGAGAGCTACCTTTTCTGAAACGCACTTGCTCAGTACTCAGGGTTCTGGCGCAAGTACATAACGCTTGCGCAACATTTCTGTACCCTGTGCTTCACGTGCCTATTGGTCCGTATTGGGAGAACATTTTTCCGTAATTATTGCCCACTGAGAGTTGACATCAAAGAGGTTCATTGAAGACCAGCGCAGACCGAGTGCCGCATAGCCAGTGCTCCGTCGGCGTCAAATGGCTGCTTTGAACAGCGGTTACCCTGCCCCGCTTCTACAGTTAGCCTTTTCGGCGTGAAACGGGTTCGCGGAAGAGCGGCACAAATGCGCGAAAACGGTTACACACGAACGTATATACAAAGATCGACGGCTCCATGAAAGTGTGTGAAGTACCCAAAGAAGGCTGACGCACTACCAGCGACAAAGACAAGAAGAAAAAAAGTGACACTGCTTCGAACTGAAGCCATCGTGCGAACCATTTCACCAATATGACCGATGAGTAAAGCTCAATCGGTCTGACCTTGGCTTTGGCGAACATGGGCGAAGCTCAAGCTCTGACCATAGCCTATAGGCCAACCTGGGCCGCATATGTCAACGGCGGTGAGTGCTATTCTTAGCACCCGCTGCCTACCGTTCTTTCCATTCTTTGAAGAGCGACGCAAAACTCGTACAACTGCGGGACAAATGCGTCGGGTTGCTGTACGAGAGGAACCCTTGTGACGTGGGTTCTATTCCGCTCTGCGTCGGTCAAATTTAAGCTATCTCTTGCGTTGATCCCTGTAGAGCGGCACGTTCTTAGTGGGACATACATGTTTCTTCACGTTGGCACCATTCACGATCACGTCGTCAAAGTCACAAGGCAGGCTTATCTAGTATGGTGTCTCTTTTACAAACATGGTGGAGTTCATGTGCTGACTCTTACGATTATTGGTTTTCAACTTTTGTTCTTTCGTTTAGATATAGTAATGTAGCCTCCTGTTTGCAATGTATGTGTCACTTGATGAACCTGTCTATAACGTATCACCAGGACCCTGGTGTGAGCTAAACGTAATGCTTGCTTCCTTTACCTGCTGTTGCAGTGTATTATTATATGACATGGCGTGTACACTTTTGCACTGTACCAAACTATATAGGAGCCGCGCTCCCGTGAAGCTTGCCATCCTTTTGCCCCGGATTCTTCCTCTTGGAAAAGGAAAATAAACGTCACTTCACCAGAGTAGGAAAAGGGGGCACCATTCAACAAGACGCGGAGAATTCCCCCAATCCGCAGCCGCAATTTCAAACCCCGTTTCTTAATCCGGCCCTGGTGGATGTAGTACATGGTGCAGCATGCGACACTACACTCTTCGATGCGTCCAGCAGCCATTAATAGGAAGGAGGAAGGGCGGGTGTATTGAGTGTGTCTTGCTCGCACCTTGCCTCCTGCCGAAACTAGTTCGCGGAACGTGGTGAGACATTTCTACCGTACGGGAGGTATGTTTGTGGTATTCGGGCGGTGCAGCTGTCGTTACGCCCCTGATAACCAGGCACCATATGGCACAGCTCTGGTCCCACGGCCACTAAAAACGTCCCATCTTTCGGCCATGCTTGGTTCAAAGCGAAGTTCACACTTGTCTCTGAATCGTGGTAAGAGCTGTAGCGAATGGCGAACCTTCGTGGAAGCAGAAAAACGGCAGTATCTGGGATAGCTTGTCGTTTTCCTTCCGCGAAAACAACTGTCCTTTAGACTTAGTTTTGTTTGTGAGAAAACTAGAATGATGTCTCAGAGCTCAATGACATCTTACAGTTCAACTTCTGCTAGCTACAAGGTCGTGCACTTCTATAGTCCGTTCTATACATAGCAGTCTACGCTGTGGAAGCTACGCAAGAAGTTCGGTGCAAAAAGGTTGTCACTCCGTGCGTTCCGTCTGTGATTCGCTGCTCCGCCATCAGTGTTCGCTCGCGCGAGCATGCACGTGAAGCTCCTCGCGACGGGTTGGGAATAAAAAACCAGAAAAGAACAACATAAATAAAAACGATCTAACACAATGCACTGGCAACGGTATACCACAGTGTGTTTGTTTCTAAGGATTAATACTTGTTTCATTCAATACTGAGACTACATAAAGAACAGTTGCGCACAATTGCGGTCAATAAACATCGAGCTATATGCAAGTGCGAACGAAGCCACTGCAAGAAGTCTCTCCAGCCTTCACAGTGTTGACTGCTGTGTGTACAACGGAGTATAGTGTATGTGTATGTGCTGAGGGAGAAGCGCCGCCTCACCTAAAGCCTAGCCTCTGAATCTGCCTCTGAACACTGGAACGTTGAAACACTTCACAATCACTTCTCAGCTTTTTAGCTGTGATCAAAAGTGGTGATTCGCTACGAGATGACAACGTTTTCTTCTTTTGCAGTCGTATAAGCTCGAACACAAGAGGAAATAATCAAACTGCTTAAGTGCCGAAATCGAAACTTTACCAGCGCAGAAATTTCAAGCCGCAAGCGCGGTCAAGCGTGTTTTTTGTTTCCAGGCCCGTGATTATTTGCTAGCATGGTTATTTCCAGATATTTCACCAAGACTTGAGTTTCTTCGCGACTGCTTTAGTCAGAAGCGGAAACGAGCTTCTTTCTTTGTTCATGTCTCATATGTGATCCGAACACCGCCGACGCGCCGCATTCGACTCAACGGGTGACTCTGTATTCAATGTGGTGGACTGCGCATTGATTTTATGCCCGGTATCTCTAGGAAATCAGATCGTCAGGTTAACGCGGGGCAATCGTCGTGTCCTCGACTAACTGGAGCGGCCCACGAGTACGGCGCCGGGAACTGGAAACACATTTGCACATCAGCCGGAGAGCTTGGTGACCGCGGCGCAGGCCGGCGGTGCGCGTGGTTAGCGACTGGCGCTGCATGATTTGGAGGGACGCGCGCTGCCCACGACCGAGACGCCGGAGCGGCATTGATTTCGCAATGCCGACCGCAGCACACAGTTGACAGGCGCCAAGTGCCAGGTCGCGATGGGCCCGACGAGCAGCGGGCCGCGCGCCATCGATCGGCGCAGAGGCGGCAGCTCTGGTCCGCGCATGCGATCTCGGAGCCCCTCCACGACGTCACTTCCGAATTCGGCAGCACCTTTCGCTCGCGCACCCAGCTTTCTCTGGCCTCACTGAGGCCTCAGTGAAACTTCCGGCTCGCCGCGAAGTCCTCGACGTCGTCAGCGACGGACCGGCCACAGGTCTCGCGACGGGCGACCGTGCGAGCCGCGCAGCAACTCAGCCGCGGTGTGACACCTGCGACCTGCTCGGCCGAGGTCGTCGCCGAGCGGCACTCGTGCGGCTTCACTGACTGACGGCTCCTCGGAAGCAACAACGTGAGCTCATCGTCGTTCCGTGCTCCTCGTGCGGAAGGCTTTCTTTCTCTCGCGGTGCGCTCGGTCGGCGGCGACGCGGTCGTGGCAGCGATGGCGGAGCGCGCAAAAAAGCCTGTTGCGGCAATCGCTCGGAGTCGAAGAGGGATGCGTCCTCTCGTCGATGGCTCTGTCTGACCGGCAGCCGGATCGTGTCAGGCTTAGCAGGCGGACCCAGCGCTCGGGCCCTACTGCGGTGCGCCAGCAGCTGTTCTCGGAGGTAGTGACGACGGGCGATGAGCTGGTCCTTTGTCGGCGCTCTGTCTGGGCAAGGCTGCCCGGCGCTCGCAGCCTTCTCCAAGCAGGTCCCGCCGCCGCGGAGCGAGCTCACGTCTGCACGAGAACCGTAGCACGACACGCGAGCTTCAGTGCCGGCAGTTCCCGCACTGCGAACGTATCGCGGTCCGCGCACTACGAGCCGCGGTAACAGAGTATTTGGACTCGTGCGAGCCTACCACAAGTAGCGCCGTTACATTCGGCGCACTATTCTATCGGTCGTCTTGCGCGTGGATGCTGGTATTGCTTGTCTCTGCCTTTCTCTCTGCGTACTGTATGCTTCTGGTAAAGAAAAAAGAAATACCATGCGTTTAATGCCGTAACATGAATACTAGCCATGAGCAGTGCATTTGAATTGATCGCCATTATTTTGCAGGGAATATTTAGAGAATGCATGTTGGGCATGCCGATGACGATAGAGATGCTACTGGTAATATTTTCCTTTAGGTATTTGTTAAATACAAGGAAATGCTCCGGTAACTCCGCTAGTATGTAATACAGCCAATGGCCTGGCTTGTTAGCATCAACTGTTTTCTGTCACAGTGAGAAACCTCGCAGTAATCGTAGCGTTTGTGATCACAATTCAATATGAAAGGCACTGTTATTGACTAGTCGTGTTGAAACATATTCATTACCAGCTCATCCTGCGTCCATTATAAGCTTCAGTAATTTGCATTGCATTTCAGAAATGCTGCTAGAATAAAAACGAACTGAACGCTGTTAATCTCGGGACGTCATGTACTTGTTTCACACTCAGAAGCACAAAAATAAGCGAGGTGCATAACGTGTTGTTCTCTTCACCATTCGTTAAGACCAATGAAAATGCTTAAATTGCCGTTCATTGCTTTATTTCAGTTGTCTGGGAACAAATGTACTCAAAGGTGAAAGATGGTGTAGAATAATAAGTGACGTCATTCTTTTACTGGCTAATTTTTGAAAAACACGCCTGCCTTTTGCGGGGGTGAACGCTATATATAGATGTGGGTTCTTCGGTCTGCATATAAAAATAAAATTAATTATGGCAGCTAGATTAAACATGACCTGTTATTTAGCAACCACATTCCATCTATATAGTATTTGCGGCCTTTGTGCCGTCAAATCAACGCACAGACACCAAACATTAGGCATTCGGTGGAACTCAGCCAACAATAACACACACACACACACACACACACACACACACACACACACACACACACACACACACACACACACACACACACACACACACACACACACACACACACACATATATATATATATATATATATATATATATATATATATATATATATATATATAAAGAAACGTTTTTCGTTGCCTTTATTGATATCCTAACAGCATTTTTGAGCAAGTAACTGCAACATTCACTGTTGTGAGATTATATAAAAATAGGTGCCCTACGTTCCGCGCTTTTCATATTGCTTCTAAATCAACATACGATGATAACTAGGCTAGATAC
Organism: Dermacentor albipictus; assembly: GCF_038994185.2. Classification (NCBI taxonomy): domain Eukaryota; kingdom Metazoa; phylum Arthropoda; class Arachnida; order Ixodida; family Ixodidae; genus Dermacentor; species Dermacentor albipictus. The sequence continues at coordinate 181,866,153 of NC_091821.1, read as the reverse complement.
TATGTGATATTGTACATAGTAGCTGTGTGCCAGACTTGTAACTCCTCGCAGACCCTGGGGATGCGCGAGTAAGTAAAATGAGGTTTACGTGAACTATATTCGGACGGGTCAAAGGAGAGTTCACTTACGCCCGGGCGCACACACAGGCACACATGTACACAGACAAACGCGCACGCCTTCACATGCATCTTCAGTATAAGTAAAGAATACGGATGCGACAGCTTCCATTTCCGACATATTGCTGTCGTTACTTGAGTGGTGAGAGTGAGGTGTTACTTAAGAAATGCAAATGTTTTAACACGCATATCCACAACCGTAAATCATTAAATGTGAGACATCATTAGCGATTCTATACATTAGCAACGAATTTGTTGTACTGTGAACTGAAGACGGAGTGCCAAGAAAAAAAAAAACAAGGCGGGATGGGTGCTACAGGTGGCATCCGTACTGTTAATCTTCAAGGCACCCTGCCTTGAATTCATGCATTTCGTGTCTTTCCTGTGCGCCGGAACGAACTCGTCCAGTAAATTGCATTAAACTCCCTATGGTGTAATCTATTTCCGAGGGCAAATGTTTAGAGCCCACGGCATCAGAAAAAAAGAAATCTTATGGCACAGCCGCGCAACTGGGAATTCTGTCAGTGCCTTGCATTGGTCGAAAACGCATGCAGACGCGTGTTGTTCGACTTCATTTGCGGCTATGTGCCTACAGGCTGTGACGGAATAAAAAAATTGTTTTCGCGGCATCTGTTGTTCCTAGACGTTTGCTCGCGACTGTACGATACGACCATATTCCGCCAGGTGAACGTTTGCATAGGTCCTCTGCCACTGCGATGAAAACAGTATCGAAGGTACGGAGTATGTGCCTGTCGCTCTCAAACCGCATTTTATCGGTGCTCGCCGCTGAAGTGCGGCGGCGTGTCCAACGGCTGCTTCTGGTAGTTCGTTCACGGGAGAAGCGAATAGTTCGTAAGAGAAAATTCTAGCCAATCCTGACGATAGACATATTATTAGCGAAGGTGGCCGGCCCATGGCAAGGTGCACTTGAAAACGAAAGGCTTTGTGGATTTGGCCGCAGATGCGCACGAATGCGCGGCGCATCCCCTCCCAACTTCGGCTGATTTTGGTTACTTTGACGACTCATTTTCTAATGTAAAAGTATACGCAGCAGCAGGCACGTACCCAGGATTTTTTTTCGGGGGGGGGGGGCGCCCACCACCCCCATCATCATCACAATCATCATCATCACCATCATCATCATCATCAGCCTGTTTTATGTCCACTGCAGGACGAAGGCCTCTCCCTGCGATCTCCAATTACCCCTGTCCTGCGCCAACCGATTCCAACTAGCGCCCGCGAATTTCCTCATTTCATCGCTCCACCTAGTGTTTTGTCGTCCTCGATTGCGTTTCCCTTCTCTTGGTACCCATTCTGTAAACCTAATGGTGCAACGGTTATCTAACCGGCGCATTACATGACCTGCCCACCTACATTTTTTCCTCTTGATGTCAATTAGAATATCGTCTATACCCGTTCGCTCTCTCATCCAAACCACTCTCGTTCTCTCTTAACGTTATGCCTAGCAATCTTCGTTCGATCGCTTTTTGCGTGGTCCTTAACTTGCTTTCAAGTCTCTGCCCCATATGCACTGGCAAAATGCACTGGGAAATGCACTGGCAAATGCATTGGCACTGGACATATTTCACTGGCAAAATGCACTGATTGCACACCTTACTTTTCAATAATAATGGTAAGCTTCCAGTCAGGAGCTGGTAATGTCTGCCGTATGCGATCCAACCTATTTTTATTCTTCTGTGAATTTCATTCTCATGATCAGGGTTCCCTCTGATTAATTGACCTAGGTAAAGGTACTCCTTCACAGTCTCTGGTGGCCGACTGGCCATCCTGATCTCTTGTTCCTTTGCCCGGTTATTAATCATTATCTTCATCTTCTGCATAATAATATTCAACCCCACTCTTACACTCTCTCTGTTAAGGTCTCCAATCATTTCTTGTAACTCGTCTGCATTGTTGTTGAATAGAACAATGTCATCGGCAAACCGAAGGTTACTGAGATATTTGCCGTCGATCTTTACTCCTAAGCCTTCCCAGTTTAATAGCTTGAATTCTTCTAAGCACGCAGAAAATAGCTTTGGAGAAATTGTGTCTCCCTGTCTGACCCCTTTCTCTCCAGGTATCTCCCTGCTTTTCTTGTGTAGAATTAAGGTAGCTGTAGAACCTCTGTACATATTCTAACGCGAAAGACGAGGCAGTAAGACAAGAAACTATTTACAGATTATATTTACAACAACGGTTGATGCGCTGACCGGTTAGATTCACAGCGCGAGCCTAGTTCGTTCTTCCTCCTCTTTTCTGGAGTGATGGCGCCTAGGCGCTTCGTTCAAACAAACAAATACCTCACGCATGTAGCAATATTTTCCAAGCTTTTTACGTAAGCGTTCTGTACTCCTTGATTACGTAGTGCCTCTACGATTGCTGGTATCTCTACTGAATCAAATGCCTTTTTCGTAATCTATATAAGCCACATAGAGAGGCTTACTGTATTCTGCAGATTTCGCGATAACCTGATTGATGACATGGATGTGATCCATTGTAAGGTATCTCTTCCTGAAGCCAGCCTGTTCCCTTGGTTGACGAAATCCAGTGTTAACCTTATTCTATTGGAGATTATTTTGGTAAATATTTTATATAATACGGGGAGCAAGCTAATGGTACCATAATTGTTCAATTCTTTAACGTCTCCTTTTTATGTGGGTTAGTATAATGTCTGCATTCTTCCAGTTTCCTGCATGGGGCCTTTGCAGTCGATAGACACTTCGTATAAAGAGCCGCCAGTTTTCCAAGCATTATGTCTCCTCTATCTTTGATTAAATCGACTGTTATTCCACCTTATCCTCCCGCTCTTCATCGTTTCATGTCTTGCAGGGCCCTTCTGACCTCATCGCTAGCGATAGGAGCTTTTCTGTATCCTGTTCATTACTGTTTCTAAGTGAACTATTGTGACTCCTCTGGGTACTGTATACAGGTCAGCTTAGAATTTTTCCGCTGCTTTTACTATATCTTCGAGATAGCTGATTATATTATCCTTCTTATCTTTTAGTGCATACATCATGGTTTGTCCTATGCCAGGTTTCTTTTTTACTGATTTCAGGCTGCGTTCATCTTTTGCGGCTTCTTCAGTCTTTCTCATGTTATAGTTTCGAATATCAGTTATTTTCGCCTTGTTGATCAGTTTTGACAGTTCCGCGAATTGCGTAACGCTGTGCGGCCGCCAGTCCCATACAACCGCGTAGAGCGCAGGACTCTGCGATTCTAGACGTACTGCGCTTACTGCGAAAGGTTAGAAAAACACCCACATAAGCACAGCAGAGAAGTGGCTACGTGAGGCGGTTCGACCGATAACTGTAGAAGCGTCATTCAAAACAAGTAATTGTTCTCCACTTCCGGCGGCGTTTTCTCTACTTCCTTTTTAAATAAAAAGATGTTGATCCATAAATATTCTCATAAACAACGGTTAACTTTTTTATTATTCGCTTTTGCTTGCAGTTTGGTTGTTGCCTTGGTTTCTCCCTTAGTAGATCGCTTAATTTCTCAACTCCTTGCGATTTTTGTTTCCAGTTGCCAATTTTGCACGAAAAGTGCTATACAGTTAGGGAAAAGCAGACGAGGTAACGGGCGACAGTCATCTTGCTTATGGGTCGTTATTGCAGGGTTCCATGATGGATGCTCTTTCACATTATTTCATTTCCCACCTTATCTAACCCATATCACGTGTATATGGTTCCGTGCATCTACCAGCGTCGCGGCGAGCCGTAACTCAGGGAAAAAATGAAGCAAAGGGATAAGTTAAACGCAATTGGCGTTTTCTCCGGCCGCAACTCGTTCCATGAGAGTGCAGACCAGCTGAGTAACAGCCGCATCCCTCTCCTTGTCCCAGGATCAGCCTAAACAAAGAAGGTTGAACTAACAAAAGCAACAGCTATGCGTGTGACGGTTGAATAGATGGTGACAACTGAACGCATCTCGAGTTAATCACGCGGGTGCGGAATCTACGAGAAAACTGTCCTTCACTATACAAGAGATGGCCATAACTACCGCAATCTAAAAGGAGTGAAAAAGGCAGCATAATGCGGACCGATGTACAGCTGTCAAGTCTCAACATTGATCTGGTGGCGCTTTAGGAATGTGTGAGGAGTGGTGGCGTGGGTGGGGAGGGGGGGGGGGGTTATGCCACTTGATTTCGGGGGGGGCCCGGGCCCCCCCGGGCCCCCCCCTGGGTACGAGCCTGCGGAGCAGAGCTACTATGACGAGCTACTACAAGTGTGCCCGGCTGCTCGAAAGCGAGTTCTCAGGGAAGGATATATATATATATATATATATATATATATATATATATATATATATATATATATATATATATATATATATATATATATATATATATATATATATATATATATATATATATATATATATACATGCGGTGTTCCGGCTACCAGCGGGGGCCGTGCAAGTGATGGTGTTCCTCCATGTCGTATCGTAGCTTCTTCCTTCCGTTCGAACGCTCACCACCGAATGCCCAGCATACTCGCTGTTTCGCTACATTTGAGCACCCACGGCCGCCGTTCGCTTTCCATTCGACTTACGATGCAGCCGCGATTGCACTGTGAGAGGAGTCAGGCGGATGATGGAAATTGAGCTCCCCGTACATATAGCAAGCAAGGGCGAGTGCAGGCGCCGTGACTTATTTGGCTGTTCTTCAAATTGAGGAGAATCGCATCCCCGCAACCTGGCGAGAGTCTCCCTCTCGCTATTCTGCTCCGTTTGGCCGATGTCGATGAGATCGGGTAGCCGGCTGTTCGGGGTCGTCATGCGAAATTAGGTCAGCCGACGCTGCGGATCGTTGCTGAGCGAGCGATCGGAGACTTCAGCTGCCCGTCGCTGCCTCGCACATAGCCGACGCTGCTCTTCAGCGCCGCCACGCGTTCTCGCTCTTGACGACGGCGAGCTTGAAGCATTCGAGGGGGATTCAACACGAAGGCACGTGGGTCATGGCGAGCGCTCCCACGACGTTGAAACTTGCCGTAGTATGCAGCCTGGCTCTGGGGCTGGTGCGCACGCAATTACGCACGTTATCGCAGACACTCATGGCGCGCTGAATGCGCGCTACGATGCGATTTATCCAGGGCGCCTGTTATTTGTCACTTACAAATATTACGCGTGACTAAGCGAACCAATTAAGATATGCGCCCGTATTCACAAAAATACGCTTGCGTAATTGCCGTCTGCGATTGGTCATCGACGCGACTGTCGTTTAGTTGTCATGCTGATGGTTATTGTGAATAGCGGATGCCCGAATGCTCACCAATGAGTACACACTCTTGTATAACAGAAGGTATGTGAGTGTGAGCACTGGGCTGGAATTCACAAAGCTTTTCTTTCCGAACTAGCCTTTGCCATTGGCCGACTAAATCCAATATTAGTGTGCCTGACATCAGGATTGGTTGAATTCTCCACTTATGAACGATTCTAGCGTACGAGGTTTTTGTGAATACGGGCACTGGCTCGTACTCACTAAGAGCTAGCGCATGGAATAGTAAGAGCAAACTCCAGTCAATCATGATTATGGACATATTATTACAAAAGCACTTACGAACAAAAAACATTGTAAACACGGGCCGTGATATTTAATGTGCGGGTACGCGGGAGTAAAGGATCAAATTAACGTTAAGCTAACGTAAAGATATTGCTTAATAGCTCGCACTACTGATGACCCTCTGTACAGCTCCCGCCACGATTGTCTAGAGTACTGTAGCGCCGGACAACATATTGTGCGCGTTTGCATTGTTTAGCGGAGAAGGGCACTGGCTCAAGACAGAGTGGGTCAGTCTGCTACTCCTCAGCAGGCGCTATACTGAGTGAGCAGGGTGCCATTGCTTTTGCACCTCGCCTTCCATTGGTTTTGGTATTTCCACCTCATGAGCTGACCCACTTTACGTACGCCAAGCGCTCCTTCACTATTACCAACGAACTCCTCGCAGAAAGCTAATTTTGCGTTGATAAAGTTCCCGAGGTCGACAGGCCCACGTAACAGACTTTGATGATGCTGCCTGCTACCGCTGCTATTTCAGGATTGTTTACGCTGTTTATGTTATTTGTGCTGATCTCTGTTTCTTTTTCTATCCCCCCGTGCAGAGTATCCAACCAAAACTACCCTGCCTCTCTATACATCCTTTATGACTGCCTCCGTCACTATCACCTGTCAGCGCAATAACGGCGATCGCTTATCGTCGCGTGTGACCAATCGTTCAACGCTTTGACTTCCATTGTTGCAGGCCGGAAGCGCAAATGTCAGTTGCTTGGTTATTTCAGAATCAGAATACACTTTATTTCCACTTTATTTTGGCATTTGGCAGCGTATGCCAAGAATCAAAGTCCCTTTCGACCAGCGGCACCTCCCAGACTGAGCAAAGAAACGCAATCAGAAGTGCACGTACCGCTCGTGCGTTCTAGACAACTGTGATGAGGCTGTACGATATATACAGCGAGTGTTCAGCAAATCCTCTGCATGGTTAACATACCTAATCAAACAAGTGGCACTGCATGTGAAGTACGCCAGAGAGAGAGAGAGAGAGAGAGAGCAAATGATAAAGGAAAGGTAGGGAGGTTAACCAGGACTGAGCCCGGTTGGCTACCCTACACTGGGGAAAGGGAAAAGGGGACTGAAAGATTAAAAGAGGAAGAGAAAGTCCACTGGGGATATCGTTCGGTCACTCAGTCCGGGTCACAGACGCTGATTCAGTCCAGTAGCCTTCAAATATCGCAGCAGAGCTTTTGTGGCCTTTCGTAGCTGCGATATGCGAGGCCATGGTCCCAAGATCTTCTTCAAGGTGAACGGTGTGCTGTCTAGCTGATTGAGAGCTGTGCAGAGGACATGTCTTTCGTTTTGAAAAGATGGGCAGTAGCACAGTAGATGTTCTATAGTTTCCTCGGCACCGCAGGCATTACAGTCGGCGCTATCAGTCATTCCAATCAAAAACGTATACGCATTGGTGAATGCGACGCCCAAGCGTAAGCGGCACAGCATTGTTGCCTCATTTCGCTGAAGTCCTGGTAACAGCCGCAGTTGCATAGAGGGGTCGAGGGAATGCAATCGTTCTTGGGTGAATTCAGGTGTATGCCACTTCTCTAATGTCATACGGTGTGCTACCTTGCTTAGGTGTTGGGCTGCGTCGGTCCGCGATAAAGGTACAGAAACAAGGGTTGCTCCTTCGTGGGCTTTCCTAGCAGCTTCGTCAGCGAGGTCGTTGCCGGAGATACCGCAATGGCCGGGCAGCCACTGAAACACGACGTCGTGTCCTTTCGCTATCATACAATGGTGCATTTCTCGTATCTCCGACACTAGTTGTTCACACGACCCGCGACGAAGAGATGACAGAAGACATTGTAAGGCCGCCTTCGAATCGCAGAATATTGCCCACCGATTAGCGGGTACGCCATATTCGTAGTAGCGGACTGCGGCTCCCGCATTCGAAAATTTTTAACACAAGTGCGTTTGCTCACTGGCCAGTATTCGGGCTCCTACCAGTGCGTGATAGCGATTTGCGTGAAAACGGGATGATTGTCGCGGTGATGGCGAATCGGGAACGGCATTTACGCGAACGTCAAGGCGTCACAACGTCTTGTGAACGTCAAGCTTTCTAAAAACATCCTACATCCAGCCCTCTTCCATTCGTTCTCTGCTCGTATGAAATGCGTTTCATTGGTGGATGGCCTTCGCTAAATAAAGTATGCTCGCGGTCATCACTGGCTGGCGCCTGTACCTTTGAACCCAGCTGCCCGCTGTGGCGTACCGAGGGTTCTGAGAATGCGAACCCTATTGCGTTTTCAAAGAGGGTTGGCAGTGCAAGAACAGAATTTTCCACTTTTGTTTCGTCGTGCTGGACAAGGTCAGATTAATAGGCTTTATTACACCAAAGCAACACCTGCTGGACCGCGATTTTGCAGCGATGCCTGCCGCTCGATTCTATGCCGCTCTTATCATCCACCATTCACCGGCGGCTGATCCCACTGATAACGCTAGCGGAGCGTCGCTCTGACCACTGAAAAAGTGCGAGAAGGAATAGCATTGATAAAGGCATCGCTACAAAATCGCCGCCCTGGGCAGTGAGAGACGCGGTAGTAAGGTGCCATGGATGACCTCCCGGGCCTCCTTAACGTGCGTTCTAAATAAAAGTTTAATTGAGTTCAGCTGAATTGAATTGTGTTGTTTAAGCATGTCTCGAAACTGCACGGTGGGTTACAATGGACGCTGTTGTGCAAAGGTCTGGATTAATTTTGACCTCGTGGGCTTCTTCGACATGCACCCAAAGCATGGTACACGAGCCTTTTAGCATTTCGCCCCCGTCTATATGCGGCCGCCGTAGCCAGGAATGGAATCTGGGACCTTGCGATCAGCAGTAGAAAGTCGTAAACGCTGTACACGACTGCGCGTGCCCCGCTATAGTAAACGAATGTTATCCTATAGGGTTTGGATTATTTTGTGCAGGTATAAAGATAAATTTCAAAAAACGACATGCTGGTTTTTATTTCACGATTTTAATATGTTATAAAAGCAAAACGCGCTCACTTTTACAGCGAAAGCTGTATATGACTAACCTTCCGTAGTTTTTTTGGCGTCCGGCAATAGAAACGGACTTAGCGATTTCTAACAAACAATATGGGTGCAGCGTAGCGGCGCAGGTGTCAATATGCGGAACAGATTAGAACGCTCGCCGTGAACAATAGCGTGAGGTCAAGGTTATCGCAGTATATAAGCAGGAGAGCTATTGGCGCTAAAAACAGCTGCGTTATCGATGGGGAGGAAACGTATAGTTCGTACAACCGAAGAACAACATGCGTACGAGGAGCGCAGGAGGGAACAACAACGAGAATGTAAACGGCGCCGGCGCGAAACGAACACCGACGAAGAACGTTCCCGCGATGCTGAACGAAAACGACAATCGCGAGCCCGGGCACCTCTGAGCGAGCAACGACGCCAGACTCGCAACGCAAGAAATGACAGCCATTCCACTCTGTGAAGATGGAATGGCAGCTGAAGCATTTTGCTTTTCGTTTGAGAGGTTTTACTGTCGTCAGCTTTCGTTGCCATTCCATCTTCGCAGAGTGGAATGGTTGTCATTTTTTTTGTTGAAATATGTTCAGAGGACAGCTCCGCAAACTCAGACTCAGACGATCGCAAGCAATTCAGGCTGATCAATACAAAGCCGCGCTTTCTCAGCGCACGAAAGAGTAAAGTAATATAGCCGGAAGAATCTGAGGCCGTGTGGCCTGGCGAGGGCTTCTGCTCCTACAACAATACCGCACGCAAGCCGTATGCAGCATACAAATCATATAGACATACCGAAATTAACTGGAGTGTTGGATACAAAATATTGTTGCGAAGCGGAGAAAATTTTCGTAAAAAAAGAAAAAAAAAGAAAACAACATGTCTTCAAGAAATACACTTTAGGTACATTTTGTTTCGAACTACAATTATAACCCGAAAGCAAACGAAAGAAAAGACTGACATTTTATACTACGGTTCTACTCAGACAAACCCAATATTGTTCGCGATGAGAAAATATATGATTTATTTGGCCCTTCCGTGATTTCACTATCAAAATCACGTAGGCGATTTAGCAGCGTAGGTGCCTGGTAACTGACAAGTTGTTTCCCGTAATTGGTTCTTATTTTAGGTGTTCTCATGTTATGTTGCTGTAAGCTCTGATGCAGATTGGCGGGTACATTCAGGACATACTGTGATTTGTTTTGTTTAATGTGTTGCATCAACTTGTAATAGTGGACCTGGTTTGCCTTTAACATAGAATCTTTTTTTTTAAAGATGGCTTGGTTCTAAAGTTTTGTACAAGGCCCCGGTATCCCTCGAATGCGCGTGAGACTCTTTTTTGCAGTACTATCAGTTTATTATAATTTTTTGCGAAGTAGTGCCCCAAATTATTATGCAAGAGGTTAATTGAGAATAAAAAAAGTGCGTAGTACAAGGAATGTTGCAACTGCGAAGGAACCAGTGTGCTCAGTCTGTATAAGCAACCGACAGTTCTACTTAGTTCCATAGCAATTTTGCCGACGTGCATGTTCCAGGCGAAATCTCCCTGGAACCACACTCCGAGAAATTTCCGATATTTTACCTGTTCTATCATCCTATCATCAAAAAGAATAGCTATATTGCAGTTGCGTGGTTTGTTAGTAGGGGCAAAGATGATATATCTTGTTTTAGAATAATTCATTTGTAACTTGTTCTGTTGTAACCAGCAAGAGAGTGGCATCAGGTAATTATTAGCTTTCCATTCGAGCTCTGTTATAGTAGCAGCTGTGAAAAACATCTTAGTATCGTCTGCATACATAAATAATTGAGGAGACTCGGGGACGTCACACAGGTCCTTAATATAAATTTTGAACAAAAGAGGTCCAAGCATTGATCCTTGTGGAACACCCGTTATGATTTCCGTGTGCGATACGGATATGAAGAACTTGATTAAAGGGATCCTGAGAAGCGATGAAACATCATTATTTATGCTGACATATTGATAGCGATTTGTTAAGTAATGTCCTAAAATTTCGAGTACGATACCTCGTGCACCATACTGTTCCAATTTGCTAATTAATAAATTGTGGCATGCTGAATCAAAGGCTTTCCTGATGTCTACAAATAAACCCAATATGTACATTCTATTTTCAATAGTTGTTATTGTCTTATGTTTGATATTAAAAAGAGCTGCTTCACAAGCTTTTTTTGAAAACATATTGCATGTCACTAATTACGTTATATTTACTGAAAAAGTTTTGCAACCTACAATTCAGGGCACTCTCGAACACCCTTATTAGGACAGGTAAAACAGATGTCGGCCGGTAGTTTGTATTGAAGTGTTTATCACATTTTAGAATATCTGGAAAGATACCGCTTTCAAATAATATTTTTATGATGTGAACTACGCAATACATACATGTGCAATTATACCGGTAATATATTTCAGTGGCACTGGTTTAACATCGTCATACCCAGCAAAGACGTTGTTTTTTTTACTTTAAGCAGCAGTTGCACAACCTCAGTAGGTGTAACAGGTGAAAGTATCGCTTAGTTAGACTGAATTTGCTCACTACAGGTGGGGCCATGATTTCCCACCCGTCGGGATGCTCGGTACTGGAAACGAAATATTAATTCAAAGAAGCTGCTGCTTTTCTGCCGGTCAACACACCAGTGGCTGTCTTTATGTTTATCTCGGTATGTTGTCTTTTCGTAGAAGTTAAGTCTCTGACTTCATTCCAAACTTTCCTAGGGTTATTGTTTTATTTTAGTAAATAACCGTTCATTGTACTTAATTTTTGCTTGCTTTAAATAAGCGGTGGCCTTATTTGTGTAATTTTTGAAATCAGTCAACAGTTGCCCATTCCGGCATTTTACAAACAAGTGATACATTTTGTTTTTCGTGTTATCGTTTTTAACAAAGCAGCATTTATCCCAGGTTTTCTCATTTTCCTACTCCTCTGATTGCAGAATTTCAACGAAAACGCTTGGTCTTACGATTTAATCATTTAAAAAAAAAACGACAACTCGTATGGCGCATTTGTATCTTGTTTTTCAAATACACATGACCAGTCCGTTGATAGAATCAGGGAACGGAAATTTACTAATGATATTGCGTGAAAACGTAGCTTTTTTTCCCTCCTTCCCCTCGTTTATGCGTGTGAGGAATGAAACAAAATACAGGCAGACGATCACTTAGCGGATAACAGCCCCGCAGAACAGTCAACTGGGCGTATATTGGTTATGCATACATCAAGTAAAGTCGCCGTTTGCGCCGTGAGCCTGGTGGGTTCCGAGATTAAGTTTGTGCACATGAACGAATTGATTAGACCAGCAAGCTGTCTGAATGATATGTCATCCGACAACATGTTTATATTTACATCACCCATTATAATTAAGGGGGAGGACGAACGGCTCAGGAAATGTAGAACCTGTTCTGGGAAATCGAAGAACGTCAGTTTGTTTCCTAACGGTGGGACTGATGATAAGTACTGATGATAAGTACTGTCGATGATGTCGAATCATTTATTCCGACAGGGGCCCCTTGTCCAAGTAGTGACCTTCTTTGCATGCACAGGACGGCGGGCACAGGCCCAGAATATGACACATCTTTTCCTGCAGTGGTCACCGGCTGCGGCCTATGTGCATCCCTATGCATGCGGAACGCGTAGGCGTCGGTGAACGACATGCTCCACAAAAGCCTACACAGGAAAAGGTAGCGTCTCTTTGGGGAAGCCTCGACAAAAACCGAACTCGTGCCTGATACACCTACAGGGTAAGCCAGCAATAATGTGTGAGTTTTAGGCCACTTTGAGGGGAAACGTTGGAACTGCTACTGCACGGCGAGAGAATTTTCCTCACGTCTGCCCACCTTTTTCTTCCCGTTTTGCACACAATTGCCCATTGTACTCCCCCCCTCCCCTGTCTACGGGACACATCTCTCAATGCAGTTTTTTTCATGCCAGCTTCTTTCGTCTCTCTAACCGCTCGCGCGTATCTGTTCGACAAGTGTTCCTTGTATTACGAGTGCAAGCATCTAGTGTTCCGGAACGTATTGCGTAATGCGTTTTCGGCTGAGATTGTTATACTTATTATGAGTCAGTGAAGCATCATATGTACGCAAGTGCTGCGCCGACGTATATTATGGTACTTTTTCACGTACTGCTTCGTTACACTGCCGAAGGTTGAACTATGGGGGCCAATGAGGGTTATTGTTTTTGTCTTCTCTGGAATTTCGAATTAAGGCTCCTTATCTTATTCTTTTGAGAATCGCGGCGCGGATCCGCATGATGACGGGCCGAAATGCCATATTTTGCTCTTTAATTACTGCCTAAATACGCCGGTCAAGTATTTTCTCCCTAATTACAGTGTTTTCAAGCGCACGTCATAAGCCATTTTTTCCTACACTATTATAAATGTAAGAGAGAGAGAGAATTGAAATTGTGCGGCGCTCCCCTTTTACAGCTAAGAAAAAACACTGAAAGGCCCGGAAACATGAGAAACATGGTAGCTATGACAGAATAAGGCATCTGTCATGGCTAAACAATAGCGAATAAGAAAGGTGGCTCACGTTCATACATGCGTACAACTGAAAGGTTATGGCGAACTTTGTAATTCTGCATTACGATTTGATTTTGACAGCTAGGGCTCTTTAACGTCCTGGATAATCTAAGAACACGGGTATTTTCTCATTGCAAAATCTGTGGTCAGGCGCATGGCAGTATCTATTCAAGGTGCTCATTTCTATAAAACACGAAGCATTATTGGCATTCTCGTATGGTGTCGTCAGTTCTGTGGGAGAAGACCGGTCAGAGTACCTGCTACAGTGTGCATTTCACCTTATAGGCAGGTTAGTGGGGAATGGACCAGTTCATAGCCGGTAAAAAAAAGAAAAAAAAAGGAAAAAGAAACTAAAAGTTGGCGTGCCAGCTATCTTTCCGTGATCAAATTGCGAATTAATTCCTTACTTAGAGAGCTCCAGTGGCTAGTTTTTCCTGGGTATGATATCAGAGGAGCACTGTAAATGCGGCGTACCATGGTAAAAAAAATTGGCAGTAATTATTTTTACCCATCGAGAAAAAGAAAGGCCTAACCACTTTAGGATTTACTTAATTTGCGAACCAATGACAGTGTATGTATGCGTCCTAGTGGGTGGGACAATATCGATAGAGTGAGATTTATGGGAATGTGTCAAGGTATAATACTACACAATGGCGAGAGTATCCTGTAACTATAATTAAAGCATCTTGCCCCGTGCTGGCTCAATCCACATATTACTTTTCTGGACTTGTGAGTTCTTTCAATACCTCATAAATTAAAACAGCGGAGGGTTTTGCGTTTACGCTGCCTAGTGACTCGAGTGACATTTGAAACCTCTCATTGTTTTTCACCGACGTCACTGTGCTCTAGAATCCCTTATGAGTGTGAACTGGGACATTTCAAACTAGCTACGAAGGTAACAGATGTGTTTAATGATGCAGCATAAAGACGTGTCGACAAGTTCCAGCAGGCCTCATAATCCTGTACCGAGGTTGGACACACTCAGACAACAACCAGAGACGGTAGTGCCCGTCAAATCCTTAGAACTTCGCAAAGACCTCAGGGCCCTTCTTCTGAAGTGCTTTGGCGTCGTTTGACAAAAAGATTGTATTTTTCTAACAACTAGGGCGTCCAGAACTTGTTGAATAGGTTATTGCGGCAATGTTCACGTGGGGACTGTCGACAGACTTTTTCAGAGTGCAGAACTCTCGAAGAATCAACACTTGCTCTCGGCCAGAACCTGAAACTGAGCAAGTCACTGCGCAGTTCGCCGAGACGGCCGCCTTGTGTGCTATTCAGCTTTTGTCTTCCCGGCAGGTAGCGAAAGAAAATCCTGATTTATGGTGGTTTTTCGTGCTTCGAAAGCGCTTGTGGGCAGGTGTACTATTCTGCAGCTAAGTGAGAGTGCTTCAGGTAAAGCATGTTAAGTTTTTTGATGCGAAAGTCCTATATGTCCCGTTACGCGAAAATCTGGCGTCGTCGGGGGCGGCGTGACCGAGCGATGGCACCAAAAATGGCCGACGGCGCAAAGAGTAAGAACACGTCAGGTAATGCTCGGATTGGGCATCAAATTTCTGAGGGAGGTTCCTGTAAACAAAGTAAATAAATGGCTTTGAGAAGAAAATTCGATACATTTCGGTCTGGGTGGGAATCGAACCCGGGCCTCCGGGGTGCGAGACGAGCACGCCTCCCCGACACCACGGCGGCTCCACGGTGCTGGCTGACTGGAGGGTGTGGCCTAGAGCGTGCGTCACTGGGCACGTGACGACGCAGCCAATTGCGCCAAGTCATGAGTGTATAAGTGAGTGCATAAAATGATGCGTTTCACCAAAGGGGACTTTAATGCTTTCGCATTCCCACATGTAAGCAGTCTTAATTGTCTCTGCCGATTTTCTTTTCTTCACTCTTGGGGAATATCTTCACGCTTAGGAATATCCGAGGTTAGTTATTTCATTTCATTTCATTTCATTTATTGACATTTCACAGTGACAGTTACAAAGGCTCATCTTTAACGCATTTCATAAATCTTTGAACTTATCTGCAATGGCTAAATACAGACATATAGTTCTTGGTACAGGCAGTCATGACGCAGTCGTAGTGACTGCCCAGGCAGAGACCTCCAGGAAAGAAGTGAAGGCACGGGAGAAGCGAGGCGGAACCAAGTACCGCACCTCGGAAAGTTATATACCAGCAAGGAAATGTTCAGGAACTCTGACCATGCATCGCATACGAACACAAACCAGTGTATCATTAACTCGTCGATAACTCTAAAATGTCACCCTCCGCAGGTGTTGACGATAATAACAACAAGTTGTTGAAAAGCACCAATACTTGCTCTTCTCTTTTGCTGTCAGAGATTTTTACCCAATCTTTGCAGACTGGTACACTCGCTGATGACTGGAAGGTGGGCAAGGTGATTCTAGTGCACATGTCTGGTGATCTTAACAGCCCTTTGAATTACAGACCAATATCATTAACATCAATTCCATGCAAATTACCTGAAGAAATCATCTATTCTGCCCTCGTCAGTCACCTTGAATCCAATTCCTCTGTTACAGATAATCAGCACAGTTTTCGAAGAAATCATTCATGCGAAACACAGTTAATCGCTTTTACTAATGACCTTTTTGCAGCTTTGGATCGTTCCTCCGTCGTTGGTTGCATATTCATTGATTTCGCTAAAGCATTTGATACCGTGTCTCATCCTCTTCTGCTTTTTAAACATAGTAAACTAAACATAAACGATGCAGTATTAAAATGGATTAAATATTTTATGCGTGATCCCACTCAGTACGTGACAGCTAATGACCATAACCCTAATCTTTCATCAGCAAAATCAGGTATTCCTGAAGGATCTGTGCTAAGACCTCTCCTCTTCCCAATCTATATTAATGATCTTCCTGATCTCGTAACATCACCTATCAGGCTGTTCGTTGACGAATGTGTTATATACAGAGAAATTTCTAACCCATCTGATACTAATGTTCTTCAGGATGACATTAATAGCATTTCTGCATGGTGCGATATATATAACTTAATACATCCAAATGCAAGACAATGAAAGTAACACGAGTTCCTTCCAAAGCTAAACCGCATGCATATATTCTTAATGGCTCTCCTTTATCCTTTGTCTCTGCGTATAAATATCTTGGCGTGCACATCAGCAGTGACCTTTCATGGAAAACACATATCGAACACATATCTAATAATGCTAATCGCATGCTTGGTTTCCTTCGCCGTAATTTTCCACTTGCTTCGGTTGCTTAAAATTACTTTTGTATAAAACGGTCGTTCGAACTAAGATGGAATATGCGTCTTCCGTATGGGACCCTAATATAATGTCATTGATTTGTTCAAAATCGTTCAGCTCGTTTTTTTTTCTAACTACTCTCGTGCACCTAGTGTCACACTTATGAAAAGAGCCCTAGAACTTCCAGATCTTTCCATGCGGCATCATCTTGCTCGGCTCTCCACTTTCCACAAGATATATTACGCAAACGAATCACTCGAACAAAGCCTCTGCACTAATCCAAATTACGTATAGTCTCGCATTGATAAACAATTCAAAGTCGGCATTCCAAATTGCAGAACTGGCCAGTATTTAAATTCTTTCCTTCCCAAGACCAGCTCAGACTGGAACGACCCGCCCGCCTGCATCGTCTCCATTCCTGAACCTGAAGCTTTCAAATCTGTGCTTCAAGGTCACCTATGTTAAAACTCCCCCTTCTTTTTATTGATTTATGTAAATATTTACTACTCCTATCTGTAACACCTCTACGGCCCTGGTTGTAACCAACCAACCAACCAACCAAGTAAATAAATAAATAAATAAACTTCTGCGTCTGTAAAATTAGAATAGGCAGCGAGAGACGCCTGCTTTTTGCTAGCGTACCCAGAGCTTTCTTAGGAGGCCAAGATGGATCCTGAATTCTTTAATTTGCTTTCCAGTTGAATTCCTGAAGCATTCCTGAATTCCCGAATTCCTTTGTCGGGCAAGTTTCGTCTTCTGACTTTATATCTGCGACCGACTGCACCTTTGCCGGCTCCGCTGAGCGCTGTCGTATTGGGAAAACGCGAGACGAGACGCAGTTTTCACGCTGTACATGTCTTGCGCTTTGGACTTAACGGGATGAAGCTTCTTGTGTCAATGTCGTGGGTGCAAGAGTCGCAAGCCTTAACGCGGCTTCATATGCAAGTGCGCGCTGCCTGTCGCTTACCTCGATCCCATGCTTAACATTTCCTACAGGAGTTCGCAATCGCAAAGATTGTGAACCGTGTACCAATCATAACATGGCGATGTAAATCCCTTTTTCATGCGAAAAGAAAAAGAAAAAGAAGGGAATGTTTCTTACGAAATTGTCAATCCTCCTTTGTTCGTCTGTGGAAGTGCGGTGATTCTCAAAGGCTCCGGTCGCCCAATAAATATGCGAAGGAAGAGAAAAGCAGTAGCAAACAGGTGCTCTAATAAACAGTAATAGTTTCCTACAGGACTTCGCAATCGCAAAGATTGTGAACCGTGTACCAATCATAAAATGGTTACGTAAATCCCTTTTTCACGCGAAAAAAAAAAGAAGGGAATGTTTCCTACGAAATTGTCAATCCTCCTTTGTTCGTCTGTGGAAGTGCGGCGATTCTCAAAGGCTCCGGTCGCCTAATAAATATGCGAAGGAAGAGAAAAGCAGTAGCAAAAAGGTGCTCTAATAAACAGTAATATAAAAAGAACTAAATCGAAGCAGGAAAATGTAGAGAGCGGGTTCTTGCAAAATCGCACGCGAAGAGTTAATTGACTCACAACCTTGACCCAAAGAACTTCTCCAAGCACTTCATATAACACTTGCTAAGCCAACGCGTAGAATACAGAGGTTTCATTTGAATCGACGTCGGCGTGAACTCTTATTTCCGTCCGGTTCAGTCGCTTCTCGACTTCTTGGATATATGAGATTTCTCCCAGAATTTAATATAGTCAGTAAGCAAAAAGTGGACGTGGGTGTAGCGGGGCCGTTTTCTTTCTCTTTCCACTCAAAAGGACCCCGCTGACCTATAGTACATGCAGCACTTCTGTATGACAAGGCCGAATTTCATGCGTGCACTTTTTGTGCAACCCATATTAATGACGAATTCGGAAATTGCACCGGCGCTGATGATTGGATGACGATGATGATGATGGTGGGGCTACGATGATTGGATGAAACGGTGCATTGTGGTGCCCCGGCGCGAACCGGTGCGATTTGCTGAATAGCCATTAGCCTTTGTCGAAATGGATATCGCGGAACAGATGGAACAAATGGTCAACATCAAATTTCTTGCGAAATAGGACAAAAATAGTCCATAAGTTTACTAATTGTTGTAAAATGCCTATGTGGATAGCATGTCTCAAAGGAAAGAACTATGTTCAAGTGGGTCCAGTGTTTTTTGGAAGGCCGCAAAGACACCAAAATGATGCAAGATCAGGACGCCCCTCCACCTAAGATGCTAAGATCAAAACATCGATCGTGTGCATTCTTTCTTGCTCAGTGACCGTCGAATAACTGCTAGAATATCAGGAGCACTTGGTTTCAGAAAGCTGTCGGTTCACCGGAATTTTTGTGAAAATTTGAAAACGAAAAATGCGTGCGCCAGGATGGTGCCGAAACTGTTGACGAAAATAATGTCTCACTGATTGAAAAACTTCAGGAGACAGCGATGAATTCTTGGAAAGGGCTGTCACTGGCGACGAAACTTGTATATACAAATACGACATCGAACTGAAGTCGCAGATCAAGGAGTGGAAAAATGAAGGTGAGCTACGGGGAAAAGAAAAGCGCTGCAGAACGAAGCAACAATACAAGTCAGGTTCATCCTGTTTTCTGACAGCCATGGAATTGTGCTCTGCGAATGTGTACCTGAAAGTCAACTGTCAATGCAGCTTTCTACATTGAGGTCCTGAAACGTCTAGGGCATCGTGTGCAGTGTGCATCACGTGCGATCAAATTTGTCGAAAAGTGGGCGTTGGACTATGCACCACGCTGATGCCACTGCGCACTCGGCATTGACAGTGCGTGAGTTTTTTGGCATGCATTTTTACCCATTACTGGGCTAGAAGAGCCTCCTCTGAGCCACTTGGTGGGGGCTAAGGAGCCCGAAATTCGGCATATCTATTTCCCTTTGTCTACATAGCTGCCACAGAGAGCCACATGCATCTGCCATTGTTCTTACACAGCTGTGGATAGCACTCTTCTAGAAGTCCTCAGGTTGGCCTTGAAGCCATGATGTGTGTGCGCATGCGTGTGCGTGCATGTGCGTGTATTGGCTTCTCGACGTTACGATCAGTGCCGAAACTTCTTTGGCCGAGCTCCATTTCTTCTTCCGCGAGCGCCAATCTTCGTCACCTTCTCGTTGCTGCAGCTTTCGCTCTCCTTCCCTTACGTTGTCAGGTCACTACAGAGCCTTGCCTCTTGCACCTTGTCTTTGACATCTACGACGTTATGTATTCATGGCGAATTATACATTTTATTGTCACCTGGCACGTTCGTTTAGCTCCACCCAGGGCGCAAGCCTTTTGCCATATTCTTTAAATGATGACAATAAGATACGTAGAGGAAATCAGCTACTAAGGTCCAATGACAACTCCGTTATTTTTAGCCCACGCACGGAAGCAGCACGATCTTTTATTTTTTAGGGATCCGGCGCCGACATGGCAGCTGGACGCTTACGCCGTCTTTTTCTTCAGTTGCTACAGATAACTACCGTTCTTCAAGGCACCGTATCGGAAACGTGCTTCATTCCAGAGGGCGTTTTTTCCATCGGCGAAATCTGCCCGGCTGACCTGTGTGACCGGCCACCGTTGGACACGACAGCGCTGCCAACGCTCCTTACCAAATGTATCCACTGGCAACCCTGGACAACCCTAGAGGGTAGTAGGCTACATAAGGCTCTCTTCTGGCAAACCACTGCGGGATCCGGCGCCGACATGGCAGCTGGACGCTTACGCCGTCTTTTTCTTCAGGTTGGTTTTTCATATCGCTTTGTTACCGAAAAATCATTCAAGAAGTCGGCACCAGGTCCTACCATACATATTTTGCGTTTGTACCGAATGTTGTGCATGACAGTGGAGTGTCTAAAAGAAATGTACATTGCCCAGAAAATGTTGTTGCTAGCCGGTGACGACGCGGGAAACCCAGAGCCCCTTACACCAGAGCAAAAAAAGCAAATGTTCGACACCATTTTGACTATACCCACAATCCAGCAAAAGCGTTCCGAACTTTTCAATGAAATTCACTCTATTCGAGAGAACTTTGAACACAAGATAGCTGAACTAACAGCAAAAATCAAGTACGTTGAAGATAACGTGGCGTCTGTTCTCCCGCTAAAAGATGAGGTTAAACGCCTTGTCGCTGGCGGCGATAAACTTACGTCCACGCGTACCACACTCCAGGCATTGCATGACGACCTTGATAATAGGTCTCGAAGAAATAACTTGATCTTCTATGGCCTCGAAGATGCGCAACAGGAGACTTGATCTGATTCTGAACAAAAGATAATTGCTTTTTGCTCTGAGAAACTGGGGCTACAAATTGATCCTAACTCTGTAGAAAGGAATCGCCGGCTGGGTAGTTACCTATACCTGACAAAACCCGACCAATAATAGTTGTTATCTTTCAAAGATAAGCAACGCATACTCGGCATTCGCGCAAAGCTTAAAGATACAGATTTCAGTATAGGTTACGAATTTTCCCTACGCATACAATTTGAAAGGAAACAGCTGGCATCCTTCGCCCGTGGACATGGAGGACAGTTTAAGGTACGGTATAACAAGCTTACAATGGACAAACAAACGTTCGTATATGATTATGCAACAAATTCAGTGACCAGAATATAGCCACCAAAGAAATCGCTCAGGAATAAAGCAAGTAGTGCGAATGATCTGGTATGCGTAATTGTAAATTGCCGCAGTCTGAAAAGTAAGATAAATGAATTCCATTCATTGCTAGAAATGACCTCACCGCGCATTGTGAGAGGAACGGAATCCTGATTAGACAGTTCAATAAGCGATTGCGAAATATTTCCCCCTCAGTACAATGCGTATCGCAGAGACCGCAACACACATGGCAGAGGCGTGTTTGTTTTGGTTCACGACAGCCTGAAATTTACTAACGTTAGCGTGAGCAGCGACTCATGCGAAACAGTTTGGTGCAAAGTGTCACTGCAAAATGGTTCGTCTTTGGCTGTTGGTGCGTTTTACAGACCACCTGGAATGAGCAACGCAGAGCCTATATTTGAAATGAATATCTTACTAAGCTTAGGTGCCACATATCTCCTCCTCAGAGGGGATTTCCACCTTCCAAATGTTCAATGTAAGGAATTTGCTGCCGAAGTTTACCGCCACAACTCTCCTGTGCACCACCTTCCGTGAATTCATTCACTGTTTCAGTTTGTACACATGCCAACAAGAGTTGGATCAAGCCGTGCAAATGTACTAGGTCTACTTTTCTTGAATGATCGTGATCTTGTGTCTTCAGCTGTCACAATTCCCAGCATACGTGACTACGAAGTGGTTATGGCAAAATTATCCTCTGCTACAGCATGTCGTTGCATTTTTCAATCACGTAAAGTTTTCTTCTGCGAACGTGGTGACTATTGGTCCATTTCGCATGCGCTGGATGCATTTCTCCTGTATTTCCAGTCGCTTTGCCCATTCTTTGATATCAACATCGCATGGAATGTTTTAAAAGCAAAATTGTTGTCGCTAACCCAGACGTTCATCCCAAGCCATATCATTTCGGCAAAGCGCCGAAGTGATAAGCGGTGGATGAACAAGAAACTTTGGGGTTTGATAAACAAAAGACGTCTTCTATTACGTAGGTATTGTCAGTCACCGAGCCCAATGCTTCATTCCAAGTTGAAAGAACATTAATTCATTATGGAGTTTTACGCGCCAAAACCACTTTCTGATCATGAGGCACGCTGTAGTGGAGGGCTCCGGAAATTTCGACCTCCTGCGGATCTTTAACGTGCACCTAAACCTAAGTACATGGGTGTTTTCGCATTTCGCCCCCATCGAAATGCGGCCGCCGTGGCCGGGATTCGATCCCCCGACCTCGTGCTCAGCAGCCCAACACCATAGCCACTGAGCAACCACAGCGGGTCAAGTTGAAAGAACAAACAAGATTGTTATAAAAGAAATAAGAAGGACACGAAGCCTGTACATGCAGAGCCTTTATGTAAAAGTCAGAAGAAACCCAAAAGAAGTTTGGAAATATATAACAGATAAAAAATGCACCAAAAGCACGGTTCCAGATGTAGTCGATGGAATGAATTATGCTGGAAATCCTGAGAGAAAGGCAGAACATTTTAATTCATACTTCCAGTAAGTGTTTTCACAACTAACCGATACGATTATAGAAGTACCAGAGTCTTCCAATACGCAAATGAATGGCATAACATTTACAGAACATGGTGTTACTTTACTGCTAACGAATATCAAGTAGCTTCTGCCCCGGCCCAGACAAAGTTTCCAATCATGTCTTAAAAAATTGTGCTTCTTCGGTTTCGCCTTACTTGACAACGTTGTTCACAAAGCCCCTTGAACAAGGTGAACTGCACTCTGACTGGAAGCGGGCAAACGTAGTGCCTGTGCACAAAACTGGAAATAAAACTAACACCAGCAGCTACAGGCCTATTTCTCTAACAAGCGTAATCTGCAAAACTCTTGAGCATATAATCTACACCAACTTAATTGATCATCTTCAAAGCAATAGGTTTTTTGGAGGACTCAACATGGGTTCAGAAGTGGTTTTTCATGCGACACACAATTAATAGAATTTACTCACGATATTGCCGAATCGCTAAGCAGTGTTAATCAAGTGGATTGCATATTTTCAGACTTTAGAAAAGCCTTCGATTCTGTATCACATTATCTCTTAATACAGAAGTTATCGGCCCTTAACATACCGACTAAGTTGCTGACATGGATAACGGCATATCTGAGCGAACGAAAGCAGTGCGTAGTGCTGGATGGAGTGAATTCATCAGAAGCACCAGTGTTATCAGGTGTCCCGCAAGGTTAGGTATTAGGGCCGCTTTTCTTTTTAACCTATCTCAATGATCTTCCAGTATATGTGTCCAGCTCAATCAGGTTGTATGCAGAGGACTGCTGTGTCTACCGCAGTATCCTTTGTGAAGCAGATTCGAAGCGGCTGCAACAGGATCTTGATTGCATTCTTTCCTGGAGCCAGCATTGGAAGATGACTCTCAATCTGTCGAAATGCAACACAATCATGTTCACGAAAAAAAGACATCCTCAAGTCAATAGCTAGCTTTTAGTCGGTGAACGCGTGACTGAGGTTTCAGATTATAAATATCTGGGAGGTATGTTTGCCACTGACCTTTCATGGAACACACACGTTCACGACTTATCATCCAAAGCGAACCATGCACTCAATTTTATGAGAAGAAATTTCTAGCGAGCCCCTCTTGAACTCAAAGAACTATTATACCTAACCGCCCAGTTTTAGAGTATGGCTCTTCTGCATGGGATCCTTACATAAAGCAAAACATAAATGAGCTTGAGCATGTGCAGAAACGTGCTTCCCACTTCGTTTCTGGCAACTATGGATTCAGGAAAAGCACTACCACCATTCGGAATGATCTGTGTTGGCCACCATTTGAAGATAGGAGGAAATATCTCAGATGTTGGGCTGCTGAGCACGAGGTCGCAGGATCGAATCCCGGTCACAGCGGCCGCATTTCGATGGGGTCGAAATGAGAAATCACCCGTCTACTTATATTTATAATTGCTCAAGTAAAACTCTTGCTTGGGCTAGTTGGTTCATGCTTGAAGTAGTAAAGGCAAGGCGCAGAAGACCAGGACTTAGGAAGAAGAACACAAACGACAAGACCGGCGCCACTCAAAACTAAGTTTATTTTCGCAACAAGCCTGCCTTATGTAGGTCATTCACGCCGAGTCACGTACAAAACTTTAGAAGTAAAAAACAGCAATCTATCGACCATTCAGGAATGTTATTATCTGCACAGCTATCGAAAGAGCAAACAAGAACCACACGTGGATCAGCACAGGAGGCAATTGATCTAGTACAGTCTTTTTCCAAGCCAACGGGGACAAAAAACCAGACATAAAAAGTACCGTCTACACTTCACTACCAACCAGTCTATCCACAACATAACACACTTCAAACGCCTAAGGCCCAGTCAGTGATAAAACCCGCACGACTATGGGAATAATGACCAATGAATAACACGGAAATAACATGCAAAATGCGTCTAAGTACAGTGTCTGCGTCAGAACTAAAATCTCTAATAGTCACTCACCTAAAAATTGATAAAACATGTGACCGCGCGAAAAAAGAACCACGCGACAAACAATGAAATGGACAGAAGTGATGAACGATAAAGGTCTAAGAACAGCGTCTGCGTCAAAAAAACAAAACAAAACAAAAACAGCAAAATCTTAAGAGCCACTAGAAAATCGTCAACAAAATAAAAGCTAGTTAAATAAAAGGAAGACAGACGATGAAACAAATGAAATCCCTCTAACAAGAGGGCTAAATGAAACCATCTAAAAAAGTCGTCTTCTTGTCACTAAGCATAATGGACGGCCTGCTGACGCATTCGTTTCCCTCTTTTTTGATGAAAAAGGCTTCCACAATTTCCCGCTCATACCAATCTTTTCCATATTTCAAAAATTTAATTTTGTCAAACTGAGAGCGGCAATTAGAGCAGTCTCTGCGATGCTCTTCAAGGAAACTCCCTTCCTTGTTGCGCAGATTGCGACAATGTTCCATTGCACGCTCATTGAAACATCGACCTGTTTGTCCGATATAGCTGCGACCACAGCTTAGGGGGATTTGGTAGACTACACGTGTCCTGCATTAAGTGTACTTCTTCTGATGCTGGATCGAACAAGCCGGGCGTTTCTCTCCGTTCATGGCACTAGGCTTAGACAGCTTGCAAGGCGCCGAGAAAACAACCTGAACGTTATGCCTACTTGCCACTTTCTTAATGTTGTGCGACCCGCCGTGGTTGCTCAGTGGCTATGGTGTTGGGCTGCTGAGCACGAGGTCGCGGGATCGAATCCCGGCCACGGCAGCCGCGTTTCGATGGGAGAGAAATGCGAAAACACCCGTGTGCTTAGCTTTAGGTGCACGTTAAAGAACCCCAGGTGGTCGAAATTTCCGGAGTCCTCCACTACGGCGTGCCTCATAATCAGAAAGTCGTTTTGGCACGTAAAACCCCATAGTTAAAAAAAATTAATGTTGTGCGATACCTTATGAAGGCACGGAATTACCGCAACATAACTGCGTGAAACTGGCTCCCTGATAAGAGGCGGGTGCTATAGTTTTTGGAGCATCGTTTCGCAGACAGCTGAAATCAGACATGGCGGGACATTTTGTCCCCGTTGGCTTGGAAAAAAGACTGTACCAGATCAATTGCCTCCTGTGCTGATCCACGTGTGGTTCTTGTTTGGTCTTTCGATAGCCGTGCAGATAACATTCCTGAATGGTCGATAGATCGCTGTTTTTTTACTTCTAAAGTTTTGTGCGTGACTCGGCGTGAATGACCTACATAAGGCAGGCTTGTTGAGAAAATAAACTTAGTTGTGAGTGGCGCCAGTCTTGTCGTTTGCGTTCTTCTTCCTAAGTCCTGGTCTTCTGCGCCTTGCCTTTACTACTTCATACTTAGGTTTAGCTGCACGTTAAAGAATCCCAGGTGGTAGAAATTTCGGGAGTCCCCCACTACGGCGTGCCTCATAATCAGAAAGTGTTTTTGGCACGTAAAACCCCCAAAATAATAAAATAAATATCTCAGATTGTGTCTTTTATATAACGTATTCCAGGGCAGAACTGGTATTGACAAGGACATGTACATTGCGCCACCAACTTATCTGTCTCATCGAACCGATCACTCAGTGAAAATACGTGAATACAGGTGCAGGGTGAATATCTTTAAGTTTACTTTTTTTCCGAAAACAATTCATCACTGGAATCATTTACCAGACCGTATTGTTACTGCCCCTCCCTCATCTCTCTCTACTCACCCGCAGCGTTTGATGTTCAACTTCTGATGCACTGTTATGTCACCAAGCCGTTTGGTGCAGCTTGGTCTTTTTCTTCGCTTTGGTTTTTGATGTCCGTCCGTCTGTCTGTCTGTCCGTCCGTCCGTCCGTCCGTCCGTCCGTCCGTCCGTCCGTCCGTCCGTCCGTCCGTCTGTCCGTCTGTCTGTCTGTCTGTCTGTCTGTCTGTCTGTCTGTCTGTCTGTCTGTCTGTCTTTCTGTCCGTCCGTCCGTCCGTCCGTCCGTCCGTCCGTCCGTCCGTCCGTCTGTCTGTCTGTCTGTCTGTCTGTCTGTCTGTCTGTCTGTCTGTCTGTCTGTCTGTCTGTCTGTCCGTCCGTCCGTCCGTCCGTCCGTCCGTCCGTCCGTCCGTCCGTCTGTCTGTCTGTCTGTCTGTCTGTCTGTCTGTCTGTCTGTCTGTCTGTCTGTCCTGCAGAGTTTGCATATTAATATGTATAATAGTATCCTATTCATGTATTTGTCTCTAGATGGGTAACGAAGAGTGTTGTTCACCTGTCAGTATCCGATGTGTCTGGAAACGTTTTTTTATGTATGTATGTACTCATTAATTTGATTCCCGTCTTTCTGTAGTCCCCTACAATAATGCCCGTTCGGGCGCTGTAGGTATTCGAAATAAATAAATAAATAGGCTCAGCGGCACCGATAACTGCAACGCGCATTACAAAGTTCACAAGCAAAGAAACAAACACCACATTCAAGCATTCTGCCATTCTGTGCTTTTAAGTAGCTGACCAACAGAATTTTCAGTACGCTTCCTGACCCACGCAGCAAATGCTGTTTTTTTTCTCTGAGCGAGGCACGTTTATTTAGAGTTGCCGGCCCACGCACCGTGCTGGGGAAGGATTTGGGCGGCGCTCATCATGTAAATTTTAGATGCCAGTTCATTCTCCTGGCTGTAAAAGAAATGGCAGCCACTTGCATTTGAGGTAGACGTATTCATATGAACTTCGACGGAATAGAACTTGCGTCTTGGGAGCGTCCGGTCCAGACGCTAACCTCAACAAAAAGACAGCACTTTCACCCGACGTGCGCTGCTGTCACAGGATAACGTAAATCCGTGCGTCGTCTATGCCCCTTTCTTTGGACGTGTACTCTTCCTTTATTTTACAGGTCCCTTTATTTTGGGGAGGAATAAGAACTGATTCTTTGACAGAACACTTGTACTTTTGTGTCTGCTCTTTCGCTTTGTTTCCCCTGCATTTCTGGAAGCTGCCGCTCCCTCCTTGCGGCAATGGATTAAGAGAACTCCAAAGACCTTCCTGGTGCCCAGCCGTCATGTCGGCTAAGGTCCAGGAAACGTGGGAGCGTGTCGAGCGATACAGACAGCCAGGCCAGTCAGTTATGCTCGGACAGCTGCGACTCCTCGGACGATGATTTCAAACTCGGGATGAGTGGAACAGCAAAAAGAAGACTACTGCAGGCATCTTCGTCGGCAAGTGCTTCTACCATGAAGCGTGCACCGCAGCACTGGCCGCACACTGTGCTCTTCCTGCCCCTCGAGCCGACGAACAATTTGCGGCTACTAAACAGGCAGGTCCACTCATCGTTGCACGAGAAATCGCACCTAATGAGATGAAAGACGTGAGAAAAAGAGTAAACCCGGACAAAAATGTCTGAGCAGTTGACGTTTTAAACCGTAGCGCCATACAAGGCCTACGTAAAATAACTGATATCGACAATGTAAAGGTGCGATCAATGGTTTTACAAGCAGTGTGGTACTGCGGGCGTCATTTATAACGTTAACGTCATAGAGGAGAAATGCTCGTACAATTCGCAGAAAGGAATAAGCTTCGAATAACGAACAATTTTTTCAGGAAGCGTAGCAACAAAAAGTGGACCTGGAAAAGCCCTAATGGGGAAACAAGAAATGAAATTGACTTCATGCTTTCAGCTGATCCCAGCATAGTGCAGGATGTAGAAGTGATAGGTAGGGTAAAGTGCAGTGATCATAGGTTAGTGAGGGCTAGGATTCACCTCAATTTGAAGAGAGAAAGAGTGAAATCGGTCAAGAAGACACAGGTCAACCTAGAGGCAGTAAGGATAAAAGCAGATAAATTCGGGCTGGTACTTGCAAACAAATATGCAGCCTTAGAACAGAGAGATGATGATGACATACAGCTAATGAATGGAACCGTAACTAGGCTGGTTTCAGAGGCAGCAATTGAAGTGGGAGGCAAGACACCAAGGCAACCAGTAGGCAAGAGAGAGAGAGAAAGGCAAAGGAAAGACAGGGAGGTTAACCAGAGATTATCTCCGGTTGGCAACCCTGTACTGGGGGAGGGGAAAGGGGAAGCGATAGGTGAGAGGGAGAAGGATTTAAAAAAAAACTACACACACACGCACGTACACACAAACTGTTTCTGTGGGCACTGTCACGCAGCCCGCAAAGGCGTTCCTACTGTGATGCAGTGCACCGTACAATCCTGAGTCACACAGTGAAGTCAAAATCTGTCAGAAAGTCCAGTGTCTTTTAAATACCGCAGCAGCGCTTTCATAGCCGATCGCGCTGATGTTCGCGTAGGCCAGTGTCCAAGGATCTTGTTTTCTGACAGTGGGCGCTTGTCCAGTTTGTCTAGGGTGACTGAGAGGACTGCTCTTTGCGGGTTGAAACGAGAGCACTCACAAAGAAGGTGCGCGATTGTTTCATTGCACCCGCAGAAGTCACAAAGTGGGTTGTCGGACATTCCGATAAGAAAGGAGTACGCATTTGAAAATGCTACTCCAAGCCATAGACGAACTAGAAGGGTACAGTCGCGTCGTGGAAGCTCGGGCGGAATACGGAGTTGTAAAGTAGGGTCCAGGGTATGAAGTCGTGCACTTGTGAAATCGGATGAATTCCACTGAGCTAATGTCAGGTCGTTTGCCAGTACGGCAAGTTTTTTCGCTGCGTCGGCTCTCGAAAGAGGAATGGCAACGCACCTGACGCCGTCATGGGCAGATCGGGCAGCTGCGTCTGCTCGATCATTGCCGTGTATGCCACAGTGACTAGGCAACCACTGATATATGATATCGTGTCCTTCGTCAACTATGCGATGGTGTACTTCTCTGATCTCTGCGACGAGCTGTTCATGTGATCCATGGCGCAGTGCTGAGAGTACACTCTGTATGGCTGCCTTGGAATCACAGAAGACTGACCATGCATGCGGTGGTTCCTCCTGAATGAAATGGAGAGCCGCACGCAAGGCCACCAGTTCAGCAGCTGTCGTTGATGATACATGCGACGTTTTTAGCTGCATTTCGATGGATCTTGTTGGTATCACCACAGCAGCAGCTGAACATGCAGATGTGACTGAGCCATCGATGTAAACGTGTACGCGGCCGCTGTGCACCTCATGTATAAGTTGTAATGTGGCCTGCTTCAGGGCAAACGACGGCATGTTAGCCTTTTTAGTGATTCCTGGGATGGTGAGGCGTACTTCAGGTCTGTGCAGGCACCATAAAGGTGTGGATGGTCTTGCTGCAGGCATGTAGTTCATTGGCAATGAGGTGCGATTGGCAACAATCATACGACTGATAGCTGCGTGTGGCCTTTCTGCGGGTAGAGCGGCAAGGTGGTGAGAAGGTAGTCGGGCAACGTGGCGAATATGCGCTCTGAGAGCGTCGGTTACCAAGTACGTTGTTATTGGGTGATCTCGAGCTATGACAATCGTTGCCGCTGTAGACGCACCCCTCGGAAGGCCGAGACACGTCCTTAGGGCTTGAGCTTGTAGTCCCTGGAGTACACGCAGGTTTGTTTTGCAGGTGTTTCCAAGCACACGGAGGCTGTATCTTGCGAAGCCGAGGAACAAGGCGTTATAAAGCTGCAGCATTGATCGCACCGATGTGCCCCATGACTTTCCGTCGAGAAACTTGAGGAGATGTATTATTGTCAGCAACCTCTTCTTTAGGTACGAAACGTGCGGGCTCAATGACAGGTCGCGGTCGATAATTACCCCTAAAAAGCGGTGTTTACGTGCATTTGCAACTGCTTGTCCGTTGACACTTACAGAATAACGCTTCATTGCCTTCCGAGTGAAAGTAACAAGGCAGCATTTCTCTGAAGACAGCTCTAAGTTCTGTTTTCGCAAGTACAGTGATGTTAAGGTAGCTGCCTTTTGTAGCCGTGCTCGTACCTGCAGTGGTGTTACAGCAGACGCCCAAATGCAGATGTCGTCGGCATAGATTGATACTTGAACTGTGTTGGGCAAGCATCTGACTAGGCCAACGAGCACTAGGTTGAATAGCGTCGGGCTCAACACTCCGCCTTGCGGTACTCCACAGAACCAGTAGGCAAGCTCTCCCAAGTAACAAAGGACCTAAAAGAAACAACAAAGAATGAAATTGCCAAACCGAAGAGATAAGATAGAATTCGCGGAACTGTCAAAACTGATCAACAAGGCGAAAATAAGTGATATTTGAAACTATAACGGGAGAAAGACAGAAGAAGCCGTAAAAAATGGACGCAGCCTGAAATCAGTGAGAAAAAAAACTTGGCATAGGACAAACCAAAATGTATGCACTGAAAGATAAGCAGGGTAATGTCATCAGCAATCTTGAAGATACAGTAAAAGAAGCGGAAGAATTCTATACTGACCTGTACAATACCCAGAGGAGTCAGGATACCTCCATTAGAAAGAGTAATGAACAGGATACAGAAACTCCTCCTATAACAAGCGATGAGGTCAGAAGGGCCTTGCAAGACATGAAATGAGGAAGAGCGGCAGGAGAACATGGAATAACAGTCGATTTAATCAAAGATGGAGGAGACATAATGCTTGGAAAACTGGCGGCTCTCTATACGAAGTGTCTATCGACTGCAAGGGTCCCAGAAAACTGGAAGAATGCAAACATTATACTAATCTACAAGAAGGGAGACGTTAAAGAACTGAAAAATAATAGGCCTATTAGCTTACTCCCAGTATATATAAAATATTTACCAAAATAATCTCCAATATAATAAGGGCAACACTGGACTTTAGTCAACCAAAGGAACAGGCTGGCTTCAGGAAAGAATGCTACACAATGGATCACATCCATGTCATTAATCAGAATCAGGTTATCGAGAAATCCGCAGAGTACAATAAGCCTCTCTATATGGCTTTCATAAATTACGAAAAGGCATTTCATTCAGTAGGAATACCAACAGTCGTAGAGGCATTACGTAATCAAGGAGTACAGAATGCTTACGTAAATAGCTTGGAAAATATGTACTGAGGTTCTACAGCTACCTTAATTCTACACAACAACAGCAGGAAGATGTCTATAAAGAAAGGGGTTAGACAGGGAGACAAAATCCCTCCAATGCTATTCATTGCGTGCTTGAAAGAAGTATTCAAGCTATTAAACTAGGAAGGCTTAGGAGTAAGACTCGATGGTGAATATCTCAGCAACCTTCGGTTCGCCGATGACATTGTTCTATTCAGCAACAATGTAGACGAGTTACAACGAATGATTGAGGACCTTAACAGAGAGAGTGTAAGAGTGGGGTTGAAGATTAATATGCAGAAGACAAAGATAATGATGACCGGTCAAAGGAACAAGAGTTGAGGATCGCCAGTCAGCCCCTAGAGTCTGTGAAGGAGTACGTTTACCTAGGCCAATAATTCACGGAAACCCTGATCATGAGAAGGAAACTTACGGAAGAATAAAAATGGGTTGGATTGCATGCGGCAGACATTGTCAGCTGCTGACTGGAAGCTTACCATTATCATTGAAATGGAAGATGTACAATCAGTGCATTTTGCCAGTGCTGACAATCGGGCAGAGACTTGGAGTCTGATAAAGAAGCTTGAGAACAAGTTAAGGACCGCACGAAGAGCGATGGAACGAAGAATGCTAGGCATAAATTTAAGAAACAGAAAGAGAGCGGTTTGGACCAGAGAGCAAACGGGCTGTCAGTCTTTATTTTCCTTTTTTTGGCGCAACAATGATTTAGATCCCAACTTTAGATCCCAACCAACTCGCCCAGTAACAAGTTCTACTCAGCGAATTGCCGTCTGCGTCTGTAACGGGGCGAGGCAGAATGGGCAGCCGTCGGAAGCATCAGTGTAATGAACGTCCCAAACTTTGCCTTTGCGGATAGCGAACGCTATAGCCGCATTTACTCAAATCCGCAGCAGTGTGACCTCTCTTAAACGGCTCAGAGCGCACGGGGACTACGCGAAGTGCTTGCGCGGTGCATCGTAGGGTATCGTTGCAAGTGGCTGCAGTGCCTACGAAGACGATAAAAAAGGTGTTATTAACCTGCGGCATGCCGCAACTTTCAAGCCTGATAAATAAAAAAAGGAAATAATTTTTTGCGCACTCAAATTTTTTTGTGTAAGCTACCTAAGAACCTCTTGCATTTGTTTGGACTTGAAGCACGAACGTTCACCGGCAGAATTCACTTGTCGAGAAACAAAGAGAGAGAGAGAGGGGGGGAGAAGGCAGGGAAGGAGAAGCAAATAGAAAGTTAGGGAGTTTCGGATGAATAACTTTTCGGCTTGGGATAGTATTAATTTCAGTTGACAGTATGTATGTACATATAGCCATGCTGCATGCTTTGAAGAAGTGTAGTCGCTCTGCGCTCCTTGGTTGCCAATTATTTAACGAAAGGCACCAACGACGAAACTTTGAATGTTTTTGAAGAAAGAGAAAAAAAGAAAACACCTCCGGTTTCGTTACAACTCCTCGAGTTTTATCTCTCGTCATTTATAATCATTTTACTGCACCAATATATGTCTCAAGAGTTGTCTCCAAAGGTCAGCCCTTGGCCAAACACTATATAAACTGGAGCTTGTTCCAACGTCGAAGTTTCTCGATACAGTCATTTGCTGTGGACTGCTCTGTGTTTCGGCTGTGCGAGTACGCCTTTCCGGGAAAAGAGGTGGAGTCGCCTCTGCAGCTTGCTTCACATGAATAGAACGGTTACACGTCGCTTTCGTGCAAACAAGGGCAACACCACAGGAAGCCGTATCGCGATAATGCTCGATACAGGTTTAGGGCAATGGTGGAGAAGGCGGCTCGAACGAATGCACTTAGATGGCTGGCGCATCGCGCCTAGAGGGGAACCGAGACGGCTGCAGTGCACTGCCTGTTGCACGCAACTCGCCGCCTGCAAGCGTCCGCATCGAAGCGAGCACTGCGCGCTTGCTTTTCAATTATCTGAAACGAGACGAAGCCGATGTCGCGCAAGATGTAATACGCTGCATACGCTACGCTGTCGCATTCATGTGAACGCTTGTTTGAGTAAGCAACGTTTTATACGTGAAATCAACGTTCCTTCTTTTTGACTTCATTCTCTTTCGCGGAGTAAATTCCCTGGCACACTCGTGCGCTTCGCACGATCGAAGGACATACTAGGCCGCTAAAGGAAACGTGCCGTGCAGTATGCAGTCTCCGTGGTGTCATGCAGTTATGGACGTGTATATGGGGATTCACCAGAATTGATATAACTATACATTCTCAGGAAAATGATGTGCAGCCGAAAGCTGGAAGTATGCCAGCATTGTAATAATATATAAGAAGAGGGACACTACAGAATTACAGGCCCATTAGCTTCCTTTCACTATTGTATAAAATATTGACGAAGATGATTTCCACTAGTGTCAGCGCAACACTCGACTTCACTCAACAAAGAGAACAGGCTGCTTCAGGAAGGACTATTCGACAATGGATCACATCCGTGTCATCAATCAGGTAATTGAGAAATCTGCGAAGTACAATCAACCTCTCTATATGGCTTCCATAGATTAGGAGCAGCATTTAATTCAATAGAGATACTAGTAGTCGTAGAAACATTGCGTAATCGAGTAGTGCAGGAGGCATACGTGAATACCTTGCGAAATATCTACAAAGATTCCACAGCTACCTTGGTTCTCCGCAAGCAAAGTAGAAAATTACGTATCAAGAAAGGGTTAAGGCAAGGAGACACAATCTCTTCAATGCTATTCACTGCATGCTCAGAAGTATTCAGGCTACCATACTGAAAACGCTTAGGAATGAGGATCAACAGCGAATATCTTAGCAACCTTCGGTTTGCAGATGACATTGGGCTGTTCAGCCGCACTGGATATGAATTAAAACAAATGATTGAAAGCCTTAACCGAAAAAAGTGTAAGAGTAGGGTTGAACTCTAATATGCAGAAGAGAAATTCAGTAGTCCGGCAAGGGAACAAGAGTTTAGGATCGCCAGACAGCCTCTGGAGCATGTACAGGAGTACGTTTATCTAGGTCAATTACTCGCAGGGGAGCTTGATCACGAGAAGGAGATTTACGAAAGAATAAAAAATGGGTTGGAGTGCTTACGGCAGATATTACCAAATCCTGACTGGGAGCTTACCGCCGTCGTTGAAAAGAAAAGTGTACAATAATTGCATTCTGCCGGTGTAGCATATGCGGCAGAAACTTGGAGGTTAACAATGAAGCTCGAGAACAAGTCAAGGACCACGCAAAGAGCCATGGAACGAAAAATGTCAGGCGTAACGTTAGAAAAAAGGAAGAGAGCGGTGTGGATCAGAGAGCAAACGGGGATAGCCGATATTTTAATTGAGGTTACCAGAAAAACAAAATGGAACTTGGCAGGCTATGTAACACGTAGGGTAGATAACCGGTGGACCATTAGGGTTACAGAATGGGTGCCAAAGAGATGGAAGCGCAGTCGAGGACAGCAGAAAACTAGATGGGGTGATGAAATTTGGAAATTTGCAGGAGCGAGTTGGACTCAGCTAGCGCAACCCAGGGGTAATTGGAGATCGCAGGGAGAGAGAGGTCTTCGTCGTGCAGTGGACATAAAGATAGGCTGATGATGATGAAGTATTGCCTGCGCGTAGCATTGCAACATTCTGCTTACTGTAGGAAGGCCGTCTCATAAAAGCGAAATAGTCCCAACGTCTACAGTCAACACGAGCCGCCGGGATGATCGACAGACGTGGGGTCGGTCCGCACAACCAAGGCGGCCGGTCGGGAGGTGGACGAAGTCGTTGCGTGCCTTGAAAGCAGCCTTGCGCGCGGCTATCTCAATATTTGTACGCTGAAAGAATCAATAAACTTGTGGGCAGACGGTGCGCTAGTCCAATTTTGGGCGCAGCTTTTCCCGGCGTCATGGACAACAATGTGCTTGCGAGAGAAAAGCAAACACAAAATAATATCGAAGCGGGTTGGGCCCAGCCAAGCTTCGTTAGAACAGGTATTTATCCAACTATTACGAGCGTGTCTTGCGTACACCGAGAGAAGCATGTTTCGCGCAGAAAATTGATTCGGAGTGCAGGTATGGATGCTGGCCCGTATTTTGCCCCCACCACTATACAGCGACAGTGACGTGCCTCTTGCAGGGGCACTACGGGTGGCTTCACTATTGAGGCTCCTCGAGCGTTTGGTCGTAAGTTCACGAGGCAATGTACAATGTTTATTGAGGTAATACGGGTGAATTCGTATTAATTCTTATTAACGGTTTCTGGCATTTCTGCTAACGTTAATATAGGACAACATAAAGCTCTGTCCATACGCAGAGGGTTGCCTCACAAATGGATTGTTCGCTGAATGCGTAACTCGGAGGGACAGATACTTATGTGAGTCCATAATGTACTCCTTATGAACTATAACAGGTACTACAGCGCAGAATTCCAGACTTTCTTTGAACACCTGTAGAGAGCGCTTAACTGCGCTTATCATCCTGCCTTCTCGCTTTCTTCTCTCCTCCATTAGAGAGAAGAAGAGCATTTCCGAATTATCGCGTATACGCCCAGAAGCAAAGTACTAAAGCGACATGACCCGTGGCTGCAACTCACTTCCCATGGCTTTGCGCTGCAGAGCTCGAGGTTGCGGGTTCGATCCCAGCCGCGGCGACCGCATTTCGATGGGGTAGGAGTGCAACAACGCCCTTGTACCGCGCATCGGGTGCACCCTATAGAAACCCAGGTGGTCAAAACTAATGGGGAGTCCCCCACTACGCCGTGCCTCGTAACCAGAGCTCGGTTTGGTACGTAAAACCGCAGAATTTCATTTTATAAAAGCGACCTCGTTTAGCGTAACATGACCGCGAGGTACTTTCTTAGTTCCACTTATCTCGATCTTTATTTCCCTGCTCTCCCAACTCTGGTAATCCCTCGCCCACCCCACGTTTCAGCCACGACCAAACTAAAAGAAAAAAAAAAGTCAGCAAAGCTTGTCCGACATTTTGTGGTGTTCGTCTCGACTGGGCGTTGACACGCTTACAGTGCTTGAGCGCTCTGTCATGAGGGGGCTGCTAGGAAAATGGACGGGATCGATGTCTCCGGTATGCGCGTCAGCGGATGAATGCGTCGGCGGACGCGAGCGCGCATTCAAAAGCAGCGCGGTCGCGGCGAACAGGCACCACGAACGGAACCATCAGAGATGGAGCGCGTCGCGTTATCCTTCGGACGACGGAGGCGAGCGCGGGTAGACTGCGGCCGGGCCACTGATTGTGTTTCAAGGAGACGTCGCCGAAGCGCACTTCGTTGAGCCGCATTTCAGCCGACTTGCGCTGATGGCAGCGCATGCACGCGAAGGCGCGCTGCCGGCGCAGCGGTCTCGGCTCCCCTCGCCAGTGCTCGTTGGGAGCGAACCGTATCGATTGCGCGACGGGCGCCCAGGTGCCGTGTGCCCGCCCCCCCCCCCTTCCCTGTATTTCTTTTTTTTTTAATTTTTTGCTCTTCATTCCTCCCTTTTCTGTGCGTTTTCAGTTGTCCAGACACTAGTCGAAATCTGCGTGCCGTTTCCGTGGCTCCGGTTTCGCTGAAAGCGAAAATATACTAGGATGAAAGGTAATGGTAGTTCGGCTCCGTCTCTGAGTTAATCCTTTTCAGCACAGCAATTTCTTGCTTGGGTGTTTTTTTTTTCTTGCTTTGTTCTTCCTCGTTTTTGAATCTCCGCACCGAGTGCAGCCGTGCATGAATTATCGATCTCGCTATCAGAGACCGAGCTCAATTTTCGTGGACGTCATTTGCAAACTATCTGGCCGACAGCAGCGCTAGTTCTAAGGGCGTTTAATTTAAGCGCCGCTGAAAAGCACCCTCCCCGGGCTCCAATAAATGGCGGCAAAGTCCGGACAGCTTCAGCTCTTTGATTCCCTCTGTTCACGATGACATTTTCGCGCTCTCTCGACCTTGGGTTCACTCCGCAATATCGGTCTGACATTTTGGTCTGTACGTGGATGACCGGCGGCGCAGTATTTGGGTCGCACATATTCAGAATTCTGGCCCTCTCAGATCTTTTGGTCCAACGGTTTCGACAGCGCTTTCGCTCCGAGCATGAAAGAACCCTCGAACGCATCCGAGCACTTGCGGTGGCGGCACGGATAATCACGTTGCCCGACATGAAGACAAAGTTGCCGCTTCACACCTAAGCAAGTATAGACATAGGCGAATATGCTATATATACGTATTTTGGTGCTAATAAATCGTATTCTATCATAAAAAAATGCTTCACTGTGCCTCCGAGTGCTGCCCTGCCGATGGAGTGAAAGCAAGCTGGCACAGTGTGCAATGGCGTCCTCCAAGCAAGCACGCACGTACACATACGCGTACTTTGATTGAGGCACGTACACAACCAAGTATGCTATACCGAAACTCCGCTGCAGACCCCTGAGGTATGCGTGGAACGACGCCCCTTATTCCTCTCAAGTCAGGCTGACCACAACTCCACTCGTACACTTGCGCGGTAAGCGCTTGTCGAAAGCGCTAAATGCAGACAGTGCGCTGTCAACAACATATAGGAATGACAACAATCAGCGGCGTGGAACGGAAATGCACTGAGCTATAAAAATGCAGTAATATATGACGCGAAGTGGTGAAAATAATCCAGCTTTGTATATCTTCGCTGCGCAGCGGTTCCCAGGCCGTTGAGCGAACGCTTAAACGCTGTTAATTCTCAGTGCAGACTTCCTTTTATGTATCCTCACCATTTTTCTTGTTCCTGCAATTCCCGCGAACGTGGTGTTAAATTAAACCTAATATGAAATGCTACCTCTGTGCGAAACTTGAGCGGTGATCAGCCAGCGGTTAACCTGCAAGAGCCGAATACACCTGGCTCTCCCATTTATGCAACACTCGGTATAAATCAAAGTAGCCCTCCGAACATCCGTACTCCCAGGCTGGTGTGTGATATAGACGCGCGGCGGCTCCACTAAGCCCTTTGAGCTACAGGAGCCTTTACGAAATATTCTCGAGTCAATTTTAGGCTCTTCGCCGCAGTGCAAGCGTTTGATGCAGCGAAGCTTGCCCGCGCAGAAACGGAGGCGGAGTGTTTTGATGTTTCGCATAAGAATCGCAATTCTTTGTAAACCATGCGCATGCGCAAGCAGAGTGTGGCTCTCCTAAGTAAGAGTGACTTTACAATAAGGCAGAAAAATTACTGTTTTGTTGACACTTGGGCAGTGCTTTGAGAGACGTCAGAATCAGCACCTAATAAATAGTCAGCAGTGTCCTCGCCCTTCCATTCCCGTCGCGATTGTTCGTTTTCTGCAGCTTTAGCGTTCGGAATAAATTTACGTTTCTGTGGAGGAACATATTTAGGTATTTCTTTTTACTGATACAGAAGGCAGCTTAACTGTCATTTTGTTATGTAAACAGTTTCAGCGATGTGAAGGCACGAAATAAATAGCCGCGGGAAACTGAATGTTTTGCTCTCTTGCTTTAATAAATGGCCCGTCGGCGCCAGGTGTGCCAATATATCGTTCGGTTTACTGCTTGTCTTCTAACCTTCTTGGCGTGCAAATGACCAAAAATAACTCTTCTAGTTTTTTACCGAGTGCCTGCAGATATAAATTTGTTGACGTAACATACTTACATCATTTGGGTGCTTTGAAAGTTGCCAACCCGCCATGTTAGCGGGTTGCAAGAGAATAACTACCTAAAAAGTTGCTGGCCTTTATTAGGTACGAAATTTTCAACGTGGTTAAATTGTCAGTCTCCAGTGAAACAATAGGAAAGTCATACATTGATCCAGGCGGACGCAGGGAGCCAAGCAAACGTGCGCGACAGCCTTCCGCAGTTAGCCGAAACCACCTCGCATTTCTTAAATCTATGAAGCCTTACATTTATGACGATTTACTTCTCGCATTACCGCCTTCAGTTGCAGATCAGATGGCAACAGGACGGCTTTGACGAAAAGGACTGTGTCCATTGCAAATTGTAGCCCAGGTTACGCGAGAAGGGAATGCAGGAAGCTCAACCACACGGCACGACCTCCTTGCCACCCTATGCGCAGGAGGAAAGGGGCTCGAGAGAATGCCGAGGTGGCGCCCACAACGGCGTCCTCCATCTAGAGCGGACTGGTGCAAGAGAACGTGGATCATTGGCTCACAATGCCAGTCAAGCTGACTGTAACTCCCAAATGAAAGAGAATGTTTTGATAAATTAAGAAAAAATTGTAATTAACTTTCGAACTAATTACTTTACGCCACATATTGTGATTTACGAATTGTAGTCGGTGACTTTCTAATGTCATATTCGCTGGTTAAAATTCTGAGCACGACACCAGTTTCGAGATATGCGTTCCCATATTTGTGACGACATCTATCATTTCAGCTTTAGTGTATGAACACGCGTTTTGTTAAAAAAGAAGTAAGTGGAACAACCATGCATTTTTACGGCAAGTTTGACTGCGTTAATTTCAAAAGTGATGCTAGTTTTAAAACGGATTCCAAGTGGATTTTCCTTATGATATCGCTAGATTCAATTCATATACTGCAATATGTGCACTAAATTAACTAGATGACATTTTAATTAGTTATTTTCTAATAAAATTATGCATATTGATTACGAGTTTAAGTCATGCATACCTCTTCGAGTATTCCAGCTCAATAATTAATTTGTACGAAATGCCACCCGCGATTTAAAAAAAATAAAGTTATGTTAACGTTAAAATAAAACACCCGGTATATCTCCGAAGCACACCGACCTCTTCATGGAAAGCGCATGATGTTGAACGGCTTTCTTTTTTTATTTTCCTAATTTAGGCTATTCCATTCTTGGGTAACATGGTATATGTCACCGAATGCTGCAGCTTATATAGAAGGAATTTTTGACTCCAGCGGTACTGCTAGTGAATGCGCCTCTGAGGTATAATGTCGGCTCACAGGTGTCTCTAAAGCGCACAGACCTCTTCAGGAAATAGCGAATTGTTTTCGACGGCGTCTTTCGAATTCTTATAATGTCTCAGATATTTAGCGTTCTCTATTCTTGGGTCGCGGTATCTGCCATTGGGCGTGAGCCCATTCTTGCCTATTAGGCCGAAATCAGTATGCGTCACTGTGACCTAAGGAGAACAGAAGTCTTAGAAGTCGGTTCCCACCTGCGGCAAGTTGTTTTTTCATCCACTTTAATTACCGTTAATGTATCGTTTCTTTATTTCATTTATTGAGCACAAGTAATTTCCCCTATGTTGTCCTTGGTGTCAGTGTTTGTTTGCTTCTTATGCTATGACAATATATATATATATATATATATATATATATATATATATATATATATATATATATATATATATATATGATCGCG
The DNA here is from genome assembly GCF_038994185.2 of Dermacentor albipictus. Classification (NCBI taxonomy): domain Eukaryota; kingdom Metazoa; phylum Arthropoda; class Arachnida; order Ixodida; family Ixodidae; genus Dermacentor; species Dermacentor albipictus. The sequence goes on along the minus strand of NC_091821.1, from coordinate 181,825,464 downwards.
TTGATGCAGTATAACCGCGCCGGTAGGTCCCTTCTCCAACGGTGGCACCGGGAGCTTCAGCGGTGCGTAGGAGACTGCTCCTGAACTAAGCAGCGCGTGTTCAGCCACGAAGCCACGCGTACTCACTTTTTTATAAGTAAATTGTTTCTTGCGACGCGCCTAACGCGCCAGCGGTATCAAAGCGCTGGCTTGCACGAGGGAGCTTCGTAAAGGTGTTTTATTGTGCCTCATTTACTCATGTCTCCGTGGCCTAATGGTTAGAGCATTGAGATGCTATGTTGCGGACACCAGGCTCAAAACCCTCAGAAATGCATTTCCTTTATATGTGCAAGGGCTACGTAGAGAGAGGCGTACAAAATATGGGTACAAGAAGAAGGACAACACAAACGTCAGAATGAATTTGATCAGCTTTCTGTCATTGTATTCTACAACGGTCCCGTCTCTATACTGTTGTTGAGAGCAAGCTGGCCGGTTCGGAGTCCCTATCGCGGCGGCCTCGTTCCGATTTGAACTGGTTGCAGAAACACTCGTCTACAGCGTTTCGGGTCCTCGGTTAAGAATCCCGAGTGGTGTGTAAAGGGATTTGGATCCCTCCTCCACGGTGTCTGTCATAGCGGCACTGGTGATTTGGGATGATAAAGGCAGTAAGCTCACTTTCTATTTCCCATCTGTGAGCGCTGATGATTGAGTTTCCGGAAAAAAATTTACCACATAGCGTATACTTAGGATAACAGCTTGGAAGCTTCGCTTTAAAATCGCAACTTTGATTTTTAAAGCCTTTATTAGGGCGAGACATTGTTCCACATGCCTGAAGTGCATGCGTGCGCGAAAAATCCTTAGAGGGTGCCTCCGTTTCTTGCGTGCGTGCGTGCGTGCGTGCGTGTGTGTGTGTGTGTGTGTGTGTGTGTGTGTGTGTGTGTGCGTGCGTGCGTGCGTGCGTGTGTGCGTGTGTGTGTGTGTGTGTGTTTGTGTGTGTGTGTGTGTGTGTGTGTGTGTGTTTGTGTGTGTGTCTGTGTGGAAGGTCTCCTCGGACGCGAAGGCTCAATCCGTCTTCGTTGTAGGCCAGTTTGTCCAATTTCAACGTGTTTCCTGTGTCGAGGACGCAATCAACCTTCTGGTAATTTCGTATAAACTAGAAGTGAAACGTCCGCTTAATAGTACACGCGCCTACTTGTATTTCGCATGTCTCAATCCTGCAAGGAGAAATGTCCTCACTGCTGTTAAGTTAAATAGATTGCGGCTATCGCTCTATACACGGGAGAAGCTAACAGCATTGTCTTGTTGATTTAAGTCTATGTCGTTTAATTTGTCCTTCAGTGATGTTTGCCGGTGGCACTGCCTCTTTTACGAAACTGTTTCTTTGCTTAACGTCATGAGCTACAGTTCTCAAGGGCCCTCCCTTTCTTCCGATTTAGTCTTTATTATGCTATCTCCTATCCGATTTTGTCTGCGATGTTCTTACAGTGGTTTGTCACATGGTGTTATTTCTGATAACCGTGTTTCGGTAAATCATTGTTTTATCCTTGTTTTCAACAAATGAAGGACAAATAGATATCTGGTACCGTAAATTGATTGACAAATATCTGACTTACGACTTGGAGAAGCTACGAGGCTGGATTCACGAAGCTTTTCTGTTAGGAAGTCCTCTTCGCCATTCGCCGGCCACCTTGGCTAGCCATATGTTCAACACCAGGATTGGCGGTATACAATTTGCTCTGACGAACGATTTTAGCGTGAGGCCTATTTGTGAATACGAGCCGCGATATCATCATTTTTTTTTAATTCGTTCGAATACCACTCCACGTCCGCTTCTACAAATTCCGAGAATCGCAAGACTTAATTCGCGTTCATCTTGTATGCACGCTGCATTACTCCGTTAGACGGCTGCCGACCAGCGACGTATGCGATCCCGAAATCTCCTTTCTTTCACTATAGGGGTTCGCCGTCGTGCTGGATACGCGCCCACTCGGCCAGGAACGTCTTCATATATATATATCCCTCGCAACGCCGCGCCCGGCGAGGTCCAGCCGTCTTCATTACACGGGAGCGGCGTGCGCGCCCGGGGCGCTCTTCCCCGTCGCGAGGCGCCGCGTGTCCCGCCATGGTGGCCTGCTCTCGGGGAAAATTAACGCAGAATTATACGCCCACGCCTCCTTCGAGCGTAATTGCGTCCCCGCGCGCCAGGCGCGGCAGAGACGCCCCGTGCCTAGTTCGTGCCGCGAGCCCCAGTCGCATGGGCCAGGTTGTGATTAAATTAATCGCGGCGGCGACATGCTGACGGAGTGTCCGGGAGGCAGTGGTTAGTGGCGCACCGTTCGTGGCCTCGATGCGCGATGCTCTCTGTCGAGACTGCACGCACGTGTAGCTGCATGTCCCGGAGAGCCGGGCGCGTGTAGCTGATGTTATCAGCGAAGAAGCAGCACATCCGGGCCCCGGCCATGCAGCCACTGCAAGAACCATTTCGCTCAACTTCCTTTTCAATTTAGTATGCCGCGCGGCAACCTGAGCGAGATGGAAGGAGAATCCACGTCTCGAGCGCTCGGCTCGTTGTGAGCGGAGAAATCGAAACATAAAAAAAAGTGAAATAAAATAAAAAAAAGAAGCCCGCATCGGGACTCATAGGAAGCGCCTCATTTACCGACTCGGTTTTCTTTCATATGGGCCGGAAGCGAGAGCTCCAGATGAAAAATGCGACTGCTTACCTGCAGGAAAGCGTTTCTTTTCTTTCTTTCTTTTTTTGTTGTTGTGCCCATCTTCCCCTTTCGTTGTTGGTTTCCGTATAGCCTTTAAAGCTCAGTCGAAAGGCGCGTTTGGCGAGCAAGCTGGCTATAGCGTCTCAGCCATGTAACTTAACCACTCGCGCAGTCTGTGGCCCATTTCGAGGAATACTGTAGCGTGGATCTTTTATGCTGCTCTTGTGGGTCGCTGCGAGTTTGTAGATTTAGGCTTCTGTCAGTGCACAGGTACAATGACAGCTAATTGTTGTATCATCGTCATCATCGTGACATAGTTTTACCGCATGCACGCAGGACAAAGACCACCCTTAGACATCAAGCCAGTACTGGCATTTGAACGTCGATACGTCATTATGATGTTAGCGCGCCGGGTCTCTAGCCAGCGAGACAAGCCATGTATTTGCCGTGATCGCCTTCAGTGCGTGCATAATCGACAGACGTACGTGGTCCTTTCCTCTTGCCTTTCTCGACGAACTATTGCGATTATCCATTCTGGGCACTTGGAAGGAGTGTAATTTCATTTTCAGCCCACTCGGGCATAACTTGATTTTTATTAGCGCAGGCTTAACCTCGCTTTAACTAGACGTGCTCGTCTGTGCTTCACCTCGTCGCCGCTGACCACGCGGCTTCTTTCTTTCCCTCGTCCCTTTCACCCAAGCGCAGAGTATATAGCTGGACTGAGCAGTGCACCTCAGGCCGACATCTTTGCCATTGTTATCAATAAACTTCTTGTCTGCCTGTCTCCCTGTCCTGCGCAGACTGAACCCGTTCAAGGCCTGCAAGTTTCCTCAACACTGGTAAATTATAAAAGCTCATTGCTACGTTTTATGTCCCCTCCGAAGCCATCCCTTTGCATCCACACACTGCCGGTTATCTGCTCTACGCAATGGGCGACTTTCCTGCAGCTTCATTTCTCGCTATTAATCACAGATGCAGTCGAATCTACTCGCGCGTTCGATTGCTACGCCGCACTGCCGTCTTTTGACCGCTAAACGCAACGTCTGCATTGTGCGTCTCATTGCTCTTTGCGCAGGCCTAAACTTTTTTTCGAGTCGCCTTTTTTCCACCCAAGTCTCGCCCTCACTGGTCAGCACTGGTGGAATACAGAGGTTAGATGCAGCGAAAGTGGGCGAAGACGGTGTGTGCACGAAAGGTCGGGGAAGCGGGAAGGCCTCCAACAAATATGATGTGTTTCAAAACAAAGCAGTGAACGTTTTACTTATGGCTTTCGAGGTGTTACACACAATTTTTACACCTGTGTACAATCTGAAACCCCTGTCTCCTGTAATATATAGTGTGTATAACGTGGTTCCTGAATGAAGCCATTCGGTAATGAGCTTCATGTACGCTTGATACCATTTCGACGAGTGCCTACCCAGTAATCCATGACATCTATAGTTTAGCACGCTTGTTCCACCTCTACATGTCACTCGAACGTGCTTTTCACGTCTTGTTGATAGTCACCGCATTCAATATCTGCTGGGGGGAGCTTGCTTTCATTTCATAACTTCTCTTAAAAACTCGCTTCACGTGGTCAGTTCTCGGTGTTTTGCCTTCCGGTGGCACGTTTATGCAGTGCCGTACCAACTATTACTAGAGTAGGGGGGGGGGGGGGGGGCAAACCGCAGAGATCTGATCGTTCTCTCTCTCCTATATATATATATATATATATATATATATATATATATATATTTCAAACTACTATTTAACAGACAGGGGGGCCCGAAAAATGTTGTGAATGTGCATTTATCTCCTGCAACTGTATAAAGTCTCAACAATACAGGGACAAAAGGAAATGAGTGCCTCGCGGTGGTCCCGGATCCCACCCAGTAGCAGCAGTACAGCGCACATAAAAAATACACATTTGCTACACATAATTTGAATGATTCACCAAAGAACTGTAGTTGCTGTTGAAGTCTGCAGGATAATTGTATCGCTAGTTTAAGTAACAGTATTGTCGAGGTTATACCCAACGACCTGCAATCAACATAAGATACTTGCAATTATTCACACATCGCCATCTCGGCTCTGCGACAGTGGATGTCCAGCGAATCTTTTGAAAACCACAACTACAACTGCTGAGGGGGGGGGGGGGTATGCAATGCTTTATTGCTTTAGAACGCCCCCCCCCCCCCCTCCCGCTCAATTTTTGCTAGATTTGATATCTGTTGAGTTCACAGTACTGCCAGGGCGACGGGATAAATTCTTCGTTCGTAAAAGACATTCATAAAGCTTGGGATAGCTCACATGTGTAATTTACTACAAATGTCATAATTAGTCCCCTGTCTTCGAAGTTCACTTACATATTGCCCATAAGGCGCCCCTTATTTTCGCCAAATGTAAGAAAAATGTCTTCTTCAACTCACCGAGGACATCGCTGAAACAAAAACGGAACGTGTTATGAAGTCTGAATATAGGGAAAGAAAAGCGACGGCTCATTAATTACTTGCAACGCTTCTAAACAGACCAGATACGTAAAAGTCTTGTCGCACACTGCAGTTACCATGTCCGCCCTCCCCTTTCTGCAAAATAGAAACCTGTTGTAACCTATAGCCATGTCGGGACACTGGGAAGCATAGCTGATAGTGGCCATATCGCACGCTCTAACACTCGAATAAGAATTTTTTTAAACAAAAGCTGTGTTTGATCCAACCGCATTTAACTTCGCACAAAGAGATTCCATAGTGTACCACCGATTTTCGTTAAATTTGGTCTTGGTGGCTTTTATAGTTCTGCCAGGGCAGTGGGCTCAATTCTCCCCCGCTCGTTAGACACGCTCGAACACTCTGGAGTGCTAGCATATGTAATTGGTTGCGAAAGCCCCAATTACCCATCTATATTTAACTTCACCTCCGCATCACCCATTAACTTGTCCTTACAGTCACCAAACATAACGAAGCTTCCTCCATTAGTTAGCGTGCAGCCGGAAGTACAGGATTAGCGTGCAGCCGGAAGTACGAGTGCGCGCTTTCAAAAGTGCGTGTGTGGGGGGGAAATGACATACATTGCTCCCCTCCTTTTGACAGTGAAGGGGGGGGGGGGGGCAATGACCCCCCTTGCCCTCCCGGTATATACGCCTATGAGTTTATACTTTGGTGACTAACTCTACGTGATCTTTCTTTATCATCTTCCAAATTCGCCTTTACTGCTCCTTTATTTTTTACGGGGATGTGACAAGAGTGTCATTATTAGTGTAACATATCTGATTCTTTACTGTATAAAGCTCTTAGTATGTGTATGTAGATGACCGTAGCGTTGTGTGGTACATCAGAAAAAGCGTTGCTTTTGATGCGGGTTTACATTTTAAGAAATAAATAAATAAAAAGGAATGGCCACTGAGCACATATGTCTTATTTGTGCTTACCTTGTCGATTTCTTAGTGACCCCGCTAATTATTTTTTTCGTCATAGTTCTTTCAAGTGGACTGGGATGATAGATTAATGTGCTCCTTCACATGCAGGCTTTTACGCAGGATCTGTTTTTTTTTTATCTCGTTTAAGAAAGACCTTTCAGCGTCAGTTTCTCGGATATTCTGGTCGTAGTTGTTTCGCCTCTTATGAACCATGTTATTTTAAGGTTAGGCATTCAGCGGATGCAAAGTTTGGAACAAAAATGATTTCTGTGGAAACGTAATACGCCATGGCGGCGCTTTGATGTTGAGTCTTAATTCAAGAAAGTTCGTTGCCCTGCAATGTTTTGGAAGTGCAGGCTACCTGATCTTTCCCGGCTTCCAGAAAAGCTAGGTTGAATAACAGCTCCGCACATTTCGTGCCCTCCCGGACGACCAATGATGGCATGAAAGGCAAACTTACCTGTATAGCTGTTTCACTGCAGCATTTCTCTTCCAAAGTGCCCTTCTACTAGACTAGCTTCAGTTTTAAAACTCGGCGCCGTTGCGCGGAACCGCCACCCGCCCGCGCCTTCGTGGCGCTGCAGTCGCGCCCGGCTTCACTTCCTCACTAGCCGGCTACGGGGGCGGGCCGGACTAAGTACGCGGTGCAGGGTTGGTGTATTCTGTGGTTCGTTGTTGACGGCGAATTTCAGCAAGCATGTCATCCGTGTAACTGTGGCTTTCGCCGAGTTTCTAAAGAATATCAGCAGACGATGCCGACGGGCTGCGTACCTGGCTGCATAGGCCGCTATCGGAACGATGTCGACAGTTCGGCGCACCACTTTTTCTGTGCTCCCAGCAATGCGACGCTTCGCTCGGCGTGAAGCTGAGCGATTCCTCGTGCCGACCGGGAACTCACTGCGAAATCAACGGCACGTGCTCGTGCCACTGCGCCCGCACTCGTCGTCTTCCGCAGCTGGCTGCGTGGCCGTTCATCTTTCCAGAGTAGAATTTCACTTCTGTCGTCGTAATGGGGAGACCGCGTTTAAGGGGGTATGAGCCATTGCTTAAGGGAGTATGAGTCCCTCATGGTCTTACGTAACGGAAAGATTTAATTTTGAAGAAATTTAATTTCGAAGAATCACAAGCGGCAAATCGCAGGCGAAGGCTGCTAACCACGCCGCCGAGCAAACTCGAGACATCGAACGCAAGTGACAACTGCGGACTGCGGGCATACCGTCAGTGAAGTCGTTCTCTCCGTCGCAGCCGATTGTGTGTGTAACCTCATAACTGAGAAAGACTTTAATGAACTGTCGGGATTAACCCAGCGATAAACACAGGGGCCACACGTTTCAGCTTCGCTGATTAAGCACATTCACGGAATAAAAAATCCGACTCTTTTTTTTTGTGGCTTGTGTGTACAAAGACCGACCTCATCTTTCTTTTTGTAGCGCTTCTTTGGCGTGGTGAGAAGCTTCGGTGGGGATGAAGATCATCCTACAATCACGCACTTTGGCCACATGTTCAGGCTCATGAGCCTGAACTGCGCGAAACGTTAAGACGACAGGAAGATACACACGAGATTTAGAAACGCAGCTTCTGCGCTTCGCTGTATAGGCGTTTCTTCCTTTCGTGCAGTTTACCCTTCTTTCAGTATTAACGAACTGGCGCGATAAATATTACTGCTGTAGGTGGATACCGCTTTCTCGTGGTATCAATAATGCGGATAAGGGGGAACGCCAGCGAGCGTGAAACACGCTCAAACTGCCCGTCCGCACGAGCTCAAGGCTGTGGCGAGGCGTCCGCAGTGGAGCCCAATGGAACAGCGTTGCCATCTGGCGGCTATCACAGAAGTGGCGACAGCGGCTGTAAGCGCGCGGGCGGGGAGTTTTACAACTGAAGCTAGTCCAGTAACGTTGCTTCAAACCTCGGCAATATTGCAGGATGTTGACGAAGTAAGTTCTAGTGGTTACGTGATGGGAAATGATTTGAGCGGATGAAGAGGCATTTTAAAGATGTCCGCTTTCTAAATACTCATTGTATAATTTTTTCCATACGTTGCATAAAACTCACCCTGTGTCTTCTCATTCTTTGTCCGAAGTTTAGAGCCCTTTGCTTCCGAATAAAAGTGGCCGTCGAACCAAGAAGTGTTTCCGGAATAAAGGCTGACTTGCCATGTAGGGAAAGAACGTCTTATTGGCTCACGTCAGTGGAGGCAGTTGAGCGCATTAAGGATCGTTGCATTGGATCCTATAATTCATAGTTGTCGCCCATTTAGGGATGCGAACGAGCCCCTAAATTTACCGCCGACATTATGCGCTAATGGTCAATGTCTCGAATACCTGCACGCGCTCTGACTTCTATATACCGACGCTTTTGATTCGTGAATTAAGCGATGGCAGCATCGTTAAACTGATCTCTTGGGCCCCACGAGCAAAGGTCGTCTGAAACTGTACACCTATAGACGAAGAAGAATGAAAGGATGCAATGGCCAATGGTATCAAGAGAACAGACAATGATGCGAGAGAAGGCGCAAGCAAAATTATTTACTGTGTTTATTTGAAACGTAGAGATAACGAGGAAAATGGAAAGTGTCGCATGTGTATCCGAACCCACAATTTTCCGCACGATGCGTGCGGTGGTTTACCAATTAAGCTGCCGGTGCTTTGAGGAGAAAGTGGGAGGAACAGGGCAACAGAGCGAACCAAATGATGGCCGAAGAAATTCGCGCAGGACTGGTTTGTTCCATCCTCGTTTTCTTAGCGCAGTTACACATTGACCACAACGCCCTAAGCTGTCCGCGTTGAAGTACGCATCTAGGAATACGAAATTACTCGTCGCCATGGCGAAGTTGCTCAACAGCGTTCTGCTGGCGAGCATTGAAGGTCGCGTGTTTGATTTCCTGTTGCGGCAACCGGCATTCCTACTGGGAATGAAGTGCACTCGTGTGGACGGACTTTAGTTGCGCGTCATAGAAACACAGCTGGTCTAAGTTAATCCGGAGACCCGCACAACGGTGTCTGTCTCATTGTCGGTGAGTTGCTTTGGGACGTCAAACTCTACGATTAATCGAAAATAAAATGTGTAATGAAACAATTTCTTTATTATATTATGCCTGCTGCAGTACTACCACTCTTATCTACCGTGAGCTGTGGCTCGGTAAAGCCAGGAAGGACACACGAACGGTTGCATATACGGGTGGCGACGCCGCCCTAAAGCTCCCCCACCAGCTTGCGTCATGATGTTTTGACAGTCTCTACACGAGCGAGACTAAATTGCATTTTAACAGACTCAAATGTTGAGTCTAGCAAATTCCGCGAACTTTTCCCGTGACGAAACGACGCAAATACGAGATTACGCTTTAAAATCCTTAACGTCACACAGGCTTGTCGGTGCTCAGATTGGGGCGCAACATTACAGAAAGAGCAGTTTCGGCCTTTTTTTTATGCGAAGCATATTACGAGGGCTCAACCCAGCTCCTCAGGCGCGGCGGTGACCATGAAATCACGTGACACCGTGACGTCACGACAGAGGAGAAGTGGCTTTGGCTCAACTCTTGCAAGACGGGCTGGGTGGGAATCGAACCAGGGTCTCCGGAGTGTGGGACGGAGACGCTACCACTGAGCCACGAGTACAACGCTTCAAAGCGGTACAAAAGCGCCTCTAGTGAATGCGGTGTTGCCTTAGAAACGCGCTGTTTCTAAGGCGTGCGTCTCTTGCTCAGGCGCACATTTCGTTGCCGCGCCGAACGCTGCTTTGCTCGACGCTCACCGCGTCCAATGCGGGGCGCGTAGTCGCTGCCCTGTAGCCCATTGTCTTACACCCCTTGGCGGGTCGACGGGAACGCTGTCGCGTTCCACTCTTGAAGGCGAAGAAGTAATGCATGAGTTGTTTCTTCGTCTAGCCGAACCAAATATAGCCAAGCAACAGCAGTTCACCAGGCTAAACAGTGGTTCAACAACTAAAATAAAGGCTAGTATGCTTCGCATCCTGGGCTTAACCTTACCTAAGCCACAGCCATTTTTTTCTCTCCACTGCTGAATAACATCTTGTTGCCAAATGATTAAAAAAAATTATTGATTTAGTTTTGCACCCGATAACGTCCATTTGAGGCGTGCAGATACAACATGTACTGTGAAGAAGGCAGGGCGTCCCACGCCGCGCTCAGAAAGGAACATTGCGCCCAAAGCGTTGCTCTGCGTTTTCAATCTCGCTGCGCTCTTACCTGCGCTTAAAGTCAAATTTAATTATTCGCCTTAAACTACAAGAATCCCGGCACCCGATGCAATGGCCAAATGAGTATAGAGCTTACTCGAGGGATGAAGCCGGGAGAGTTCCCGTTGTCATTCCCGCGGGCCTTTAAGCGCATACCCGCTCAAATTCTCGTCGCGCAGGACTCGTCACCTACGAGTGGAAGAAGCGTGCGGGATTGCTCGCTTCAGTTAATCGCAGCGGCAGTGAGCGCTGAGGGAGTTCCTGAAATATGGGCGCCGACGGCACCTAGATTGGGCGCTTACCAAGAAGTTTGCGCACGTGGCATTTCGTTTGTTCTGCGAGTGCCCCGCGGAGAAACAAAGTGGGCCTGCGAGCCTTTCTGAACTCTTTGTGAGCCGCTAATCTTTATGGAAACTATGGGGGTGAACATAGGATAATATCGCAGACATTCGAAGCTGAGGAGCGTGCAATTAGCAGTGGAACACAAAGTGATAGGTATAACGTGCTGATATATATAAAAGGCCGAGGAGTACATTCCCTATAGAGAGCTGAGGCGGGATATATTATTGTAGTTGACATTGAGGAGAAGTGGAGACGGCAAGGTCTTACGGTGTGTAGTGCAAATTACAAGTGGTCTATTAAAGCAACGGATAGGGCACCACGAAAAGGAAAATGCAGTCGAATAATCAGTCGAGCAGGTGATTGTGAGCAGGTAATCAGTCGAATGCAGTCAAGCAGGTGATTGGATGAACGGAACAATGGGATTTTAAAATTTGCAGGTATCTCATGGGTTCATTTGACGCACGGTGGGAGTAATCGAATGTCTCTAAGAGTTTGGCCTCCTTCGAGCAGGAAATTTAAAACGGATGGCGATGATCATGATCTTTTATTGGGCCTTGATGCATGCACGGTGAAAGTCGGGAAATCTTGCTTCAACCGGCCCAAGGAGCAGCGTGATATTGCCGTATATCTTTTCGAGATATCGTATTAACAGGTTCTCGTGAAAAGAGGGGCGAACATTTTTACCTCCACCTGCGCCAGAAATAATAAAAAAAGTGCTGCACGCCGCTGCCAAAATTAATTAAATATGAAAGATCGTCATTATTGAAGGTCTGCGTCCAACTCAACTGTAGAGCGGGCCAGAATTAAGGCTTAATGCAATGCGGGGCGGCAACTTTCACATTCGCGCCTCTGTATCGTGATCGCGCCTTACAGTGGGACAGTGCCCAAAAGTCGTGCGGCTTGCCACTCTTTAAAGGGTGGCCGATTCAGCGGCGATGCATATAAGTGGTACACATGTGAACCTAGAAGCTTGCAGTAGCACTTCCACGCGCTTACGTGGAAGCTGCGAATTTGTAGCAGTTGAAGTTTGTTTCCTTACAGTGTCGATTATTATTATTGTTTTATTTCACGCCCTAAATGCTCTTTCCTTTATTGGAAAGCTCGAACTTCAAATGGTTTGCCTCGCACGAGCATGGCACCGTCTATTGCATCAAGTACTGGCGTGAGTTCTTATGTGTTTTGCTTGAAACTTGCAAAAATTAACATAACAAATTGAATTTACACCATCGTTTTCAGCTGTAAATACCACATTGAGGTGGTTCATCTAAAGATTGCGTCTTTCTCAAAAGGACACACAACTACATGGTACAGAAAGTGAAATCGGAGTACTTTTTCTTCTAGGCGAGAAAAGCATTCTTGAAGTTTGGTCCTTCCTCCAAACGGCGCCGATGTCCAGCAGTGCACTTCCCTTGCAATACTCGCCTCGGGGTGGCGAGAACATTTGTGCAGCGTTTTTGTCAAGAAATCATTCGTTAAACTGTAGTAAAATACTATACAATTGATCGATGTTCTTTTGAAGTAGACAACAAAATATAGTATATTGAATTGAATGGTATGTGGGCGGGTGAGTGAGTGAGTGAGTGAGTGAGTGAGTGAGTGAGTGAGTGAGTGAGTGAGTGAGTGAGTGAGTGAGTGAGTGAGTGAGTGAGTGAGTGAGTGAGTGAGTGAGTCAGTGAGTGAGAGAAAGAGAGAGAGAGAGTTGGGGCTTCAAAGGGAGAGAGAACGCCTGCTACTACAGAGAACGAATAGGATGGATGGGCATTGTTCATGCCAATTATTAAACTCCGTTCTGCCCAGAAAGGGCTTCTAGTTTCAGTGTTAGCCAGCCACACGGTGGCCTGCGGTACGCGATCTTCGTCCCCCTTGAACGTTCCCAACGGTCATGCGTATTTCCCGAGCCGCATGAGAGTGGCACCGAAAGCCTGCGTCCGAGACACATAATTAGTACCTGGCGTCACTGGCAATTGGCTCGGCTAGGCAAATATTGAAATTGCAAGATTAGGGAGCGCCTTCGGAAATCGCCGCCACTCTCAACCCGCTCTGAACGAATCCCTCGCCGATATTGCCCTAGGAAGCAAGGGAAACTCATACAAGATCTATAGTCGGGCACATCTTTATAAAAAAGGGGAAGCCTCGCCCAGATAACCGAAGCGGGACAGCCGATTGTCTCTGCGACTAAAATAGTGCCGCTCGAAAAACCCTGCTTCTAAAACGCGCAATTCTAGGTTTAAATAAATAATTTTGTACTTTGATGACTGGCTTGGTAGAGCTCTCGTGACTGGAATGCTACATCACGTGCCGGATCACGAGAGAAAAATAACTCCGTGCCTTCTGCAGTGCTGCGCGTTGTCTGCTTTCGACCTTCATTGCAAGGGGCAAAGTGGAAAGAGCAGCTCTGCATGGCTTTCGCGCTGGCCTACATGTACGCGGCACATTTACTACTCGTTTTCCCAGCTTAAGATGAATCAGTTGCTACTTAACAAGTACTTAAATAAACAATGCATTTATCGAAGCCATTACAAGCCTGGGGCGAGAAGACGGTCGAGGCAGGAAAGGTACAGAAATGCTTCGTTCAGCGTTTTAAATAAATACTCTTGGTTTTAAATAACATAAGATTTATATTTTGTTTTAGCTTTGTGTTTTTACAAACTTATTTTCAAGAATGTGATGGGTTTTTGTTTTATTGTTCCTTTTCACGTTTATTTATTTGCACGCCTGCAATCTCGCCAATTCGCGTAGCGTCAGCGATGCTCGCTGCAATGTTACGTGCCAAAACCACTTTGATTATGAGGCACGCCGTAGTGGAGGACTCCGGAAATTTAGACCACCTGGGGTTCCTTAACGTGCACCTAAATCTAAGGTACACAGGTGTTTTCGCCCCCATCGAAATGCGGCCGCCGTGGCCGGCATTCGATCCCGCGACCTCGTGCTCAGCAGCCCAACACCATAGCCACTGAGCAATCACGGCGGGTGGGGATGGGTCAAGAATTCGGTAGTCGTACGTTCAGGTAACAGCTAATAATGAAGCAGTTGATAAAAAGGTGTGCCTGCGAATCTGGAATGACAAAACAAACCAACGCGAGATAGCCTCTAATTCACGTACTGGCCAACATTCTGATTGACCAGTCAAAGAGAAACTTATCAGATTACTGAACATTAACGCACGAAGCATCGTGAATAAGACAATTCAACTAGAATCAATTCTTTTGTCGCACTCGCCACACGTTGCAGTTATAACAGAAACCTGGCTTCATAGCGAAATCAGTGACAAGGAAGTAGTCCCGCCTGCCTACAAAATAATTCGTAGAGACAGGACTACTAGGGGTGGTGGGGTAGCTGTTATTGTAAAGTCGTCCGTGGAGGCCATTCTGTTATCAGAGTCAAGCAACACCGAAAGTCTGTTCGTAAAACTGAATATTTATGGTCATGTTTTTATTTTATGTTCGGTGTACAGACCACCTGACTCTTCCCCCGATTATTTATTTACTATAAGTGAACATATGGCACAGTTCAATAGAAATAAGCTTTTAGTGGTTGGGGATTTTAACTTGGCGGGCATTGACTGGGATCGTATTATGTCTAGTGCCGGTTCTGTTACCGACGCAAATGTGCTTTTTGATATGATGCTCGACCACAACCTTGTACAAGTAGTTCGTGAACCTACCAGATTTGGTAATGGCCCTGGTTCGCTCCTTGACCTTGTCTTTCTTGAACGCTCCTTTTCCGATTATTCTGTATCTATCGAACCTGGGCTGTCTGACCATGCTCTTATTGTTGTATCATTTCCCTTGAATGTTTCCCGCGCGCATGGCACGCATGCGCTTACAATTGTGAAAAATTTTGCGCAGGCTGATGATGTGCGAATAACAGATTATCTAGACTCTTGTCTTTCTGAATTTCGCCAGAATGACGTTCTGCAGCTTTGGGAAAAGTTTAAAGCAATGTGTTTATTCTGCATTGATCAATTTATACCTAACAAACTTAAAAAACCTGCTAAACATACACCATGGATGAATAGACGCACTATTCAATTAAAACGTAAAGCCAAACGCCTAAGAAAGAAAGGCCCAGCTACTGACAATTTAACCAGTGTTCGTGTCGCCCTTTCAGAGGCCATTGCAGAAGCAAAGAATTTTTATTTCAGCAACACTTTACCAAATTTTATTAAGGACGATCCCCAGAAGTTCTGGAACTTTATTAAGGAACGGAATAAATCCATAACGAACATTGTCCATGATAACATTCCAATAACTGATCCCAAGGCTGTTGCAAACCTTTTAAATGACCACTTCCACAGTGTCTTCTCACCACCAACTGAACCCTCTTTCCAAACTTCACCATCCTGCTCTTCTGACGTTAACATTTCTCATGAAGGTGTACTTAACATGCTCCTCCGGTTAAAAGTAAAATCATCTGTTGGTCCAGACGGCATTCCCAACACCTTCTTTCGGCGTTATGCGGAACATTTAAGTAAATTCCTTGTAGTAATCTTTCAGGCGTCTCTAC